>NW_011888891.1:3981606-3988332 GCF_000151845.1 Pteropus vampyrus
ATTAAGCAGGTTTGCATTTGTGTGTGTGTGTGTGTTTTATTTTAAAATTTTATATTAGTTTTAGGTGTATAGTATAGTGGTTAGACATTTATATAACTTAAGAAGTGATCCCCTGATTAGTCTAGTACCCACCTAACACCATACATAGTTATTATGATGTTATTGACTATATTCCATATACTGTACTTCATTTCCCCATGACTATTTTGCAACTACCAATTTGTTATCCCTTTACTTTTTTCACCCAGATCCCTAACCCCCTCCCATCTAGTAATCACCAGTTCATTCTCTGCATCTATGAGTAAAATGACTTTTTAAAAATAAACATATTCCAATGTGTTCTAGAGTCACTTGAAATATTTCTTTTCATGTGTGGTTTTCATTAGATATCATTTTCATTTTGTTATTAGTAGAATATAAGCATAGCAGATCCTAAAAGTTATCTTGATTGTCCATTCTTTTTGAAATTCTAAGTAGAAATTTATTTTACCACTTTTTTCATGTTAATATTTGCTCATATTATAGACTGATACATTTTATTCAGCTTTTTTTCTAAAGAATTCATAGCGGCTAAATTGATGCAGGGAGAATTAGACAAAACAGAAAGGTTAATTAATTTGCGTATGACCACAGGGAACAGTGGAGATATAAATATAACTCAGGTCTTTTGACTTCATTTTATGGAAGCAAATGATAATTTAAAAATGGAACTGAATTATGGGGTGTAGACTGGAAATACTACCTTTGAGTTTGAAATTCCATGAATGGATACTAACTTTACATACAGTGGATTGTACTACATTAGTACAAGATTTTTAACTTACGCTAATTTTATGAAAATGAAATGGCTCTTATTTTTTTTTTATTATTTATGCCTACAGCACTTGTTCTTCCTAGGTGGTCTCCCATCCAAGTACTAACCAGGTCCGACCCTGCTTAGCTTCTGAGATCAGACATCAGGCTTGTTCAGGGTTGTATGGCTGTAGACCATGGACTATAGCTCTACTGGGATGTGAACCCATGACCTTCTGCGTGTAAAGCAGACATGCTAACCACTACACTATGGAACCACGTCCTGATTTCTATTCTTATATGTTAAGATATGGAGCTTTTATTAAAAGTGCCAGCTTCATACATTACTGTAAATATATCTTAATTTTGACCTGTTGGTAGATAGAAACTATACATTTTATTAATGATGTTCTTCTAATATGAATATTTCATAAAATTATGCTCTAAAACTAGAGATGGTTACATATATTCTTGCTTTTTCAAAAAGGGAAGAAGGTAGATAGATACTTTAAACTATAAACCCATGCTCTTGACTGACCTCAAGTAGGGCAAAATTCTCAAACATCTTGCCAAACAGATGGTTTCTAAGTATTATGGAAACTGAGATTACTTGGAACAGCATGGGCTCCTAAAGAATAAAGCATGCCAGGTTAAACTAATTGTCTTCTTTTCTGTTGGAGTAGATTTTATGGTTTTATGGTATTGGTAGGAATATAGTGTATGGAGATCGCAGCAAGGCAATTGGTGAAATCTTTACTGTTTACTAGCTTTCCACTGGATAATAATGAAATTAATTGGTTGAAGTAAAAGTGTCTGTATTCAAGGAGTATTTCCTAGGATTTCGTCAAAGCACTCTGCTTGATCTTTATCCTAGTCACCTGTTTATTCATTACTTGTTGGAGTCATTGGTGGCAGGTAGCCAAAAAGATAAGAGAATTTATTGGATGACAAAATCAGGGTCACAAATAATTTGTTTCCTATAGTGATGGTCTAAATTTAATGCAATGAAATATGACAGATATAGCTGCTATATTCAGTGTTCTACTTTATTTAATCCATAAAATATTAGAAAAGACACAGTAAAATGATAGATATAAATTTATATTTATTAATAATAAAGCCACCACTTTTTGAGTACTTAACTATATCCAGGCATTTTGCTAAGTGCTTTATATAATTAGTATATAATTTAATCTTGACAAAATCCTCATAAGACAATAGTAGTAGTATGGAAATTGTACTCCTGCTATTATAGTAATATCTAACATTTATAGAGCTTTTAATGAGTACCAGGTGCTGTTCTAGGCATTTTACACTTAATTCTCATAACAACCCTACAAAGTAGGCACTTTATATACATGAGGAAATTGAGGCACAGAGAAGTTTAATAACTTGCTAAGGTCACACAGTAAATCGATCTGGGATTCAAATCTGATAGTCTAATTCAAAAGCCTTAGGTAAACTTCTTACTCCTTTTTTACAGATGAGATTTTAAAGGTTACAGAGGTTGAGAAACTTCCTCAAATTTCTGATAAACTAGAAGACTTGGATTTAATCCTGTGATGCTTGCTTCTACAGCTGTTTTCTTAATTACATACTCTATTGCCTTACTATAACAGCTACTAGGTAACTAGTAATTAGATCAGGTGTTTTAATATCTTATTGGTTGTAATCTTTATAATAACCCTAGGAGGTTACTACTGTCCCTCCCATTTCACAGACAGAAAACTGAAAGTTAACAAGAGTTGCTCAAGATTATATTGTGAGTCGGGAAGCTGCAATTCACACCCAGGTCTGTCTGACTCCAAAGCCCATATTCTTAAACATTATGCTATGAAGGAAGGGAAAGATGTGACAAAACAGTAGCATGAATTAGTTTGATGTGAAGCAGTGGTGTGGTGAAGTGCCACTGCCATCAGGGTGAATGCCACCTGACGCTGCATTGCAGAAATATAGTCTTCAAAGCAAAGGAGGTATCAGTCCTACTTTATTCTGTAATGGCAGAGTATATGATTCTGGGCTCCACACTTTAAAAGAGGATTCCTGACACACTTGAAATTCAGCCAGAGTTGAGTGCCCAGCACGGGAAGTGTCTGAGAAACACATTCTACAGGAAGTTCTACAGGAAGAACTCTTAAAAAGCTGAGAATACTTAGCCCTCCCAAAGAAGAGACTCAGAGAAGGCTGAGTAACTAGTATTTGAAGTGTCTTCATGTGGTAGAGGATTAGATACAATTTGTATAGTTCCAGAAGAAAAAACTAGGCTGTACATTTAGAGAATCAAACAGGTGGATTTGGAGCTTTTTAGAAATGAAATGGGCTTCCTTGTAAGAGAATGAATTTTTTTCACTGATGGAGAACCTGAATGACCACTTATTGTATGTGTTAAACATGTATATTTTAGGTGTAGTAGTTCTTAAATTTTAATTTTAATCATCTGAAGAATATTGTTAAATATTCATTTCCAGGCCTCACTTTTAGAAGTATTGACTCAGTGGATCTAGGATAAAGTCCAAGGATCTGCATTTTTAACAGTCTGGTAGGTCCAAACAAGGTGGACAGTGACTCATACTTTGATAACTAGTGAGACTGGGTAAACTCTGAGATCTCTTCCACGTATTTTGCAAGTAAACATTTTAGTAAAAAATATGTGTAGTCAACATGATGGCTATTCAAAGAAAATTGTCTTAAATTTTACAAAAGATTCAAGACAAAATTCTTTAGTATGTTGACAGTTACAATTAGAGATGAAATTATTGGAATTTTGGATATTAGGATGGAAGGAGAAAACTTGATTCTCAATCTATATCAAAAAGACAAAACTTTATTAGTAAAATGGAAGATACAAATCCACTATGAAAGACTTTAAACACCGTAAAGAACCCACTCTACATATACCAAAGAGCAATCTCATGGGGACCTAGGAAAAGCTGATTACCCTAAAAGATAGCACCTGTGTAAGGTTAAATACCTACCAAGCTTTGAGGCCCAGACTTATATAAATTCAGCCTAAAACTAACAAACAGGTGTGGGTGAGAGTTAGAAACTCAAAGCATAGCTGGTCTTCTAACTCTGGCCCAGTTTTTGTTGGGGCTAAAGAGTTTTTGCTGGCAAGTATAATACATTTGATTAATCTTAACTTTTACTTAAAGCAGGCAACCCGAGAGCCATATTTTAGAACTAAACCATATCCCAAAATACTTTTGCTCTCCGTAAATATGTTTTTTAAACAATGGTGCTTGGTGTAATTACTGTCCTATATCAGGACTTTTATTTTTATTTTTTTATGTAAGTTGCATAGTGATGTTACATTTGTTTCTTAATTGTATTAAAGTTTTAAAAGTGTTTTTTTTTTTTCTCTGAAAGCCGTTAAAAACTAGCTAGTTAAGGAACTGATATTCTTGGCTGTTTTGTTGATATATAGTATTGATGTGCTAATTTAGTTCATTAAAGACTAGTAAATGATTTCTGTTTTAAAGTTAAGGTATATAAAATTTCCAAATGGCAATTACATATTAAGAAGTTAGACCCTTGTTTGTATTTAATTTCTTCTTGCTTCCTTTTAATGGTTGCAGACCTCCTCATAGATTTTTCCTTGAATCATGAGAGATGAAATTGCAACAACAGTTTTCTTTGTCACAAGACTGGTGAAAAAACACGATAAATTGAGTAAACAGCAAGTAGAAAACTTTGCAGAAAAGCTGATGACCATCTTGTTTGAAACATACAGAAGTCACTGGCACTCTGATTGCCCTTCTAAAGGGCAAGCCTTCAGGTGAGATCTAGTATGTGGTACGGCAAAGGGAAGTAACAAGAAAGTAATAACCATTGGGAATGATTTTGTTGGCAGTCTATGAATAATGAAAGTTTTATGGGCTCAAATTTATTTGTGTGAACGTGGGCTTGAAAGAAAGAGATGCAGCAGGTGACAGTTCCAAATTATAGAACAAACCCCTTGTATGAAGTGGATTAAACAATTTCTAACATGTTTAGCTTGAAAGATATGCAGTGCACATTCAGTGAACTGTGTGACGTAGTGATGCAACTCATATTCTGAGTTGCTGTGAGAAAAGTTGATATTGTACTCTTACTTATAATACTGGAGGTTGGGAAAGGGGTCTGTGATAAGCAGGGGTGAAGTGGGAGCTGTGCGTATTGGAGTAGTATGCCTAAAACAGGATTCTTCTGCTAAAGCACCTGTTACCATGCCTTTGTTTCCCTTTCCTTGTTTTTTTTAAGGTGTATCAGGATAAACAATAGTCAGAATAAAGATCCCATTCTACAAAGGGCTTGTGCTGAAAGTAATGTAGACTTTTCTCACCTGGGACTTCCAAAGGAGATGACTATATGGGTAGATCCCTTTGAAGTTTGCTGTAGGTGAGTAATCTCATTGGAGTTAAGAGTATGTGTGCTCGGTGACACCTGGAAACCTTAGGTTATTTAGTTAGCTCTATACAGCTTTCAGGATGATGCTCTAAAGCCTTGGGTTAGTAGTGATGGCATCGATTGGTTAAGATTTTAGATATAAACTTTATTAGACAACACACTTCCAGTAAGAGTGGATAGAGTGGAAAGCACAAAGATTTTGCAAAATATTTGAAATTTAATTTTAATCCCTGTGCCCTATTCCCAATAGATTATAACGTCTAAGTATTATAGACAATATCAAGGGAGAAGAGGAATTAGCTACCATTGGGCAATTGAGCACATAAGTTGAATTAAAAGAAACTAGTGGTTGTCTTTTTCTGAGCAATTAACTGAGATGGCTCTTACAGTATACTCCCACTAATTACAACAGTGTAGTAGCTGAAGGTCATAATGTCTCTCAATCTGCTTTGCTGTAAAGTCATTTCAATTTATTTTTTAAACAACTCTTTGTATGTTAGCGAGTTGTCTCCAGAAAAGTTTAGAGATAAAACTCTGAGAAATTGAATCCCTAATGAATAATTTCCTGTCCTTTCCTACTTAGGTATGGTGAGAAAAACCATCCATTTACAATTGCTTCTTTCAAAGGCAGATGGGAGGAATGGGAACTCTCCCAACAAGTCAGTTATGCTGTGAGTAGAGCCACACTAGACTACTCCTCTGGCAATTCCTCCGATGAGGAAAGTAGTAACAAAGAACCTCAGATAATTCCTAAAGTCAGCAATCCAAAGAGTATCTATCAGGTAAAGTATGTTTCAGGTTTTTTTTTTTTTCTTTTCTATTCTTATTCTAAAAAGAATATGCTCACCATAAAAGCAAAGAAACAAACAATTGGAAAATATAGAAAAAACAACTATAAAGATTAAAATCACAATTTTGATATTCTGGCAAAACTTTATTTTCTTCTATGTGTAGTTCTACTTGGCTGAGTGCTCAGGATCTCTACCACCTTTTGCAATTGCATTTTTCTGTATAATATTTGAACATAAGTTTCTTTTCACTCAAATTTCTTCAGAATTAAATACTAAAATCAGTGGGCTTTTTGCCAATAAACAGCATACCACTCATAGGAAATTTAGAATATTAACAAATGGTCAAAAGTCTGCATTCATACCACCAGAAAAATTGAAAAAAAAAAAGTTTTTTTTGGCCACAGCCTATAGAAAGATATGCATAGCTGTATTGTGGAAATAGGTTTCATGAAATAATACTTATCCTTGCTAGCTACAATGTCCCCAACACTTGTATTAAGTTAACTTCAACCACCTAAATCTTTTTCATGACTCACTAGTGGTGACAATCCACAGTTTGAAAAACACTGATCTGGAGAGGATCTCTTGTTGACACTTTGTATGTATATACTTGTTTGTATGTTTTCTTCAATTAATCACTTGTGTATCAACACATTAAAGTAATCTAAATATTTAACACTTTAATATTTATTTGCTTTTCTAGTAATTTACTTAGTTAATCTACTATTGGCAGATATCTTGATTGTTTCCATATTGT
>NW_011888891.1:3988382-3988705 GCF_000151845.1 Pteropus vampyrus
TGTTGGCCTCTATTGTCTTTTTTCACTCAGTTTTATGTCTTTCTGGTTCTTAGTATAAGTGATTTTTGACTGAAACCTATACATTTTTGTTATTACGTTATAAGATTTGAACTCTTATTTAAACTTGGTTAGCTGATTTCCTTTGGCACCATCCCAGTGCAGGGGCGGAGTGGTACAGAGGGTGCTGCTTTGTTATTGCCTAGTGGGAGATAAAAGTCCAGGTTCTCCACTTGGCCTCCACTAACACCCAAGGAAGGTATTCCACATACCTGCTAGACAGTTATGGGAGTTCCAGCTCCCCATGTGGTTTCCACTAATACTTT
>NW_011888891.1:3988755-3989174 GCF_000151845.1 Pteropus vampyrus
GATAATTTATACAGAGATGTCTGAATTTTAAATTATTTCTGGAGACTTAATTCTCAGACATGGAATTACTGGGTCATTGGGTATGGACATTCTACTCATTCTCAATATATGTCCAAAGCATCTTCTGAAAGTTGTATTTATTTGTAATGTAATAAATTTTATGTAAAAATGTTTATCATTTTCCCTAAAATTGGGTATTCTCATTTAAAAATAGTCTGAAAACAATACTATTGCAGATATTATTAATTACATTAAATATAAAAAAACTCCACATCCCCAAATGTTTGGTATTTACTATCTTATGAATTTTCTCATCTTCACCCAGTTATTTGAGGTCTGAATGTATTATAGGCTCTGAATAATCAATGTATTATTATAGCATTTTGACTCTCTCATATTACTGGCAAATATTTTCCCCA
>NW_011888891.1:3993674-3995976 GCF_000151845.1 Pteropus vampyrus
TGATTTTCCCAACCCCTGCCACTTGCACAAACATGTACATTAACTTCTTTAGGTGACTTCCTTTGCCTACCACTGAAAAATTCTCTTTATATAGGCATACCTTGTTTTATTGCATGTCACTTTGTTGTGCTTCACAGGGTTTTTTTTTTTTTAAACAAATGGAAGGCAAGACCCTCCCCCAGCAAAAAAAATGGACTTGCTTTATTGCGATACTTTATTACGGAGCCCAAACTGCAGTATCTCTAAGGTATGCCTATACTTGAAGTCTATGTCTCAGTCCATCATTCTGTATCAATTTTCCCTGAAACATTTCTGACCTGCAGGTTTAATTTTTCTAGAGCAATCTTCTGCAATATTACCTTTGAATACTTTCTTTGTCCATCCATTTTAGGAATACCAACTCTGCTTATTCTGCATTATTTTTTGTCTGTCATAACCATAATTTATCTGACCGCTTTTATATCTTTCATTTTTTTTTTTTTTAAACCATGCTTGTCTTAAGCCTTCTTTCTGCCAGTTTGACTCTCAGCCCTGGCAAGTCTTTCTTGCTTCTACCTTATTTATTCCATAATGATGTCATTTTGCACTTCAATTAATGACTTTCTCTGTAGGTGTTATTCACATGTACAATTCGTTAAACTAAAAAAATGAAAGAGAACTGTATAAAATAGTTACTGTAGGTAGAACATAACTTAATACTTAGGTGTGACAGAAGAATGGGTTTCTAAAAACTTTACACAGAAGGATTTATTAACAAAGAGTCTCCTGAAGTTTGTGAATTTGGCTTAAAAAAAACCTTCTTCCAGCCAACAGAGTTGAGAAATCTGTGGCACATGTATTACAGTCCTGTATCCCATACCCTAATCAATCACAATATTCTTATTTGGGTGCAGAAATTTGCTTAAAATTCTATGCAACACAGTATTAGAGATGGCCACTAAAATAAATTTTCCAAGTTGCTACTCAAGAAGAAATTAATTTGATCACCATGGTAAGATTTGGGCCAGAGCTTTAGTTCTGCATTTTTTAGAGCTTGTCATATGGCCTTGAAGCAAATGTGTAGAGGAAAATATAATGAATTATACATTTTTTTTATTGGTTAAAAGTAGTCAATATATTTGAAAAGCCCCCAGATAAATGAATACTGTATCTATTAGTACATCAGTATAATAAACAGATTAGATCCTCCTAGTCTGCTTTTTGAGATTTTTGGAGTATGTACTACTCTTTTTCTTTTTTAAAAATCAATTTTTTTTGAGAGAATTGTAGATTCACATACAGATAATAAATAGATCCTGTGTACTATTTACCCAGTTCCCACCCATAGTAACATTTTGTGAAACTATACTATAATAAAATTGGCATTGATGCAGTCAAGATACAGAACATTTCCACCACCCACAAGCATCCCTCTTGTTGCCCTTCTATAGTCACACGCACTTCCCTCCCACTCTCATCCCTTCCTTAACCCTCTGGCGACCACTAATCTGTTCCCCATTTCTATAATTTTTTTACCTTAAGAATGTTATAAATGGCATCGTACTGTAAGTAACCTTTTGGGATTGGCTTTTTCTTTTTTTCCACTAAGCATAGTTCTCTGGAGATTCACCCAGGTTGTTGCATGTATTAATTTGTTCCTTATGATTGCTGAGTAGTACTTCATGGTATGGATATACCAAGATTTGTTCAACCGTTTACCCGTTGAAGGATGACAACTGGTTGTTTCTAGTTGGGGGGATTATGAATAAAGCTGCTACATGGAAACATAAGTTTCTATTCCTCTGGGATAAATGCTTCAGAGTGCAATGGTGGGTCATATGGTAGTTTCATGTTTAGATTTTTAAGAAACTGCCAAACTGTTTTGCAGAGTGGCTATACCATTTTATATTCTCACCAGCAATGTATATATCTTGTTTCTCCATATCTGTGCCAGCCTTTGGTGTTCTACATACTTAATAGAATGGCTAAAATAAAAAAAGTATCACCTCACTGTAGTTTTAATTTACATTTCCTTGATTGCTAGTGATGTCGAACATCTTTTCATGTTTATCATCTGTATATTCTCTGTGGCGAAATGTCTACATGTCTTCTGTCCATTTTTTAAATTGAAGTGTTTGCATTTTTATTTTTAATCATTGAGTTTGGAAGTTCTTTATGTATTCTAGATACTGGTCCTTTGTCAGATATGTGGTTTAAAAATAGTTTTCAGTTTGTAGTGTCTTTTTATCTTTTTAATAGGATATTTTGCAGAGCAAAAATTTTAATTTTAATGAAGTCTGATTCATTAGTTTTCTCTTTTATG
>NW_011888891.1:3996026-3996475 GCF_000151845.1 Pteropus vampyrus
GAATGACTACTTTAAATGACTGTGATCAACCTCTAGCAGCAAAGAAATGAGAGCTGAAAGTCAGTGTAAGTTGAGAGAAATGGAAGAGTTAGATGAAGTGAGTTGATTCTGAGCAGATCTTCCTTATAGCTTGACTTAAAACTCTTTGTTAAACCTTAATCGTAAAGCTTCTTGTCATGTTTTCTCTGTTTTTTTTTTATTTTCCCTAAAGTGATTTATTAGTATTTTGGTTGGATTTGGACTTAAATCTTCAGCCATGTGTGGACATTTCTTAATTATGACAAAAGACTTGGAGGGCTAACAAATATTGAATATAAATTGGATAGTGAATTCACTAATTTGTTATTCATTATTTACCCACATAGTGTCTGTTTAAAGTTTTCTTTACTGGTCTGCCTTCCTTGCATTGCTCGAGACTCAATAACAATTGTTATATATATTTAAAAAAT
>NW_011888891.1:3996525-3999843 GCF_000151845.1 Pteropus vampyrus
ATTGCTGAGTAGTACTTCATGGTATGGATATACCAAGATTTGTTCAACCGTTTACCCGTTGAAGGATGACAACTGGTTGTTTCTAGTTGGGGGGATTATGAATAAAGCTGCTACATGGAAACATAAGTTTCTATTCCTCTGGGATAAATGCTTCAGAGTGCAATGGTGGGTCATATGGTAGTTTCATGTTTAGATTTTTAAGAAACTGCCAAACTGTTTTGCAGAGTGGCTATACCATTTTATATTCTCACCAGCAATGTATATATCTTGTTTCTCCATATCTGTGTCAGCCTTTGGTGTTCTACATACTTAATAGAATGGCTAAAATAAAAAAAGTATCACCTCACTGTAGTTTTAATTTACATTTCCTTGATTGCTAGTGATGTCGAACATCTTTTCATGTTTATCATCTGTATATTCTCTGTGGCGAAATGTCTACATGTCTTCTGTCCATTTTTTAAATTGAAGTGTTTGCATTTTTATTTTTAATCATTGAGTTTGGAAGTTCTTTATGTATTCTAGATACTGGTCCTTTGTCAGATATGTGGTTTAAAAATAGTTTTCAGTTTGTAGTGTCTTTTTATCTTTTTAATAGGATATTTTGCAGAGCAAAAATTTTAATTTTAATGAAGTCTGATTCATTAGTTTTCTCTTTTATGGATTGTGCTTCAGTTTCAAGTGTAATCTCTCTGACCAGCCCTAGATTCTGAAGATTTTATTCTATTCCCTCTAAAAGTCTTATAGTTTTACATTTAAGTCTGTGATCTATTTTGAGTTACATTTTGTATGAGTGGTGAGATGTCAGTTGAAGTTCATTACTGCCCTCCGCTTCTGTGAATATCCACTTGCTCCAGTACCTTTTGCTCAAAAAGCTATCTTTAATCTATTGAATTGTTTTAGCATTTGTGAAAATTCAGTTCGGCGTATATGTGTGGGTCTACTTCCTTATTCTGTTCCCTTGATTCGTATGTTTTTTTCCTGACAATACTATGCAGTCTTGATTACAGTAGCCATGTAAGTCTTCAAATTGGGTAGATTTATTCTTCCTACTCTATTCTTTTAAAAGTTGTTTTAGCTATTTTAATTCCTTTTCCTTTCCATAAAAATTTTAGAATAATCTTTCTATATACATTTAAAAATCTTGCTGAGATTTCAAAAGAAATTGCTTTAAATCTGTATATCAGTTTGGAGAAAATCCACCTCTCTACTACTTTCAGTCCAAGAACACAATATGTCTCTCCATTTAGTTAAATTATCTTTGATTTCTTTCATCAGCATTTTGTAATTTTTAGCATGTAAGTCCTATACACATACTTAGATTTGTATCTAAGAACTTCATTTTTTTTTGAGTAGTTATAATTAGTGTCATATTTTTAATTTTGGTATCCATGTGTTTATTGGTAATATATATAAATACAATTGACTTTTGTATGTTTACCTTTTGTCTTGTTACCTTGCTGAACTCATTAGTTCCAAAGACTTTATTTTTATTTTTATTTTTGTAGATTCCTTGGGATTTTCTACATGGATAATAATGATATCTGCACATAGGGACAGTTTCATTTCTTCCTTTCCAATCTGGATGCCTTGCCTTTGCCTTGCCTTTGCCTTGCCTTGCCTTTCTTTTTTTCTTTTCTTGCCTTGTTGTAGTGGTTAGAACTTCCAGTACCATGTTGAATGAGAGCAGGGAGAACAGACATCCTTGCCTTGTTCTAATCTTAAGGGAAAGCAGTCAATCTTTCACCATTAAGCAGATACTTACCATTTTTGTAGATGTTCTTGTATCAAATTGAGGGACTTCCCTTGTATTCCTATTTTTCTGAGTTTTAATTATAAATGGGTCAAATTTTGTCAAATGCTATTTTGAATTTTGTCAAATGCTTTTTCTGCATCCATTGATATTACTTTGTGGTTTTTCTGTTTAGCCTGTTGATAGGCAGATTATATTGGTTTTTTGAATAGTGAATCAACTTTGCATCTATGGAATGAAGCCCACTTGATTGTGGTGTATTATTATTTTTATATATTGCTGAATTTTATTTGCTAATATTTTAAGAATTTTTTCATCTATACTCATCAATAATATTGGTTTGTAGGGTTTTTTTTTTTGTATTGTCTTTCATTTGGTATCAGGGCAATAATATAAATATACTATAAATAGCTATATAAATATAACATATATTTATGTATGCTAATACTTCATAAAACAACTTGAGAAGTGATCCCTCTCCTATTTTGTGGAAGAGATTGTGCACAATTGGTGTTAATTCTGTTTTTAAATATTTGGTAGAATTACATGGTGAAGCCATCTGGACTTGGAGATTTCTTCTTTGGGAATTTTAAAATTATGAGTCCAATTTCCTTAATGGTTGTAAGGCTATTCAAATGGTCTCTTTTATATTGGATGAGTTGTGGTAGCTCATATATTTTGAGTAATTGGTTTATTTTATTTGTGAAATTTATTTTTTGTAGTTGTTCGTGTTTCCGTATTATCCTTTTGATGTTTATAGGGTCTTTGGTGATATCCATACATTGATTTCTGATATTAGTAATTTGAGTCTTCTCTCTCTTTTTCATTGTCAGTCTTGCTAGAGGTTTTTAATTTTATCAAACGTTCAAAAGAAAACTTTTTTGTTTTATTGATTTTTTCCCCCTCTTTTCAATTTTATCAATATCTGCTCTTTATTATTCTCTTCCTTCTGCTTGCTTTGGGTTTATTTTGCTCTTCTTATTCTAGGTTCTTGAGGTAAGAGCTTAGATTATTGGTTTGAAACTTTTTCTCTTTTCTAACGTAGTTACTATAAATTTCCCTCTCAGCACTGCTTGAGCCATGTCCCACAAATTTTGATATGTTGACTTTTCATTGACATTCAGTTTAATGTATTTTAAAATTTTTCTTTGACTCTTGGATTATTTAGAAGTATATTTTTTATTTCTAAGTGTTTTGAGACTTATCTCTTATTTTTGTTAGTGATTTCTAACTGATTCCATTCTAGTTGGAAATATAATGTATGTATTTTCAATTATTTTAAATTTGTCCTATACTTGAAGATATGGTTTATCTTGATACATGTTCATTGGACACATGAAAAGAATGTATCCTGTTGTTGTTTGGGATGTGTTCCATAAATGTTCATTAGTACTATCGATTGATGGTATTGAGTTCTTTTATATCCTCGCTGATTTTCTGTCTAGTTGTTTTATAAATATTTGGGGAGGGGGGTGGTGGTGGTGTTGAGGTCTCCCGCTATAATTGTGAGATGTCTATTTCTTCTTTCGGTTCTATCCATTTTTGTTTTACATATGGTGCAGCTCTGT
>NW_011888891.1:4004463-4020916 GCF_000151845.1 Pteropus vampyrus
GAATTCACTAATTTGTTATTCATTATTTACCCACATAGTGTCTGTTTAAAGTTTTCTTTACTGGTCTGCCTTCCTTGCATTGCTCGAGACTCAATAACAATTGTTATATATATTTAAAAAATCCCATTTTCTATTCATTTTGGAGCACAATAAAGAGAATCATCCATGTGAGAAGCAGCTTGAATTGCTGGCATTGGATTTGTAATTTGAGCAGGCTTTTGATTTGGAGTTTGAATTAAAAAAAAATTTTTTTTGGCTTACATTGATTTATGTGATGGCTGTGTCCCTCTGGACCGGCACTCAAATCCACTCTGAAAATTCAGTTTCAGATGACTGCTTATCTCTTTTGAGGTATTCCAACCAGGTCCTCCAAAGTGAATTTTGTATATTCCATATGGACTATATTTTATATATTCTCATTCTAAATCACCAGTGTGCTAATATATCTAACCACTTTGTGTGATTTGATAACAGATAATTTTAGATGTTAGTGAATCTGACAAATGATAGTATATACAAATTTTACATTTCTAGAAAGAGGTTCAGTCAATAACTTTAAATAATATTTTAATAAGACATGTGGTCTAATGATCTTTTAGTCAGTGAAAATGTCAATATGTTTATCTTCTGTGCCAAATATTAGCTCTTGTGATGCTATATATCCATCCAAGATTGTAATATACATTTGTGATTTATACATGACTGTTATAGGCACTCAAAAAATTCTTAGCTTTATTGAATGTTGTATTGACGTATTGAATACCATTTAATCATGAAGACTGAAATGAGATCACCATTTTATTTCTAGAGCTAAAAATAAAACAAAAGAAACATATGTAGTTATTTTTATAAAAAGGTAATCCACAGAATGAGGGAGAATAGTTTCAGAATAAAGAATTCCTACAAATCAAATAGGCAACCCAATGGAAAATGGGCAAAACACTTGAATAGGCACTTCTCAAGAGAGAGTATTCAAAAGGGGCATAAATATACGAAAGATGCTCTGGCCACCAGGGAAGTGCAAATTTAAAACACACACCCAGAAGAATGGATAAAGTAGAAAAGATAAACATTAAATGGTGGTTATAATGAAGAACAACCAGAACTCTTATCCACTGCTGGTGGCAGTGTATGTTTACATGCTTATTTTGGAAGTCTGGTTGTAGTGTGTATTAAAGTTGAACATATTCTATATTTGTTGATTTTTAAAGATACAACATTTTAAATGCTTATGAAAAAACAAACAACCCTTTATAAAATAGCAGTAGGTATCATTATGGTAAGTAGAAGAAACCCTGTGAGAAGGCAGAGGACCCTCCTAGCTGGGTGAACTGGGGCAAGTCTGAGTTTCAGTTTCTGCTCTCTAGGATTAATACCTTATCTGTTCAAAGGCAGAGGGATCAACTCTGTGATCACTTGGGTCCTTTCTAACTTTTAGATGTAAAATCTACCATCTGCATGTACTGGGAAAGCTCCTAAATAAAGTTCTGTTATAACTTATTCATACCACCATTAATTTCCAATCCAATTCTGCTGACATGTTCAATTATAAATTTGGTCCCAAACACACAATGAAAAGTTTCAAAGTATGTAGCAAAGTACAGTCTTAATGCTGTAGATCATAAGGGCACCTCACCTTATCTTCACCCCCAAATTGATCTCTTGGTTTTCTTGGGATTTGTTGCTCTGCAGCAAGGATGCTTTTCAGGAAATGTTCCATACTGGTGAAGAGGAAAAGATCTTTGTTTTTCTTAATATACTGTAGAGAGTGTAGAGGACAGAGTTAATACCTTCGTTCCCATTTCTTTTAAGTACTCTTGGGTCTTCTTAGCTAAAATGTAGACCTGAGAGCACTATATATAATTCTGCTTTTAAAATGAGACCTCTTCATAGATAGTGGTTGGCAGAGGACTCATATTCCAGCTCCACAACTATCTCTGTCTTGAGCAAGTTGTTTTTAACACCTCTAAACCTCAGTTTCCTCTTTATAAGTTAAGAATAAAAGTAGCATCTGCCTTATAAGGGCATGGGAAAGAATAAATGAGATAATGCATGCAAATCTAGTGTGTAATAAATGTTTGCTATTATCTTCCCTATAGTTAGCTCAGGTAGATTGGAATGTTTCAGTATTTAGCATCAGGGTCCATATAAGTTTATTCATTAACATAGTAAATATACCAAAAGCCTACAATAAGCCTGGCACATGGGCTATATCAGGAAACAAAACAAACATCTCTGCCTTCATGGAGCTTAAATTCTAGCCAGGGAAGAAAAATAATAAACAAGCATAAGTAAGTAAATTAGGTAGTATGTTAAGTGATATATAAAAAGAAAAGTAGACCAGAGTAAGGAAAAGCTGATGAACGGGGGAGTAAAGAGTTGTAAATTAAGGTAGGCTAGTCAGGGTAGGCCTCGTTTAGGAGGTGACACATAAACAAAGACATGAAAAAGGAAAGGGAGTCAGGCATGCTCTAACTTCTTAGACTAGGATTTCTCAACCTCAGCACTACCGACATTTTGGGATGGATAATTTTTTTTGTCGTGGGGCCTACCCTATGCATTGTAGGATATTTAGCAGTATCCTGGGCCTCTACCCACTAATTGACAGTAGTACCCCCCCTCTCCTGAGTCAGGACAATTAAAAATGTCTCCAGACATGCCAAATGTCCTGTGGGAGAAAAATTGTTCCTAGTTAAGGGCCACTTCCTTAAAGAAAAGTGTTGTAGGCAGAAGGAACAGTTAAGAGAGAGGTGTACCTGGTATGTCTGAAGAACAGCAAGGAGGAAAGTATGGTTGGAGTTGAGTGAATGCGAAGAGTAATAAGTGAGGGTGTGGGAGACTAGGGGACTGGGCTTCTTTGGCTTTACTCTAATTGAAATGGAGAGCCATGGCATGATTTTGAGCAGATGTAATTTTCATTTTAAAAGGACCACTCTGACTACTGTGTGGAGATTAGACTGAAGAGAGGTGAGGTTGGAATCAGGGGGACCAGGTAGTAAGTATTATAGTAATCCAAGCAAGAGATGATGGTGGCTTGTACTAGGTAGGTAGTGCAGGTGCTGAGAAATGGCCAGATTCTGGATATACTCTAAAGGTAGAGCAACAGGATTTCCTGATGGATTAGTTGTGGGGCATATGTAACAGAGAAAGAGTTTTCAAGGAAGACTTTGGCTCGAAAAACTGGAAGAATAGGGTTGTCATCAACTGAGATGGGGAAGGTTTTGAGTGGAGCAGGTCTGGAAAAAATATTGATCTAGGATATGTTGAGTGTGAGATACTTATTAGACATCTAGGTGGAGATGGCTAGTAAGCAGTTTGATACATGAGTTGAGTTAGAGAGTTGGGTTGGGGCTGCAGATAAAAATTTGAGTCATTGACATAGATGGGATTTAAAGCTGAAAATGGATGAGAGCCCCAAGGGAAATAAATTTAGACAGAGAAAAGGGAGGACAGAACTGAATCCTGGCCCTCCAACATAAAGAGGCCTGGAAGAAGAGGCGGGATGGGCAAAGGAGACTGAGAAGGAACAGCCAAAGAGGAAGAAGAAAAATCAGAGGAGGCTGGTGTCCTGGGAGCCAAGTGAAGAACATGTACCAAGGAGAAGAAAGTGATCATATGTGTCAAATGCTGTTGTCAGGAGGACAGAGAACAGACCATTCTCTGTGATTTGTGGAAGCTGGGGTGTAACAGAATCCTGTGATCTAGATAATCAGCATCACCATCTACATCATAACTACAAAATAAATCTCTGACTTAGTAACTTATTGAGACTTGATTACAGATAAATATATATGGAAAATTTGCTTAGGAGTCAAGAGATCTGGCATCTAGTGTCAGATCCACTACAACAAATAGCTTTGGAGCAAATTGCTTAATGATTGGAGCAAATTGCTTAATTGTAGCAAATAGCTTTGGGGCAAATTGCTTAATCTCTCCTTAACTACAAAACGTGACTAAAACTATGATATCTATTTTGGAAGATTGTTGGGTGGATCGAATGAGACTATATACATAATAGCTTTGAAATTTAAAATGTTTGATATAAATAATGAAAAAAGATATGTTCTTATTTATAATTCAAGAATGAACTGACCTTTAATGGAAGATGACCTTTTTAAGATCACAGATTTAAATTTTATATTTTTAATAGATAGCTGAGATGATAATCTTATAAAAGTGCTTTAAAAACACAATATTAAGAACATCACTGTCAAGCTTGCACACACACACACACACACACACACAAAACAGTAAGTTTGGGTAAATAGGCTACCACTGGGGCATCTAAATTTTGTCTCTAAGTAACAGTGAGTTTTACATATGGAATTGTTACCTATTGATAATATGTTAGTGGGACATGAGTTACGTGACTGTGGAGCCACATTTGCAATCCCCATGCATGATTCAAAGAGCCAGGTACCTACTGTCTGCCCTGTAGGAAACAGGATTTAAAAAATGTTGTCATATGTGGTTTAAGAAGCAGGCTGAGTGTCAAGGCAGGGTACCTCCTAGGGAGGCCAGAAATATATGAATAGGTTATTTACTGAGACATTTACACTGTAAAGAAGTCAATTTTAATCAAGAACTTGTGCTATACAAATTAGTTACCTCTTCTGATGACTCTGGCTCCAAGTGAGACTCGCACTTCCTTTCAATAAGTTTAGAGAGAAGATCTCTTCCTCTTTCAGATATGGGCTGCTCTTCCAGCAGAATAGCACTTATGCTTTGGTCCAGTTTACCGTCCCAGGAAACTGCTGACATTTGCAGCGTGATAGAGAATGCTTCCTTGAAATAGGCCTTCAATCCCTGGTCAAGGAAAAGGTGAGGGGGGCAGATCAGTACCACTTCTAGGTACTTGCTATTAAAGCTTTAAAATGATATTTGAAAGAGAAATGGAGCTTGAGATTTATCATCTTTACTTGTGCTCACCATGGGTTACTACTGTCATTTGCAATTATGGTGACGCTTATGTGTTGACAGCGAAATATCCGAAGAAAGTTGTGATGCTGTTCTCATAGGAAGACCACTTCTCTCCAGAATTCTTATAGAGTGGTGCATGCATTTTGTCATATGCTATCACAGAAAATTTGATCAAGAAAATCTTCTTCCTGGCCAGGTAGTAGGGACCAAAGTCCACTAATAGGACTTCAGTAGATTTGAAATGTTGCAAAGCTTATAGCATTTATTATTTTGGGGAATGGGATCTGAGTCACAGAGAAAGAGAAGCAAAAAGCCCTGTGCACATTATAGATACCTTGTAAAATGACCTCAGAAATGTGGGATCAGAGTCTTGGTGGAAGTCCTCAGCAACAATGTGGGCCAGGCAGTGGATCAACAGCAGAACGAAGCTTCCCACAGATGCCAAACACTCTCTCCCAATAAACAGTGTGTTTTCAGCACTCTGAGTGGAGAAAATACCCAAACACAGAGACGTCAACTTCAGGGAACATTTCCAATGCCTCTTTCTCTTTCTAGTTTTATGGAGTCTAAAATAACTTAGAATTATAAAGTCAGAGACTCCCTGGGCTTAATGGAAATTTGCTGAAGGGAAGATTTAGATGACAAGAGAAAAAAATGTTTTAGGGTAACTCTCTGAATAAATCATTTTCTCCACTGTCACCCAATTTTTCTGCTACTCTCATCTTATAGAAAACAAACTTAGAAATTCAGAGCAAAATTACTCCTGTATCACTGTTTCCTTATATAATGGTTCTAAACTTTAGTGTGAATAAGAGTCAAATGGGAATGATTCTATTCTTGGGGTCCATCCCAGGATTTCTGGTTCTGTGGGCTTTAGGTGGGGCCTCAGCGTTTCCATTTTTACCAAGCTCCCCAGGTGGTAGATGCACGAGGTCCAAGGACCACAGCTTGAGAATCATTGGATTAGAAGACTCTCGGGCTCTCTTTTTCTTTCATGCCTTTATCATAATTGAGTTCCCAAATCTCCTGTCTTGCCTAATTGATTTGAAATAACTCCTTTGTTCATTCTCTTAAGAGGCATTAGGTTGGCACGGAAAAGCCTTAGGCGATTTGGCATCAGACAGTCTGAGATCTGTTTCTGGAATCAGCTGTGAGTGGCAGCACAGACTAGTGGTTAAAAATGAGTTTGGTGTCAAATACACCTGGACATAAGTCTCAACTCTTGTTGACACTGAGATCTTGGACAAGTTATTTGGCCTCTCTGGGCCTCAGTTTCCTAACTCATAAATGGAGACAATAAGAGTACCCACCCCTTAGAGCTGGGTTGCTGTAAGTTGTAAATGAGATAATGTGTATGGGCATATGCAAGTGTCTGGCAGACAGCACTCAATGCGTCCGGGTTTGTTTTCTCATCAGTAAAATGGGATTAAATGCTTGCTTACGTTGTAGATTGTTCTGAAGATCAGGTGAAATAATGCCTGGAGAGTACCACATATGCATAACTTTTGGTCTTATTAAATCCCCTAACAACCTACTAGTCTAATACAAACCATTTCCTAGTCCTCTAACATTGATTAGCAGTTCCTCCTCTCACAATCATTGTGTACTGTCATCAGCGTTTAAGGTCTTTATACCCTGGCCTGGAGTTTCCGTCAAAGCACTGGCAATCTACATATTTGAGGGACTACCAGGACAGGAACAATTTATATTCCTTTCTGTTGAAAGATGC
Source organism: Pteropus vampyrus (assembly GCF_000151845.1). Lineage (NCBI taxonomy): Eukaryota > Metazoa > Chordata > Mammalia > Chiroptera > Pteropodidae > Pteropus > Pteropus vampyrus. The sequence goes on from NW_011888891.1 coordinate 4,011,113, forward strand.
TGATTATGCAGGATTTCCTGAAGTTGGAACCATGACTTTTACGGGAAACACTAGTCTGGAATCACCAGCTTTGATAATGACAGAGATTCATTAATGGGCACAAAGCCATTAGGATTCACTGGGCACCAGCCAGGCTATATTCATTTCGCTGATTAGAGAAAGCTCTTACATGGTGACATTTATTATGCCTTAGCTAAATGATTTATTACCAGGGAGGAATAAAATATGTCTGGACTGGAGAGAGAAAAATGTTTTATAACTTTTTTTTTTTTTTTGCTTCCGTCTAACTTTACTAGACCCTAGAAATCTTTAACTCCACATCTGGGGCTGAATTTACAGTACCTGATAGAAGAAGGAACCTTGGAAGACATTGTCTGAGGCTTCCATGGCAGGAAGACTAGAAGCAATCTGCAGGTTTATTTCTGGAGCCTGAAAAGAATAAAAAACAAACAGAAACAAAAACAAAACCCATCCTTTTGCTAAAAAAAATGCTCATACAGCTCAGCTACATAGCACCACCAAATTAGTGGGAAGTAAATATGTTGGCACGCCAATTTAAATTGTAACAAGGTAAGTTGATTCAGAATACAGCATAGGAAAGTAAAAAGGGTATTTAACTATGTGTTTGATATTTATGCTAATGACAAGAATGAATTTACTACTTTTCTAAATGGAGGTAGGCTAGAGCGGCATCAGGGCTCCTGAGCCATCATGCCTTGATTCTAACTTGGCTCTAACCTTTTGGTTGTGTGATCTCAGGTAAGTTTACTCAACCCTTCTGTATCTTTCCTCTTCGGTTTCAAAATGAGAAAAAATAGTAATATTTATGTTATAGGGGTTTTGCGAAGATTAAATGAGTTAATTTATGCAAATTATTAGTAATTTTCCGGCATGTGTAAAGTGCTTAATTCATTTTATTTATTATTAATATAATTTGAGAGATTAGGCTTTAGCTTGGTAAAATGACTCCATCGGTCCCCTTAAGGGAGAGACTAGAAAGTTCCCTGCTCCAGGTACTTAATCCTAGGGAATATTTGCCTCCTCAAAGCCTCCTTCCTGATCACCCTGACCTTCCTGGCTCCAAGGATGACTGTTCCACAGAGAGGCAAGAAACCAGACTTACGTGAAGCTGGGGGATGAGGAGGTGCAGGATGGATAGGCCATACTGGTAAACCACAAACTCCCTGGCGGAAAGATCTGTGGATTGCACAGTTATCAGCTCTTCCTTCTGCATTATCTGAGGTTTTGAGAAATCCTCCAAAGAGCTTTTGGGGGCTACAGAGATCAAGAAGAACCAGTAATGATTTTACTGACTTTTCTGCACAGTAACAACATATTAACAACAACAACGACAACAACAACAACAACTACAACAATAACACAATTCAGCTTAGGAAAAGGTGTATATCCATCCATCCAACCATCCATTCACCCATCCGTCATCCTGTGCTATATGTGCCTCCAGCTCTCCTGGAAAAGCGATTGGGTCTTGGTCAATAGGAAGAGGAGCTAGAATGACAGAATGAGGGTCCCAAAAAGATGGCAACAAATTTTCTTTTATTTCATCGGGTTGCATTGTATTCAGAACAATGTCTGGTGCACAGTAAGTACTCAGTAAATGTTAGCTGTATCAGCAATCTTACTTTCCCACAAAATTGTCTTTAATGGGCCTTGAGTCTTTAAACATTTTCTATCATCATTTTGTTCTTGAGAGGTCATGTACAGAAGGCTTGGGTAGCATGATTTAGGAAAGAATGATGAACTAGCAGTCGGAAGACCTCAGTTCTGGTCCAGGTTATATAAGACCCTGGGAGATCCACTTAACTTCTTTGGGCATCAGTTCTCTCATCTATATAAAAACATAATCTTCCACTATCTTACAGAATTAGAGTTTGGGTTTCTGACTGTAAACAAGACAGTGTATATAAAATTGCTTTCAACATTTTAAAGTCAATATAATTATAAAACAAAGAAAATTAAAGTAGTGGTGGGAAGTCTCAAAGAAGGGTCCACCTCTCTGCCCATACTCTTTTTAGTCTCCCCCAAAGGGAGGCAGAATTCTGGGGTCAGCAAACTGTTTCTGTAAAGGGTCAGGGAGTAAATATTTTACGCTTTGCCAACCAAGAGGCAAAATTGGGGTTCAAATTTAGTGTTCCCTATCATCATGATAGAAGTGTGGCCTCATTCTCCTACAAAACCTTTCCTTGTCTCTCTGATACACAGTGATACATAGAATATGGTGCCTGCATCTCCCTTTTGGCACTACTTTCATAGTGTATAATTTTTCACATGGGAGAGCAGGTTGAGAACACAGGCTCTGGGGTAAGACTCCCTGGGATTGAATTCCAGCTGAACTCCTCATTAGCAATATGATTTTTGACCATTTACTTGACCTATTCAGAAGCTTCACTTTCCTTTTTTATAAAATGAGTAATAGCACCTCCTTCACTGGGTTTTTGTAAAGATTAAATGAGCTAACATATCCAAAGATTTAGAATAGCACATATTGTACAGTACTCCATGAAAATTTTATTTTTCTTTCAACATTTCCCCCCACAATTATTTACAAATGTAAAACCATTCTTAGCTGTGGGCATACAAAAACAGATAGCAGACTAGAGCTGGTCTGTAGGCTATAGTTTGCTGACCCCTGGTCAAGTTCAAGGGTATTCATAGAACTGTGCTTACTAGTGGCCTGCATCATGGTCAACTGAAAGGAATGCACTCATTTTCTGTTAATTCTCTTCCACCTGGGAGGTGGGCAAGTTGAAAAAGACCTTCAACGCAAGCCAGCCACATTCTCTTTTGACTTCCAATTCCAAGAAGGTGGTAATGTGATCTGGGAATCCCTTTTTGGGTGTGAGGTCTTTTCTCTTTGTCTCCTCTGTCTTTCTCCCTGTGTCTCACTTTTTTCCCCCATTAACTCCTTGTGACATGTGGCTGGCCAGTATGGGGTAAAATTCCAAGATATAGATTCAGTGTTTAGGGGAGAAGTAGAGGGCCTTTAGGAATTTCCTTCTGGGAATTGGCCAAGTTATTATTACAGTGGGGCTTTAATTCCTATTTGTCATTCCTTATATGAAAAAAATCCCTTGGGAATCTTAGAGTGAGGAGAAAGAGATGACTGGCAAGGCAGGGTTTTGATATTCCTGGTCTCTGGAGGTTAAACCATTGAATACCTTCAGTGTCCCATGATAATTTCAAACAAGGGCTACCAGGGAAAAGCGGTTACCCGATTTGTGATGCACTTGTCTTTGTAGTTCAGCTCCCTCCTTGTAGGCTTTGGACCAGATGTCTACTTTCTTCAGAGTAGAAAAGAGTGGTAAGGTCCACATGATGTCAGCTTTATCTGCATTTGAACAGAGGGGGGAAAAAAAAACAGTTGTTGAACTAAGGGCAAAGAACTGTGGCCAAAGTCAAAAAGAGTTAGGCATAGCATCAGGTATGACAGACGACCTCCCAGATGGTCCCCATGATCCCCTCCATGTGACTCCGTGCCCCTGTGTAATCAATCCCCTCCCCTTGAGTGTAGGTTGGATCTAGTGATTCACTTCTAATGCATAGAATATGGCAAAAGTGATGAGATTAGTATACAACAAGACTGGGGCTTCCTTTTTTTCTTTCCTTTTGCCCTCTTTTGCTTGCTCTGAAGGAAGCTAGCTGCCATGTTGTGAGCTGCTCTATGAAGTCCATGTGACAAGGAATTGATATCTCTGGCTAACAGCCACTGAGGACTTGAAGTATGCCAACAGCCTTAAGAGTGCGTTTGGATTCCCCAGTCAACCTTGAGATGACTGTAGCCCGTGTGATACCTTGAGCCAGAGGCCGCACTAAGCTTCACCCGGATTCCTGACCCACAGGAATTGTGAGGTAATAAATGTTTATTGTAAATTTAAGCCACAAAATTTTGGATTAGTTTGTTATGCAAAAACTAATTTTATATTAGTTTGTTAGTATGCTGGGTTTTTCTATGTTCTTCCTAAAGAACCTGTATGTAATAGCCACATTCTTATGGTGCCCGAAGCCCTAATCGTAGTGTTAGAACTTATCAAAACATGACCAGGTTTGACGACAGAAGAGAATGTCAGACTAGTAACCAGCCTTACCTGTTTCTGGCCCACAATCCTCCAATCCTGGGCCATGGCCTTGAGCTCCCTCTAGTGTCGTGGTGAGGCTCTTCAGGAATGGAATTAATAGTGGGCAGGTGGCAGCCTGGTCCCTGAGAGAAGTGGTGACTGTTCCATAAAATCTGTTTCCAGGGTAATTCTCCAAACACACAGGGGTTCCTGAAGCAACAATCTAGGATAAAATAGAACCTAGTTCCGTGCTTGGTTCACACCTGTCCCACGTGGCTTCTTTGGGAGCTTCTCTCTAAAGCCCCACTCAGAGATAGACACACAGATCTCCTTGGCCACACCAGACGTCAGTACCTGGGTGTGCAAGAGCTGGAGGCGGCTCAGCTCCCGTTGGTATTGCAACTGACTGAGAGCCCAATCCAGAAAGCTCTGTCTCTCCCTCACCACAGCCCGAAACTCATCAGAGAGATGCTTAACCACCTAGAACACAGGAAGCATAATGCCCAAGTTAAAATGGAGCTTCTTTCTCCTTCCTCCTGTTCCTTTTGCAGCCAATCCACTGCTCCTTGGGCCCACCTCTCCCTGAGTGTTAAGTTGCCTTGAAGAGCCACATCTGATGACCTGGGAGGATGTGCTCATTCCTGGTGGTTCCTCTTGCCAGCCTCCGAGCCTCACCTTCCTGGGACGGTTCCTCATCTGTGGGCTCTGATTTCTATTCTGCTGTAGCCACATCTCCTCCTTTTGCCCCTGCAGCCGGTCAATTGCTTGCTTGAGCTTTTCTGTTGCATGTCCTAAACTTTGCAGGACTTTCCTCATGCCCAGTGCCACCTGGGCCTCCTGTTCCCACTCCTCTCTGTCTGCTGCAAAAGGTAGAGAAAAAGGCCGCATGGTAGCGGCCACTTCTGAGGGTAGGGAGGAGAAGACAAGACAGTAGTTTATTGGAGCCGGGGGACCTGCCAGGTCAGAGTCAGGGTCTGGCTGGAAGCCTGGGAGATGAGCAGATTCAGAGGACAGTAGGGACTCCTTATTGGACAGCTGTGAGTAGTGGCACTACTCCCAGAAGATTTCTGCTCTAGGGATCTGAGCCCAGGGGATGCTTTTGTACCTTGGGAGAGCAGGACCCGTTCTAGGCCACTCTGCATGCTCAAGGCTCTGGCTCTCCTCTCGGTCTCCTTCAGGCAGCGGGACTCCAGGTTTGCACAGGCCTCCTTGGCAGCCCTCAGCTACATAGGACAGGAAGCACAAAGGAATGGGCCGTGGAGAGGAAGGCAGGAGCTCTGAGTTGGGCCATCTCATGTTTCCTACTCCCTCACCCCTCCTCCCCTGTCTTGCTGAGACACATAGGGGTGATTGAAAGCTAGGGCCTGGAGCTGGGGATCCTTGGCACTTGTCTGCCCTGAGATGAGTTCTATTCCTGTGGACAGGGGGAGACAAGGGCTTCACACTTCCAAGGAAAACCTGTACATTCTGGGCTGACAGTTGGGCAAGGGATGTGAGGTGGTGCTTCTGGGCCTCACCTGCTGCCTGGCATCCTTGCCTGGAGTGACGAGGAGCTCCTGGCTCAGGTCCCCCAGGTGTTCTGCTAGCCACACCTCTTCCTGTTCCTGGTGGTGCCAGTACTGCTCCCGGGCTCTCAGCTCCCACTCCAGGGTGTCCACCTACCACATCCAGCTTGTTTAGGGCTCATAAGCTATTTCTCTTCATAGCCCCACATAGTCTGGCCGAATATCCCCAAAGCATTTCAACACATGATCTGGCCGAAGATCCCCAAAGCTTTTCAACACATAGGCCTCCCCCACCCCTGAGTGTCCATGAGTAAACTTGGTAAGGCAGTTGACTTGTTTGTAAATGGAAAAATAATAACCAGGCACCTTCTTCAAGCTCCTTCCTTCTAACCTCTGGACTCCCCAGAGTCACCTGTCCCCCTACTTCCTTTCCGCTTTTCTCTCGTGAGGCCAGGGGAGACAGGCACATGGCAGTGGGAAGTCGTTCTCAGCCCCTTATATTGCCTCTTCATAGTCATCTGTGAAACTGTGAATCGGGCTAGAATTTACATTATTTGGCTTCTAACGAGAGTCTTTTGTAACATCTCCATCTTTGTTTCTGAAATGATAACTAGTCTGAGAACGTATGGGAGGACCTTAAATCATTTTCATTTCGTGGAGATATGCCAAAGGCTGAATTACTGCAATAACCTCCTGATGGGACTTCCTGCTCCAGTCAGTCCTGCTCTCATCCTTCCTCTGCACTACTGCCAGAGGGAACTTTCTAGAATGCCTACTATATGTACACATACATAAGCATAAAAAATACCGGAGAGGACGTGTGCAAACCTGTTAATAGCGGCTGCATTTGGTGGGAGAGACTAGAGGAGAGAGAGTGGTGTCTGGATGGGAGAGAGGGATGGGAGTTGTTGATGTCAGATGGAGTGAGGAATGGGGAGGAGGGAGCTTTTGCTTCTTTATTTACATATTGAAAAGCATAATAGGATTATGAGTAATTTATTTTCTCTTCATGTTGTTCCAGATTTTCCTAATTTAAAAGTCTTAAAAATATTCATATCTGATCACATAACATTTCTACTTAGAATCTTTCAATGGCTCCTCATTGCTTTCATGATAAAGGTCACAATTCTTGGCCTCAGCCAAGCACACAAGGCTATTCATGATTTTTTTTTTGTCTTCTTCATTGGCCTCACCTGCTGCCTGTGCCCCTACACTACTTCCTCATTCTCTTAGAATTTCTGTGGTGTCACACCTGCCGCCTTGGTTCTTGCTGGCCTGTGAGGCCTTTTTCTGATGCCATCTTCAAGTTTCAGCCCAGGTGTTGCCTCTTTAGTGAAGCTTTTTCTTGAACTCTCCTGTATGTGGTCTAAATGGACCTCATCTGTGCTTGTAAACTATGATCAAGGAAGGAACCTATGGCTGGCCAGTTCCCTGAGGATAGGAGCCCTGTCTAGCTGTCTTTACATCTTAGCATCTAACACAGTGCCTGGAACATACAAGGTTCTTGATATGTAGTTGCTGAGTGAGTGAAGAAGTGAATAGAACAAACTCCTCATACGTACCAGCCCAGGGTCTCTCACTCCCCGAGGCAGGGCCTCCAGCATCTGGACAATGGGCACCACCACTTTGGCAGAGGGATCCATTTGAGCACCGATGACAGGACCAGGTTCCCCAGTCATGGGGTCTATGGCTTGAGCCCCAATTGAGATTGGGACAAGACCTGTGTGATGTGAAGCCCATCAGTGGCTTTAGTAACCGGTGATGGGGGAAAGAAGGAAGGGCAGTCATGGGAAGAAAGAAACATGGCTGGAAGGGAGCTAAAGAAGCCCTTAGAACCCCTTTTACCCTTTGAGGGGCTCTGAGCTTGATTGGAGGACTTTCTGGTGACAATAGGCCCTAAGGGTAGAGGTGGGTGGTGTGTTTCTGAAGTGCTGGTCTTTGAAAGGACCGATTTTCTCAGTGGGGGGTTAATGACCTGTGGTTCTGGGGTCCTGGAATCTCTGAGCGCCTTTATATTGGGTCTTAGCAGCCCTACTAGAAGCATCAGAATACCCCATTCCATGAATGAATAGACTGGGGGTCCCCCTCCTGAGCTATATAGGGATAAGCCACATTCGTAGGGCTTTCAGAGGCCCCAAGTTCCCTCCTACCTTTGCCATCGGCATCTTCCATCGAACCTGCCAGGGGTGTGGCATCAGCAGCATTCCCATCACTCTCCATGCCCAGGATGGGCACCATGAGCCCCGAGCCCTCAGGGTCTGGGATCTCCATCCCATACAGGACGGGGACCCACAGCTCTGTCCCAGGATAGCACATCATTCCTAACACAAGGGGGTGGGGACACAGAAGAGGAATTGAGAGTTAAGTGCCACACGGAGGGTCTGTCCAGGCTCAAAGGGCTACAGAAGCTTCTTTCTGACCACAGAAGCTTCTTGCAAAGATTACATTTGTTTCCTTTGGGGCCCAGCTTAGCAGTTTGAATTCAGAAGGGAAGAACTGAGTGGTATTAGGACTTCAGAAGCTGGGAACAATTTGTAGGCCACACTGAGAAGGTGGAAGAAAGGACAAATATTTGTGTGTCCCTACCATGTGCCAGATCCTGAGCTAAGAACTTTGTATAAATTATATTTTCTTTGGTTTCACAACTAAATCTCTGAAGTATGTATTATTGTAATCCTCATTTTAAAGATGCTAAAACAGAGACAACGTAAAGTTTAATAACTTGCCCAAGGTCAAAGAGTAAATAGATGGTGGGGCAGGTCTTCAAACTCAAGTCAGTTCCTACCCAAACCCTGGTTCTTCTTTGTCACACCAAGGACAGAAGGAAGCTTCTAGAAAGAATGAGTGAGATAAGCTTCAGGAAGGTGCCTCTACTACTTCCTGTTCCTGCGTTTCCTTTTATTAGTGCTGTGTGGTGGTGGTGGGGGGGCGGCGGGGTAAAGGAGTTAGCTGGGCTCCGCTTCTGAGTTTGTTAGTGGGAAGTTGAAGGCTGCTGCAGGAATGAAAGTGAGAAGAATGTAGAGGACTCAGGAATCTCAGGCTTTACCCTGGCTGTGCTGCTAACTAGCTAGGGACCACTCTGTGAAGTTCAGATTCCCCAATGTAAAATGGGTATCGTAACCCCTGTTATGGTGTTTGGGAGCCTACGAAATTAAAGAATATACATTGTACAAAAATAAAGTGTAAGACCCAATGGAGTTGGCAAGACATTAAGAGACAGGGATGCAGCCAAGCATTCATGGGGTCAGGGCATGAAGTCATGGAATGCCTTCCCACTTCCTTTGTGTGGGTCATGAGTGTGCATGGCCAGTGGGGCTGCAGTCCTGTCCCTGAGCTTACAGGCTGAGGGTCACCGAAGCACCAGGTCACCCTGGGCCTTAGATTTCAGGGCCTGAGAGCTATTGGCTTAGGGCGACATGTACCTATCCTGCCGCCGCTGGCCTTGATGCCATGTGCTGCCTCCAGCTGTCTCTCCAGTCTCCGAGCCTGCTGCAGGACATGGTGCAAACTCAAGGCCAGTGCGTGTCTCATGTCCTTGATGGCAGCCTCCAGAAGCCCCTGTACTCTCAATGCTGGCCTCTGCTGGCACTGCCGGATCACTGCAATCACTTGCCTCTGGGCCACCAGCACATTGGCATCCAGCAGGGCCTGTGACCCTCCCACTTGGGGCAGTGTCTGGCCCTCCTGTTGGGAAGCCCCCTGGATCCGGACTGTCTTCTTGCTCAGCGGCTCCACAAAGCTGTCACCAGGTAGCATGAGGTTCCCCGAGGCATCTCGAAGCCCTCCCAGTGCCAGCACCTGACCTGAAAGTGGGAACCCAAGAGGGTGAGGTGCGAAGAGGAAGCAAAGAAGATGCAGGCAGATGAGGGATGAGGGAGAACCAGGGCCTGAGGGCAGAGTGAACAATGGGGATGCGAGATTGGAAGCTGTGGGTTGGGGGAGAGTAAGTGGCGAGGGAGAAGCCAGAGGGATAGCATGGTGGTGACAGTAGGGAGAATGATGCCCTTTTTGGTGGAAAACATCCATTTACTTTTACTGCAGAAAGAGCTCTGTTCTCTTTTTCTTCCCGGAGGCAGTGTGCTGGAGATGGGGGAGGGGTGAGGGGAGCTGGAAGGAGAGGGAAGGTGGGGGTAAGAGGCAGAGTGAAAATGATGGGTGGAAAGATGGGCTGGGGTGGAGTCTGCAGCCTGGACCAGAACATGGAGGGTCTAGGGGGCTGAGAG
>NW_011888891.1:4020966-4022410 GCF_000151845.1 Pteropus vampyrus
GAAGCTGCATTGGCCCAACTCAGCATGGGGTTGGACTTCAGGGCACTGTACCTGGCTCCCGGTATCTTCAGTGATGGAAATGTGTGGGATGCCCTCAGAGCAGCTGAGCCGCAGGATGTGTCTCTGTCCCTCTGGGCACAGGGAGCCACACATTCCATTCGAGTGTTGTCCCCAGCACAGACAGAGCCCCAGGCCAGGGTCATAGCCATGGGCATCTCCTGATGTGACACACACCTGCACAAAAACTCTAAATTTTGGGGGACACCTTCCTGGGGGAGGTTCCCTCCAGACCTCCCCCACTTCAAAGTGTAGAGCACAGGTCTTCATGTTTCCATAGAGAGGCTGTAGAATGAGCCCAGCAGCTGGGAGGTTGGGCATGTGAACAGCTGGGCAGAGGGCTAGGAATGCAAGGGGTGCAATATACTGGCAGCTTCCTACCTCGTGGGCGCAGTGGTCATTCCACTGATCCTTGGTCAAACATAGCCCCTCCTGGTTCCAGGTGGCCCCATCCTTGCAGCTCTTATGTTCCCACTGGACACAGCCTCTTGGCTCTCCAAGGTCTTGATAGCCCGGGAGGCAAGAGCATTGCCCATCGCTGGGCTAGGGGTTGAGGATGGAAGGAACACAGTTGCAGGTTGGCTGGTTAATACTTGGTTGTGGTAAACCACACACAATCCCTTGACTGTGACCCTGCTTAAGAAGGGCCAGAAGATAAGAGTGGGGGAGGGAAGGTGAGAGATCAACAGGGCTGGGCAAGAGTCAGATCCACGGGAAGGTTCCTGGCGCATGCTGGTTCGAGCCCATGCCAGTCAAGAAGACTTGGAGAAATTTACAGGACTATTCGTTGGCTTATAGAGAAAGTTCAAGTTGGAAGGGGTCGTTGTGTATTTTGGCAGCGGTCATGATGAAGTCTGCCCTTTCCTTGGAGTAGAGTTACCAGATTTAATAAATAGAAACACAGGGTACCCAGTTAAATTGAATTTCAGACAAACGATGAATAATTTCTTTGTATGAGAATGTCTCATTCAATGTCTGAGACATATTATGCTAAAGACTTATCTATAATTTATTTGAAATTCAAGTTTAACTGGGCACCCCGTATTTCATCTGGCAACCCTACCCCCCAAGTCACTTGGCAACCTGAGCTAACCCCAGACAGGTTACACCTGAGCTGAACTTGACTAGAGGCCAAAACAGTCCTGGGAATGTCCTCTGTCCTCAGGTCCCACTGCCAGAGCACATACCTGGAACACTTGGCTAGGTCCTGGGCAGATGCATGTGTCCTTGCCCTCCTCTGGTTGTGTGGCCTCCGAACCACAGGGAAAACAGGCATCCTGGCCAGGCCAGGGGTTGAAGAATCCCCGAGGGCAGAGAAGGCAGATGGGGATGTTGTGGGGACTTGCTCCGGAAAGGAAAGTTCCAGGGGGACAGAGAGCAGGTGGTG
>NW_011888891.1:4022460-4025793 GCF_000151845.1 Pteropus vampyrus
GAGATGCCTCCTGTGACTGGATCCTCCATGGGGCCCCCCAACTCTAGAGGGGCCAAGGTCTTGGTGAGGGGATTGCAGTATGTCCCTCCGAGAGTGAGCCACTGCTTTGTTTGGGGGTGCAGAGTCACAGCCAGCACGGGCACCTCGATGCCAGTAATGGGGTCTGTCATGAGAGCCCCCAGCTGTGATGTCCTTCTTTGCTGCAGGACAGGCAGGCGGGTGGCTGGAGGAGAGCCTGTGGCAGGACAGGTCGGGTAGGGCACATAGGGGAGGATGGCAGCTTCCGATGTTCGGACACCACCTGGACAGAGAGGCAGGGAGACGCTGATGCTCTTGGCATGCCAGCCTCCCTCCCTAGCCCTGCTGAGCAGGGGCAGAGAGCAGCCTCTGGCACCTGCTTTCTTTCATCTAGCAGCTCCCTCCAACATGGCGTCCTCTGCGGCAAGAATGTTAAAGTGAGGAACAGGAGGAGAAGGCGTTTACTGCTCTTCTGGTCACGACCCCACTGTGCAAGGAGAGGGCCTTGCTTCCTGTGCTGTGCCCCTGGGGCTTCATTCCAGGGGATCCCATTAAGCCCTGGGCTGGGCTGGGGCTGCTTAGTGGTCAGGGTCTCACCGGAGCTGAAGTCAGTGGTGGGCACCAAGGTGGCTCCCTGCAGATCATATCCCAGATTTCCAGCCTCGGGTAGCACCCTCCCAGTGTCAGGATGGACGAAGTAGCCAGCGGGTATGGACCCTGCGTGGCCACTGGCTGGAAGCATTGCGCAGCTGGGGCCAGGAATCATTAACTTGGTGATGGGATTCACAGTGATGTAATCAGCGCCCCCTTCAGGGCCTGCTGAGGCTGCAGGAAAGCAAACGCCTGCTCAGCCCGAGGTCTGAGGCCAACAGGCAGGCTAGGGTCTCCCTTGGCTGGTGACTGGGAGGAGTTGGCAAGAAGCCCACCACAACCCCCATAGCAGAGCAGGGCCTCTCAGTTTTGTACTGAGTCCAGGACCGGACTCCACATTCAACATATGACACTGTGACTTCATCATATTGAAGGCCAGCAGTAGCTGGAAAAGCCTTGGGAGATGGAGGCGACAGGCTATGGGGTGACCAGATGGGATTGGAGGAATCCCAGAACTCAGCATGCCCCTGGGGTTCCCCAGGGGATCCTTCTCCCACTCTTCCTTGCCAGGCAAATCCAGCATGTTCCAAACTTGGTGTTTTGCATTCATCTGTCAGGCTTGTGCTCTCAGGAAATGCTACCTTATACATAAAGCTATAGTTTGTGGTGGTTCTTTTGTTTCCTCTGTTTTCCCATTTCCAAAACTCCTTCTGTAACAGACACTTGCCCAAAGCACTGCAAGGAGGCCCCTCGTAAGTAACTCTGGGGGTTTCAAAGTAAGTAACTTTGTTTCCTTCTCCTTCTCCTCCTCCTTTCCTCCCCTGCTAGTGTCTTGGAGGTGAAACTCTCTGCAGGGCCAGGTTTCCCGGGGCCCTGGCTGAGACCGAGCAGGGCTCACCTGGCCGCAGCAGCTCCGCTCCCGTGCCTGTGCCCAGGACGCCCCAGGCCTTCAGGCGATGGCCCTCTTGCAGCAGGGCCCGGGACAGGTGGCCCAGCACCACCTCCAGCTGGGAGATTTCCCTGCAGGGGCACGGGGGAGGGCTCATCAGGGGAGCAGTGATTAGAGACTGGAAACGCACATTGGCGTGGCTGGTTCCAGGACCCCGTGAAGCCACATTCGTGCCTCCCCTAGTGCAGATATAGCTAAGCCTGGCTCAGATTAACCACGTACACACCGTTCTGTGTCCTGCCCAGGCTGGGAGGACTTCTCGGGCCTGGAGCCTGTCTGTGTCTTCAGCAGCCGCTGAGCCGCCATCAGTGCTGTGCAGAAAGAGGCCCACTGCTCCTGTCTGGCATGGAGGTCTTGGTGAAGGAGCTTCAGTTGGTGATTAAGGCATGCTGCATACTCGCCTGCCAGGTGTTCCCTTCGCCTGGCCTCCTCGTCTGCAGCCCTGGCAGCTGCCTCAGCAGCCTGGGGTCGGAGACAACCCTGCTGGCTTATCTACAGGGGCTACAGCCGCCAGGGACAGCAACCTCAGGGACTGGATACCCAACTTCTCTGGGCATGGCATTCTGGGCAGGCATGGCAGCAGTGGCAAAGTGGGTGAGAAATCCCCAAGGATGGGTGTGGGCATGGGGCTGAACACCCTGGGGCCTGGGAGGTGGAACAGGTGGGAGAGGTGCTCAGTGGGGGGAGTTTGGGCCTCAGTGAGGGGAGAGAGTCACATTTGGGCACAGGGGCCAGATGGGAAGGAATGAACACAGCCCGACCTGTTGCTGCTCTTTCCGGGGGTCCCCCAGAAGCTTGTCAATGGAGGCTGGGATGCCATGCTCAGTACTCCACAGCTGCCGTAGAGAACGGGCTTCACTCACAAGGTTGAGGCAGAGGAGTTTGAGCTGTGAGAGAGGATGTAGTACACCTGTGAACACGGCTCCTAGAGCCACCCACTCTCTTTCGCTGCTGTGATTGCAGCGCCCCCTGCTGCTAATTTGTGGAGGGATTCCAGAGGGCAAAACGCCTGAGACACTTGGAGGCAATGCATGAAGATCAGCAGAGGCAGGTCCCAGCAAGTCCCAGCTAGCATATTCTGCCTGGGGAACCCTTGGCTCAGTTTCCATTCTTGGACTTCTTGTGTGTTCTTTAAGCTCCCAACGTCTGTCACCTAGTCGGGCTACTGAGGACCAGTAATGAGGTCCTGACACTCCAGAGGTGGCCTTTGTAGATTCCTACCATTGATCTGAGGCCCTAGGTCTCATAAGCTCAGTCTTAAATTTAACCTGAAATCTTCTGTCTTCCTTCTCGTACACTCTCCTTTTTTTTTTTGATTCATTATTGAGAGACTGAGAATTTCTTTATGCTCAGTGTCCCATTACCAGCTCTCCGAGGGGTAAATATGTTTTCAGCCTCACATGCTTGTCCAGCTTCTCCACTTACCTCTTCCTTGGTCTGGCTGAGTTTGGTTGTCACTGACAGAGACTGCCTGAGCAGGATCCCAAAGAAGGTTTCTGTGTCAAACCGCTCCAGGTCCACCTGCTCTTCGGCCTCCCAGCTCCTACCTGTGCGGGGATGGGAAGCAGGATTATCCTCCTGAAATGCAAATATGAGCTTTCCTACAGATCCCCAATGGTCTAAACTAGTCTTGCTACTAAAAGTGTGGTCCTTGGAAGAGCAGCCTCGGCTTTGCTAAGGAGCTCATTAGAAGCGCAGAATTGTAGGCTCCATCCCAGACCTATGGCAGAAACTCCTCAGGTGATTTGTAATTAGTCTGAAGTTTGAGAAGAACA
>NW_011888891.1:4033833-4035867 GCF_000151845.1 Pteropus vampyrus
CCCAGGTAATTGTCTCTGACTGTTCCTTCCTCGATGCAGGTGCTTCTGACCAGCCCAGGTATCTCCTAAAGCCAGCATCTCCCCTCAGAAAGTTTTTCTTCCCCCACTCCTCCTCAACTTTACCTCTAACTCCTTTGGAGCAAATTCAGCCCCACCCCTACCCTCTGGACACCCTGGTTGATCTGGCTCTTCTTCTACACAGGGCGTCTCATCTCCACAGTCCGCTGGATTCCTCCTTTTGAAGCATGTGGCGCTCTGGAGGGCAAAGCAGAAGAAAGCTACATAGGCACATGTTCCAAAGTGGAATATCCTCACCTTCTGGGCAGGAGAAGCAGTGGCAGAGAGGGAGGCAGACATGGGGGTGGAGGGAGGACAGACACTGAGAAAGACCCAGGGCACCTCTGAGGACGCAGATGGAGAGAGAAAGAACAGAAGGCAAAGACACATTGATAAAGCAACACCGAGAGAATTAGATCAGGGCACAGAGATCTGGGCCCAGGGATCTGTACGCTGAGAGAAATTCCCAGGAAAGCCAGTCTCTGCACTTACAGGAGCTCCAGGAAGCACTCTCACTGAATATTTCATGAAGATGAAATCTGAGATATGAATCTTCTGGGCAGCTTTGGCCCACATAATTTAAATATTACCACCCACTTTTTCCTCTTTCATATACCTTTTCCTTCCTAGAGCAGCCAGAGTGTGTGTGTGTGTGTGTGTGTGTGTGTGTGTGTGTGTGTGTGTGCGCGCGCGCGCGTGCATATGTAGAACTGGGCTCTGTGGGGGCAAGGGACTCCCTCCTTTGCAAGGCAAAGCCAGTCAACCTCATTTAAGGACTATGTACAAAATCTTGCAGGAGAGGCACAAAGGGAATGAATTATAAGGCTTCTTTCTGCCTTTGGTGTACATTCAGCCCAGAAATACATACAATTTTATCATTAGAAAGAACCTTACAGATCATTTATTTCTATCCTTCCAATTTATACATAAGAAAACTGAGGCCAGAAAGATGGAAAGTATTAATAAATTCGCACAACCAGTCAAATGCTCTTAAAGAATATGCACACATGAAACATCTGGAAGCTGTAGAACAACCAGTGAGCCCTTGGAATAATGACGTGCGGCAAAGGATAAAGCATGCAGCAGGTGGTGGAGAGAGGTGGAGGCCTTGTTAATTATTTTTGGAGACTGGATAATCAGTTGACTTATCACTTATAAAAAAAGTGATAATAATACTATTTGGCTTTCTTCATAGCAGCTGTGAAAATCAATCAAATAAGAGGTGAAATAGTGCTTGGAAAGTCATAAAGTGCTATCAGAAGTAAGTGCTAATGAATGAGGGGTGGCTGCGAAGGAAAGTGGGGCTCCCAAAGAGAGGAGCTGAGACTCAGGGATTTTCAAGGCCACTCAGTTTGTAAGCATGACTTACAACTTGTAAATGAGACCTCTGACTCCAAGTTTAAATAGTACGGGGTTGAAAGAGCCTTATGAGAAGTTATTGTGTGACTGTACTCAGGCCTCAGTTTCGAAAATAATGCATGGCGTATCTGATTCGATTTGTCCCATGTAATTCACCAGTTTTGTGTCTGAATGACTTATGACTTGGTTGCTTCTAAAAAGAGATCCACCCATTCAGGATAAGGTGCCCTATACTTGCAGGCACTTCATTCACTCCTGCATTCTTTCCACAGAGATTTATTGTGCACTTACTATGTACCAGGCTCCCTTCTGGGCTGGTGATACCTATAAGAATGTGCCACAAGCCCTGTGAGATTGTCGAATGCTATTTGTGGAGCTGAGGCCAGAAGGCGAATTGCTGGGGTGCAGAAGTATAGGTTCCCTATAGACACATATCTGAGGGGGAAGAAACTAAGATCCCTGAGAACCCACATTCTGAAAAAAACTTAGCTTACTTCAGTGCTGTTCTATAGAAATATGTGAATCACATATGTAATTTTAAATTTTCTAGTAGCTACATTATGAAAGTAAAAAGAAACAGGTAAAATTAATTTTAATATGTTCCATTTAACCCAATGT
>NW_011888891.1:4035917-4038448 GCF_000151845.1 Pteropus vampyrus
GGTTCCAGGACCCCGTGAAGCCACATTCGTGCCTCCCCTAGTGCAGATATAGCTAAGCCTGGCTCAGATTAACCACGTACACACCGTTCTGTGTCCTGCCCAGGCTGGGAGGACTTCTCGGGCCTGGAGCCTGTCTGTGTCTTCAGCAGCCGCTGAGCCGCCATCAGTGCTGTGCAGAAAGAGGCCCACTGCTCCTGTCTGGCATGGAGGTCTTGGTGAAGGAGCTTCAGTTGGTGATTAAGGCATGCTGCATACTCGCCTGCCAGGTGTTCCCTTCGCCTGGCCTCCTCGTCTGCAGCCCTGGCAGCTGCCTCAGCAGCCTGGGGTCGGAGACAACCCTGCCGGCTTATCTACAGGGGCTACAGCCGCCAGGGACAGCAACCTCAGGGACTGGATACCCAACTTCTCTGGGCATGGCATTCTGGGCAGGCATGGCAGCAGTGGCAAAGTGGGTGAGAAATCCCCAAGGATGGGTGTGGGCATGGGGCTGAACACCCTGGGGCCTGGGAGGTGGAACAGGTGGGAGAGGTGCTCAGTGGGGGGAGTTTGGGCCTCAGTGAGGGGAGAGAGTCACATTTGGGCACAGGGGCCAGATGGGAAGGAATGAACACAGCCCGACCTGTTGCTGCTCTTTCCGGGGGTCCCCCAGAAGCTTGTCAATGGAGGCTGGGATGCCATGCTCAGTACTCCACAGCTGCCGTAGAGAACGGGCTTCACTCACAAGGTTGAGGCAGAGGAGTTTGAGCTGTGAGAGAGGATGTAGTACACCTGTGAACACGGCTCCTAGAGCCACCCACTCTCTTTCGCTGCTGTGATTGCAGCGCCCCCTGCTGCTAATTTGTGGAGGGATTCCAGAGGGCAAAACGCCTGAGACACTTGGAGGCAATGCATGAAGATCAGCAGAGGCAGGTCCCAGCAAGTCCCAGCTAGCATATTCTGCCTGGGGAACCCTTGGCTCAGTTTCCATTCTTGGACTTCTTGTGTGTTCTTTAAGCTCCCAACGTCTGTCACCTAGTCGGGCTACTGAGGACCAGTAATGAGGTCCTGACACTCCAGAGGTGGCCTTTGTAGATTCCTACCATTGATCTGAGGCCCTAGGTCTCATAAGCTCAGTCTTAAATTTAACCTGAAATCTTCTGTCTTCCTTCTCGTACACTCTCCTTTTTTTTTTTGATTCATTATTGAGAGACTGAGAATTTCTTTATGCTCAGTGTCCCATTACCAGCTCTCCGAGGGGTAAATATGTTTTCAGCCTCACATGCTTGTCCAGCTTCTCCACTTACCTCTTCCTTGGTCTGGCTGAGTTTGGTTGTCACTGACAGAGACTGCCTGAGCAGGATCCCAAAGAAGGTTTCTGTGTCAAACCGCTCCAGGTCCACCTGCTCTTCGGCCTCCCAGCTCCTACCTGTGCGGGGATGGGAAGCAGGATTATCCTCCTGAAATGCAAATATGAGCTTTCCTACAGATCTCCAATGGTCTAAACTAGTCTTGCTACTAAAAGTGTGGTCCTTGGAAGAGCAGCCTCGGCTTTGCTAAGGAGCTCATTAGAAGCGCAGAATTGTAGGCTCCATCCCAGACCTATGGCAGCAGAAACTCTTCAGGTGATTTGTAATTAGTCTGAAGTTTGAGAAGAACAAATGAATTCCAGTGCTGCTATCTGAGGACCATACTTTGAGTAGCAAGGGTAGAAGGTGAAACACCTCAGCATGACACATAATGCCTTCTGCAATTCACTCCTCTTAGTGGTACCGGTCATTAGCTAACTTGGTCACTTTGTACATGGTTATATTACTTTTCTTTTGGAAAGTTTGCATTGAGATGTCTCTGTCCTGCTCCACTCTGTGCACTCCTAGGACCTGGCAATGTCTGGCGCACGGTAGCCACTCAATACATATTATCGAGCAAATGAATGAATGAATGAACGGGGAGGAATGGAACAGTGAATAATCTAGGAAGGTGAACAAAGGAAGCAGGAGCTGGTGGGGGCCCCTCTGGGATTCTAGCCCACGTCTGTCACTCACTGTGTCCTCCCTCATCCCTGGGTGTATCAAAATCTTGGTATGATCGGCCTCTCCTCACTGAAGTCATCCCAGTTCTTGGAGAAGTGTAGACATCCAGGTTGTATCCTTGCTGATGCTTCCTGTAGGTGGGGTGGGGAGCGGCCTTTCGGGCCCAGCTCAGGCTGTGACACTGAATCTATGGGGGTACATAATGGGGATGTGTGAAGGAAAAGGGAAATGAGGGAGTAGCATCCCTTTTGAAGACTCTGAGAGGAGGAAGGTCCTCGCCTAGCTGTGGTCAGGGAGTGTCTCATCTTCTCTTGTTTGGACCTTTCTCATAGCCTATCTCTTTGTGGCTTTCTCTCATCCACCTCCATCTTCCACCCTAATGCTAGAGTGGAAAAAATAGTCTTACCAGGGGTTCTCCCTTGCTCAAAATTCATAATAGATCCCCACTGCCTAGAGAATAAAGTCCAAACTTCTTATCAGGGCCCATGAGACCATCCACAATTTGGTCTCTCTCCTGGTTCC
>NW_011888891.1:4038498-4038935 GCF_000151845.1 Pteropus vampyrus
AACTTCTGTTTACCCTTGATAAACTTCTTCCTATTTTCCCCAGCCCCCCAGACCCTGGTAACTAACCACCAATATACTCTCTGCCTCTATGAATTCGAGTTTTGTTTTGTTTTTGTTTTTTTGGTTCCAAATATAAGTGACATCATACAATGTTTCTCCTTCTCTGTCTGGTTTGTTTCACTTAGCTTAATGTCCTCCAGTTTCATCCATGTTGTCACAAATGACAGGATTTCCTTTTTTTATTCTCATGGCTGAATAATATTCCAATCTCACATCTTCTTTATTCATTTATCCACTGATGGATACTTGTATTGTTTCTATAACTTGGCTATTATGAATAACGCTGCAATGAACATGGGAGTGTAGATATATCTTTAACATACTGATTTAATTTCATTTTGATAAACACCCGGTGGGATTGCTGGATCATATGGTAG
>NW_011888891.1:4038985-4039309 GCF_000151845.1 Pteropus vampyrus
AATTCATAATAGATCCCCACTGCCTAGAGAATAAAGTCCAAACTTCTTATCAGGGCCCATGAGACCATCCACAATTTGGTCTCTCTCCTGGTTCCGGCCCTATCTCTGTCTTTGTACCCTAAGCTGCAGTCACAAGGGACCACGTCTGGTTCTCTGAGCAGGTGAATGTTGTGTCATGCCTCTGTGCCTTTGCTCATAATACTCTCTTTCTTCTCCCACCCCTCCTCCAAAGTGCATCCTCCCATCCCCCAACTCATCAACCCCTTTGTTAGTACAGGGACTGTATTCTTATATTCTCATATTTCAAGCCTCATTCAGGGGTCA
>NW_011888891.1:4039359-4046425 GCF_000151845.1 Pteropus vampyrus
GCTGCAATGAACATGGGAGTGTAGATATATCTTTAACATACTGATTTAATTTCATTTTGATAAACACCCGGTGGGATTGCTGGATCATATGGTAGCTTTAATTTTTCGAGGAACTTTCACAGTTTTCTGTAATGTCTGTACCACTTTACATTCCCACCAACAGTGTGCAAAGATTCCCTTTTTTCTACGTTCTTGCCAACACTTGTTATCTTCTGTCTTTTTGATGATACCGTTCTAACAGGTGTGAGATTATATCTCATTGTGGTTTTGATTTGCATTTCCCTGATAATTAGTGATGTTGAACATCTTTTCATGTATCTGTTGGCAATTTGTATGTCTTTTGAGAAATGTCTATTCAAGTCCTTTGCCTATTTTTTAAATTGGGTTATTTGTTTTCTTGCTATTGATTGAGTCCCTAAAAGGGAGATTCTGATTCAGTACTAAAGGTGATCTAGGCTGGAGCCAGAAATTCTTCATTTTTAACAAGCTTTCAGATAAGGCCATAGTCACCACGTTTTATATAGCAAAGTTTCGTAAGGAACTTTGACATGTATCATTCTTTTTGTACAACAATCTTGTGAGATAGGCATCGCAGTTAACCTCATCTTATGCAAGAAATGGAGGCTCAACAAGGTTAAGTCACTCGCTTAAGATCATACTGTTAATAGGAAATGAGGTCAAGGATAGAACCCAAGTATTCTGGTTCCCAAGCATGTTCTTTCCATATTGATTATATGAATTCCCCAGGTGGCAGAATGTGGGTACATCTCATCAAACTTCCTTCCTCTGTGAGAGGATAGGTGAACTTCTGTTTGCTCCAAGATCTTATGGGAAGTTCTGTACCCTTCTGAACTCTCTTCATCCTTTGTCTGTCTGTTGCTATCATAGCCAGTAACTCTTCTCATTTCCCTTTCTGCTGTGAAATCAATCTCAACAGTTATTTCTACCTGGTGAATGTGACTGTGAGATTATATTTGGCTGGTAAAAGGGTCCTGGGGGCCTAAATAGAATTAGATTACTCTAGTGGGTGGAGAGTCTTTCAGCTGAAAGGGACCCTATGGGTTATGTCTTTCAACTTTCTTATTTTGCAGATGAAGAAACTAAGGACCAGAGAAGAGAAGTGACTTGTCCTCAGTCAATACAAGACAAGAAAAAAATTTATATAAGGTTAGGTTACTCGAAAAGAGAAAAAAAAGTTCAGATTGCTCCTCAGATCAAAGTTTGAATAAAAAATCTGACCCTAATTGTTTTCTACTGGGATGTCTGACCTCAGAGTCTTTAGCCATTGGGAACATTTTGGGCCTAGAACGTGACAAAGTATTGGATGAGCCCCTTTTCGTGGCTCAGACCTGTGGGGATACAAAGTATTGGATGAGCCCCTTTTCGTGGTCCAGACCTGAATGGATGCTGCCCTTAAAGGCTATGTATATGACAAAAGAGGGCACAACGAAAGATGTAGGATAGGGTGCTAAGGTGTGTGAATGACCAAATATGCTGAAAGGGCACAGAGAGGGAAGGTTCCCTGGACTTTATTGGCATAATAAGCAATGGGAGCAGAGAGAGTAAATGATGAAGACCACGGTATGACACCAGCCACTGTCAGGTAACGCTTATTAGTCTTCCTTCCTGCGTTAACTCACAAATTGCATTAATTGGTTGAATCAGTGAGATGAGCTTAGACCTTGGTTACAACCCCTCATTTTAAAGATGAGGAAACCAATCCTCAGAGGGGTTAAGGGATTTTCACAAGGTCACACACGGTTGGTGGCAGAATGAGGTGCCCCGGCTCTCAGCAGTGCTTTTCTCATAATACCAAGATTGGAACCTTAGGTTTTCTTTTGAGCTCCAAGTCTCTCCAATTTTCCCCAGCACCAACGTTGATTTTTTTTTTCCTGTTCCTTAAAGCTTATATCAGAATGTCCTACTTGAAAGGGAAGGTTGTGCTTTCAAAAACCAACTTCTTTGGTTGACACTTTACTTTGATACGGCCCACCCTTTCTCCTTCCCTCCCACAGAGAAATCCCCACTCAGCCTTCCTTCTCTGTACGCCCTGCCTTCTTTCTCAGGCATCACCAACCTCTCCTTTTCCCTCTCTTCTTGCTCCCATTTCCCCCGCCCCCACCAGGTGCCTCAGGTGCAGAGACTTGAGTTAATCATATGCAGCTCTGTAGCATATTTTCTTTCACTACTGTCTGGGCAGGAAACCTCTAGCGTTGTATCCATTTATTTTCCCCATTTATTCTCATTTCCATCTCCTCATAGACAACCATTCTAATAAATTTAACACGTTTTTGTGAGTGTTCTTGCAAAATGAGTATTGTTTATGCACATGCACTTTTAAAATGCTTATAAAGGTTATCGTGCAACCTCGTTTTTTACTTTTCCCCTCAACACGGTTTTAAAGACTCACCTGTGTTGCTAAGTGTGTATCTAGTTAGAGGCTTCTAACTGAGGGTTAGGGCTTCATTCATCTTTTAATGTATCCCTAAAGAGCACATTTCCTGAGAGTCTGCTTGCATTTGCTTTCAGGTTTTTGTACTGTCTCCCCTAGCTCTTTGCCTTCCACATCCACCATCTCCTTAGGCTGCCCTCTCCGAGGCAGCAGTGGCCCCTGGCTAATCTAGATCTTTTAGTTCTGATTTTAACTGAACCTTCACTGGTTCTGACAGGTTGGGGACTTCTTAACGTCCATGATTCTGAAGTCCCCTCAGTCTCTTATTTTTTCCCTTTGTTTTTACAGTTCTGTTTAAGTTTTTTCCTGCAACATGCTGATTTTTATCCTTGAACAACTTCTTTTAAGAAGAGTTTTAGATTTACAGAAAAATTGCACAGGCAGTACAGAGAGTTCCCATATACCTCATACCCAGTTCCTCCTATAATTAACGTCTTACATTAATGTAGTACATTTGTTATAATTAATGAACTAGTACATTATTATTAACTAAAGTTTATATTTTGTTCAGAACGTCTTAATTTTTACCTAATGTCCTTTTCTGTTCTAGGATCACACATTACATTTAGTTGTCATATCTCCTTAGGCTCCTCTTGGTTGTGACAGTTTCTCAGAGTTCCCTTGTTTTTGATGACCCTGGCAGTTTTGAGGAGTACTGGTGAGATATATCGTAGAATGTCCTTCCATTGGGATTTATCTAATGTTTTTCTAGTGATTATACTGGCATTATGGATTTTCAGAAAGAAAACCACAGAAATAATTTGCTGTCTTCATCACTTCCATCAAGGGTGCATACTATCACCATGAGGTGTCACTGTTGGTGTTGACCTTGATCACCTGGCTGAGGTAGTTCGTCAGGTTTTCTCCATTGTAATGTTACTCTTTTATTTTTCTTCTTTTTATACTGTATTCCTTGGGAAAAAGTCACCACATGCAGCCCACACTTAAACAGGGGAGAGCTATGCTCCACCTCCCCGAGAGTGGAGTGCCTACGTATATATATATGGAATTCTTCATGAGAGATGTGTTTCTTCTCCCCATTCATATGTTCATTCATTTATTCATTTATTTAGTATAGACTCCTAGATATTTATTTCATACTATGCATTGTACTTATTTCTTATTTCTTTTCTTTTTCTTTTTCCTCAAAATGACCCAGCATTAGCCATTGGGGGCTCTTTCAGTTGGCTGGCACCTGGGTCCTTTGACATAACCCATCATGTGGATTATTATTATTACTTTTTAGCATTTCTTTACTTTCCAGCACTAGAAGATGCACTAGGCTCATCTTGTATATTTCCTGCCCCAGTCTCAGAATGAGCCATTTCTCCAAAGAGTCCTGGTTCCTTTTATGGCAGAATGGCATTGAAACCACGATCTGAGTCACAAGTGTGCTCTGATCTCTTATTTTTTTAACTCACTTTTCCTATCCTTTTTTATTAAGTTTTCGATCCCCTGCCCATTGACCATGGGGGTTCCCCCAAAATTAATCACACTTTCAAGTCAATATCAAAGAGTCCTGACTCTGCACTAGAACTTTGTGAGAAATCAAAAATGAATAATGCACATTCAAGTGTGGGAGGTAGATGGACATAGAGACATAAAAGTCTGTCTCTAAGAAATCCCTAAGGAATTAGTGACTAATTCAGACTATGGGATCTGAGAAGTCTCTGAGCTGGGAGTTGAAGGGAGGAATGATCCACATTCACTATAGTCTATTCCCAGACTCTTGTAAAATCTCCCTTGACTGGAGTGGTTCCTCTCTGGATAGAGCAAGAACTGCTCATGCTGAGGTTAGCTTCCCTCTTCCCTGTCAATGCTTCTCCCCTTCCTGGGTGGAAATGAGCAGACCCCCTTCTCTCCCTAACTCTCCAGAACCCTGAAAATACTGTGGCACAGGGAACTTCAACAGCGTTGGTAACATTTTATTTCCTAAGTTAGGGGGTGGGTGCATGGATGTTTGTTTTTGTATTCATCATTCCTTTTTGTATGGCTTACATATTTCATGATAAGATTAGAAACATATTAATGAAGGAAATAAAAAAGACCTGTGTGTGACCCTAGCCTATATGACCCGGCATCCTTGCTCCTAGAGCAAAGACAGCCCTACCAGATGCCTGCCACTCCCAGCCTGGAGCCAAGAAAAATGCAGCTGGTTTGGGCCAGATGCGTCTGCTGGAGCCTGTCTGACCAGTGTTGCTTGGAGTAGATGTTACTCAATACCTAAGTGGCGTGGCAGATAGAAACCTACTTCCCAACCCCCCCATTTACCTTGCCCCCCTCATCCTCAAGGCCCACCTCTTACTCTCAGAGAGCCTTAGAGCATGACTTAGTGACAACCCTTTCCCTCAGCAGGGACTTGCTGCTGGAGCGATTTGGCAAAGGCTGGGATGGGATTTGAAGTCTAGAGCATTAGCCCCTGTAACTTGTGGCAGCATCTTTGCCTCTATAAAAATGGACTCAAACTTCCATACCTTCCATCTCAAGCAATTTGTGAACAAAAACTTGAGATGGGCAGCTTCAGGTCTGGCAGCAGCTGAGAAAAACCAAAGATCTTCCCAGCAGGCCAAGCAGTGTGTCAACTGGGAATACTGCTCTAGACCAGGGGTAGAACATTTGTTTGAGTCTCTGGGAGCGGAGGGTGGGGGTGGGGGGTGGGGAGTGTGTGCTAGGAAATGAGAGTGATGCCAGCATTCAGTGTGTGCAGGCTGGTAACTGTGATATTCTGTTTGCAAGGCTAGGCTATTCAGCCTTTGGGCCCAGGTCATTGCTCCTTGACTGGTTATAGGGACTGGTGGCTCTTGACAAGATCTTTTTAGCTGGTGTGGTAGATTAGAGATATCTGCAAGTTTACTCCTCTTGAACCCGCTTGACCAAAATGAGAGAAGTGAGATTCTGGGATTTCTGAGCCTGGGTCATAGGAAGTCTTGCAGCTTCTACCCAGTTCTTTTGGAACAGTCTGTCTGGCAGCCTTGATCTGCTATGTGAGGGATTCCATTATCCTGAGACTGCCAAGCTGAAGAAACATGTATAGGCCCTTTGGTTAACAGTCCCAGCTGAGCCAAATCTTCCAGCCCTACCTACCAAGGCATAAGACCTGAAAGTGGAACCATCTTAGACCTGCAGATTGGCCCTTTTGCCAGCTGAATACCACAGAGTACCCCCCCCACCCCAATAATGCCATATAGAGCAGAAGAATTACCCTGAACACATTTCCGAATGACAACTTTGTGAGATATTATAAAATGATTGTTGTTTTATTCTTCTAGGTTTTGGGGTTGTTACATAGCAATGGATGACTGAGACCTAGAGGGCTCTCCCATCTATCTAATCACCTGTCTAATTATCGACTTCCAAATCCTGTATCAATATAAGAGCCTGGAGATCGCGGTTCATTCTCAGAATGATGTGGGCTGGAGCCAAGACTAAATGTACTAAGTATCTCTTTGAAAAAGTGTCCTAGAGGCTCTCTGTTTGGGTTAACCCTGTGGTCCTAGGGGAGAAGTGCTGAAGTAAATAGGAAGCTGACCTACTCAATGACTTCCAGATGGTGGGGCAAAGACGGGGCTGGATGAGTCTGGAAGGGGAAGCACGAGGGGGCTGAACACTGTCTGGAAAAGGAGGGGGATCAATTTGGAAGACCAGTAAAGAAGGAGCTGGACTTTGGGAGGAGGGCGTGGGAGTAAGTGAAGTGGGATAGTGGGGGGTGGGGAGTGGGAAGAGCAGGGGGTTATGGAAGTTCAGGAAGCCTAAAACTGATGTCTGGCCGGCAGATGGGGTCAAGCAGCCCCTGGGCTGGGGCCTTCTCCCTGGTTCCCTCCCACCACCACCGTGCTTGGCTCCCTTTAAAGAGCTCTGTGAGCGCCCAGTGATCTCACACAAACAGTGCAGGTGCAGGCTTGGCCCGTAAACCACAACAACGGGGGCCTGTGTGGCCACAATGCAGGGGCAAAGCCTCCTGGAGGGGGATAAAGGGCGATTATTTGTTTAGCATCATTAGCAAGAATCCCAGAACCTGTCCAAAGCAAAGCAGAAACTTTTGTATTAAGGAGATTAAACCTTAAACTCAGCTGAGAAGGCTCTGCTGTGTGGAGTGGCTTTGTTGTGCCTGGCATTGTGTGTGATTATATGCAAATCGCCAGGAGGCCTCAGTGGGGTCCTGACCACAGAGGCTTAGCTGCCGGCTGAAATGGGTGTGCAGGAAAGGGGGCAGCCTCATGCCCTAGCCTGGCAGCACACAGCGCCTCAGGCAAAGGAAGCCTGTTTTTCCTCAAGTTCAGGAAATTGGGGTTTTGAAAAAGTGTTTAATATGTCAATCAGAGGTTTCCGATAGATGAATAAGAAGAGTGTAGGGACAGAAGTGTCACCAGGAAAGTACAATTGGAAATTCAGGACAATGTTCAGTGAGGATGGGGAAGGTTCTTACCTTCGGAGACCCTCTGACCATCTCACCCAGGGCATTCTCTAGCATTCTCTTTTAAAACTTTGAGTAATATACATGGTTGCCAAGGAGATGGGCACATATTTTGGCTTTCTTTCTGTTTTTTTCCTTCCTTCCTTCCTTCCTTCCTTCCTTCCTTCCTTCCTTCCTTCCTTCCTTCCTTCCTTCCTTCC
>NW_011888891.1:4047223-4059201 GCF_000151845.1 Pteropus vampyrus
GTGCCCTGGCATGTTCTTTACCTTTTCACCTAAGCAGCATCTTCAACTGCTTCTAGGTCTTTGATGACAGGGTCAGCTTGGACACCTGCAAGGCCTTATTTCCAGGCGGGCATAAAATATTGTTCAGCAGGAGTCAGCAGTATAGCCATCAGTTCCCCTCCCTTGGAAACTATCGGCCTATGTGGGGTCCTAAAGATCTGAGCTGAGCAGAAGGGTGGAATGAGATGGGACTTTGACCTATAAGATATATGCTGATGGAGATCACTCAAGACACGAACAGAGCTGAAAAGAAAACCCAGGACGGCTGTGTAGCCAGGTTGTCACCAGGCAGAGTGGTAGATGCAGGTAAGAGACCACCGGATGAAAACTAGGGTGCCCGACCTGGTTTCCTGGTTTCCTGATCACTAGACAGTTGTAGGGGTGTAGGGAATGGCTGCAGGCATTCAACATTGAACCGCTTGCTCTGGGCAGAAGGACACTCAGAGGCTTGCCAGCCTCTGTATCCCATAGTAGCTGGTTCTCTGGCATTGGCCTGGAGAATTTCCAGAGGAAGAGACACCAGTCCTTAAGCTGAGCATAGCTCTTGGGGCCAGATGGGAGCACTGTGATTTGGAAATAAGATACATTTGCTTTAAAAACAGAGAAATGCCATCATTTTTTTTTTTCCCTAAGCATCGAGGGCCTTTTCGGGGCAGTAAAAAGGTTCTGGGGTTGTTACATAGCAAAGGATGACTGTGGGCCATTGTGCTGAGGGGAATTCTGTGCATGGAGGATGAGAATTATCTTCTACCTTCCACAGATCAATGCACTCTCCTTTTGCCAGAAGTTTCTGTGAGCATGGGGTCTCTGGGTTCTTAGGGGCCCATCATGGATGAAAACCAAAAAATCAAAACACAACAAAACAACCCTCATCCCCCAAAACAAACTAAATTGCTCTTTGGAACTGTGTATCCTTTGCCCCATGAGAAGAGCAGATGTCTCTGCGAGGGTGGGGGAATGTTGGGGGCTCCAGTTAAATGGGAGCCAGGCAGGAAGAGCCCCAGATGATGGGGGAGTTGAAAGGAATTTTGTAAAGATATTGTCTGGACTTGGGTTGGATAAAAGATGCCGGCAGAGAGGGCTGTTCACCTGCTAGGCTTTTGTTCTGCCCTGCAGCGTCTGCTTTCCACACAGCCCTGGGGGTGGGGTGATAGCGGGGAGGGCACACTGTCTGCCATCTGCAGGAGAAATACAACAAACACCCACACGCGAGCCAACGGAAACTCTCAGCAAAACAAACAGTGCGGAGGGCGCTGGTCTGGAGTGTGTGGCAGGGCAGGCGGGCGAAGGAGAGGTGAGAGGGCGCCTGCCAGCGGGCGGGGACTCTGCTGTGCTCTGTGGCCTGGGCTGGCTGCCTGCAGGTGCAGGAGTCAGGGAGGTCTGTACCCACGTCTGCTCGCCCCCCTCAGGCTGCCAGGTGAGAGCCTCTCATTCATTCAGCTGCCAGGTTGGAAAAGCCAGGGGTAGCAAAGCCAGAGTTAGTTATTACCCCTCTACTGATCACCAATACCTGCTGGGTTTGTAGCAGACAGATCAAGTGTGAGATGCAGAGTTACAGAGCTTGGGGTCAAGACCTGACTTTGACACTCCAGTGAATATCTCTCTGAACCTCTTTCTTTTGTATCTGTAAAATGGGGAGATGATAATGCCTAACTTAGGGCGTTAGGAGGATGGAAATGATGTCTGTAAAAAGTACTTTGTAAATTGCAGAATGCTGAACGTATGCTGGTTGTGATTAACATTTTACTTCCGTGGCTGATGATTTGGGTCACAGGTACTTGCTCTTGGCTTGTGACATGCAGAACACATGTACATGTCAGTGGAGGAAGTTCACCATCTGAGTAGGTAGCACTTGGTAAGTCCCTCAACTTATAGGGTTTATGGAGAAGAAACTTTGGACTTACAGTTAGGTTCTGGGGCCTGGGTGACTTAAGAAGGTGGGAACTGAGATGGCATGGGATGCAGGTGGGGTACAGAATTATAGCTAATGGCTTGCTGGCATTAAATGTTGGGCCCTGGCCTTGGTTTGTGGGGTTGAGGCTGGACTAGAGATCTTCCTCAGCATCCCCACTCTCCTGGAATTGGCTTTCCTTCTTTCTCTCAACATCCACACCTCAGCACAGTGAGTGGCAGCTGGAAGCCAGTGTCCACAAACCTGTTGGGACAGGGCAGGCAGCTTGTTTGCTCTTCCCAGGGCCAAGCCTGGTGGGCTGGACCCAGAAGTATTATGTTACTCAGCCAAAGAATTATTTTCCTCGCCTGCCTCCATTTATAAAGAGAAAATCAAACTGTGAGCTATATGCTCTCATGGCCCCAAGCCAGGTCCTCAAGTGTCATTTCTGGGGAGCTGCTCTCCCTGGGGCAGGGTGGAGCCTCCAGGGAAATAAGAGCCTTTGTTACCCTTCTCTCAGGTGGTGGTGGGCCTTCTCTATTCTCCACCCACCCTCAGGAGACCCTATGTTCTCTGACCTTGAATATTTGCCTCATCCTAGGTCTCAGCCCTTGAGAACGGAATAGAGCTTGGAGCTTCCCTTGGCCCAGTGGTGGCCGAGGCTGGGTTGCTGGGTTTCTGTCCCAGCCCTGGGTGGTGCTGGTGCTGGTGCTGGTGTATTCCAGCCAAGAGAACCACCAAAGAGGTCTCTTGCCATTGCCTGTAGCCTGGTGCCCTCGTTTCTGTTTGCTTTGAGAACCCAAGATGGGTTTTAGATCCTCCAGGGCAGGTACTGCTACACTTCAGAGTTCTGGTCAGAGCTAAGCAGCCTTGGGGAAACCTGCGCCAGCCTTTCTGAGTTGCATCTTGCTGGAGACTCCCAGGACCAAGTGAGATCTGAACTGTAGAGACCTGCCAGGTGGGATCTCTTATTCATCAGCCAGAGTTGGAATGGCCAATGGAATAAGAGTGAGGCAGGGAGAGCAACAGGTGAGGGGGTGTCAATAAAGATATCGTCTAGGAGGACCTCAGAAATTCCCTGCCTCCCCACCCCCTCCTGGATGGATGGTCCTTTTTCTATCTGGAGGAAGAGAGATTGCTAGGAAATTTGGATTTGAGTCTGCCAATACTACTAATTAAGCACAGGCAAAACATTTTATCCCACGCTTCAGTTTCTTCATTTGTAAAAGAAAGAAACTGGGCTGGGTCATCTTTAAGGTCCTTTCTATCTTTGATATACATTTTATGACCATTTTATATTCCTGGCCCAGTGCAAACAATAAATGCTGGTTTATGAATGAATCGTGGGTACCATCTCCTTCCTACCTTCCCTCCTGGGAAGTTCACCTGGCTTGGCCCAGCTGAGAAGAAAGGGCTTTTAGAACTACTCCTTAGAGGGACAGATCTATTACTTGAGAAGTAGTGGTAATAAGATTCAGTTCCTAAGGAACATGAACGTTCAAATTTTTAACTTACATAGCCTAAAGCAGTATATAATTGAATTTGTTTAGCAGGCTTCTCTTCCTTCAGACATGTTCATATCTCTTCTACCTGTCAGGACAAAATTTTATTTGGCTTGCTAGTTTTTCTCCTGTCTGTTATTTTCTTTACATCTTATTTAAACATTGGATCACAATTTAGCTCACCATGTGTTTGTTTAGTATCCATAGGCCAGCTCTGAGTGATTTGGGCATAGGGATCATGATCCACATACTTTTATGTCACTCCACAATGAAATGTTTTGCTCGTAAGCATTCCCCAAGGGTGTCAGTGTCCTCATAGTCGGGCTTTACTGCTGTCTCTCTGGCTCCAGGAACAGGGCTTGGCATGGAGAAATACTCAATGAATATTTGTTGAATGGCTAGAATGTCAAAGGCATGAAGAGTAGGTACTCCTAAGTGCTCACTGATTTGCACTGAGTCATTCATTCTCTTGCTGCCGCCCTCTGACTAACTTGTTATATTCCCTTTTACCTCTGACAGAGTCTCCTTGGTTCTACATTCTGCGTTCATTGATATTCAGTTCTTTAGCTTCTGCTCCAATCACACTCTGTGTCCTCCACTGGGAACCCCAGCCACTTTTGTGACAGCATCTACTACTTTTGTACTGATGGCAATAGAGTATGCGTCCTTGACTCTGAACTTTGCTAAAGTTGACTTCTGACATCTCCTATTGACTGTGGGCCAATTGACAGAATCACAGAGTATTAATGTTGGAAGGAACCTTAGAAATCGTCTAATCAGGTCCCTTACCCAACCTTCCCATGCTTTTAGTCTGCTCCCATCAGCTCCCTCACAAAGCAGCCCATTTCGCTGTTATCCAGCCCTGGTGTTTGAACTGCATCCTACTTCTTTTCTTTCATCTGTCCACTTGCCTACATTATGAGCCTCTCAACAGCAGTGGCCATATCTTATATGAATCAAATAATATCTGTTTGTAGGTAGTGAATATTTGATAACATGAAAAGTTTGAATATTTGAACTTACATGAGAGGTGCTATTTCCTAAATAGGATTGGGGGTTCTTCCTTTCTTCTCTGATTTTGGAATCAGAAAGCCTTGGGTTCAAATTCTAACACTACTACTTAGCAGCAATGAACTTTAAAGAAAGTTACTTCTCTGAGTCTTGATTTCTTCATTCATAAATCAGTGATAATAGCAGTACCTACCTCGTAGGTTTGCTATGTGGACTCACGAGATGTGTAAATTCAGAGCTTAGGACAGGGTCTGACACATATCAGGGGCTTGAAAAGTGGGAGTTATTGTTTTTATTATCAGGCTGACATTAAGGCTGAGCCTGGGGTTCTAGGCCAGCCACGGCGCAATGTATAGCTCTTGCTCTGCACTTCCTCATCCCCAGTTCATCTCTTAGTATGTTACTGAAACTATGGTCCTCCTTTATTTTCTGGGTTAAGGTACAAGGATCAGTTCTCCCTTCAGATAAGTCCATTAATTTTTGCTTCTGGATGTGGAACCATTTAGTCACTGATATAGACACTATAGGAACACAGAGAGAGGAAGGAAATGAATCTACACAGTGTGAGGCACTGTGCTGAGCTGTTTTTATATCATGGCACCTGCCCTTGAAGTGCTTGTAATCTGAGAGGAAGGAAAGGCCAGTATGTATGGAATAATTAGGAAACAATATTAGTTCCACAGGAGGAAGAGATTTATTGTCATGGACAGATTCAGTTGAAAGGCCCTTTAATATGGTGGTTAAGAGATATGGTTCTGGAATCACAAAGATCAGCTCCTAATCTCAGATCTACCGCTTAGTACTCGTATGATTTTGATTAAGTTTTCCAACCTCTCTAGGTTTCATTTTCCTCATCTGGGTTCTTTTGTGAGGATTAAATGAGATCTTGCACTGAAAAGTGTTTAGCGCGGCACACAACACATAGCAAGAACCCCTTAAGTGTTAACTACTATTGTTATTATGTGTTTTATGCATTCAGAAAAAAGAGCTCACCGAGGCCTGTGCTAATCAGAAGGGACAGGATTTAGATGAATTAGGAAAAGAGGAGATGCTCTGTAGATGGAAAACAAAACAAAATCAAATAAAACAACAAGAGCACAGAGCCAGGGAAGACTAAGGAATGTTTCATGACAGTAGGATGTATATCAGGACTTAAAGAGAGAGCCTAGTCTGGGAAGGTGTGAGAGGTTAAGTGGGAGCAGCGGAAGGGCAACTGAAGTTGGGGAGTCGCTTCTTTGTAGTCTCCACTGTGCCTCGCATGGTACTTTGCTCAGAAAATTCTTATTATTTGCTACTGAAATTCTTGGCCTAGTTAGATGGGCCTGTGTCTCTTTAGCTGATGAATTTTGCAGGTTTACTAATCTTCTTGGGGGTTTCCATTCAATTTCCTAAAACGATACGGTTCGAAGTTCCATAAAATGTGCCTTTTCCCCTAATATCTTCAGATTCAGTCAGCATGGGAACCTCATCTATACTGTTTATCATCGAGAAGATATGAAGCATCTTTCTTCGCAGCCTTTATCTTCCAGATAAAAGTATCTGCCTCTGGAGTCAGACAGCCTGACTTCACCAGTTACTCTGTGACCTGGAGCGAGTTACTTAACCTCTCATGCTCTATTAACTCATGTGCAAAATTTGAATAATATGCCAGTCATCCATTTCTTGCCTTTGGCTCCACGTTCATCTTTCGGTACCTGCTCTGCAGCATGGGCTGGTCTTGAAGCATTTCTCCCTCTAGCGAGCACGATGTTAAACATTGTTAGTAGGGGGAGCTACCTCCAAAGCAGGTTCTTGTGAGTAACTGCATAAAAGGCAAGGATTTGTTTTGGGGGCTTATAAAAATGTTCTGGAATTAAATAAGGCGATAGTTGCACAACATTATGAATGTGCTGGAAGTCACAAAATTGTACACTTATAAATGTTTAAAATGGTGCATTTTAATTGTTAAAATGACCATACTACCCAAAGCAATTTACAGATTTAATGTAATCCCTATCGAATTACTAATGACATTCTTAGAACTAGAACAAATAACCTTAAAATTTACGTGAAATCACAAAAGACCACGAATAGCCAAAGCCATCTGAGAAAGAAGAAGTAAGTTGGAGGTATCACACTCCCTGATTTCAAACTATACTATAAGGCTATTGTAGTGGCATAAAAACAGACACATAGATCAATGGAACAGAAGAGAGTCCAGAAATAAACCCATGCTTATATGGTCAACTAATCTATGAGAAAGGAGGCAAGAGTATACAATGGAGAAACGAGTCTCTTCAGTAAATGGTGTTGGGAAAACTGGATGGATACTTGCAAAACAGAAAAATGAAAATGGACCACTCTCTTACAGCATATACAAAAATAAACTCAAAATGCATTAAAGACTTAAATATAAGATCTGAAACAACAAAACTCCTAGAAGAAAACATAAGTAGTAAATGATTTGACATCAGTCTGAGTATTATCTTTTTGGATATGTCCCCTGGAGCAAGGGAAACAAAAGCAAAATAAACCAATGGGACATCATCAAACTGAAAAGCTTCTGCACAGCAAAGGAAACCTTCCACAAAACAAAAAGACAGCCTACTGAATGGGAGAATATATTTGCAAATGCTATATCAATATAGGGTTGATATCCAAGATATATAAGGAACTAACACAACTCAATAGCAACCAAAAAAAATCCAATCAAAAGATGGGCAGAGGACATGAAAAGACGTTTCTCTAAAGAAGATATGTACATGGTCAGCAGACATATGAAAAGATGCTCAACATTACCGATCATCAGGGAGACGCAAATCAAAACCACAATGAGATACCATCTCACACCAGTCAGAATGACTATTATCAAAAAGTCAACAAATAACATGTATTGGTGAGTATGTGGAGAAGAGAGAATCCTTGTTTGTGTACTGTAGGTGGAACTGTCAATTGATGCACCCACTATAGAAAACAGTATGGAGGTTTCTCAAAAAACTAAAAATAGATCTATCATATGACTCAGAAATTCCTCTTCTGAGTATTTAGCTGAAGAAAATGAAAACGCTAATTTGAAAAGATAAAATGCACCCTACGTTCATTACAGCATTATTTATAATAGCCAAGGTATGGAAACAACCTAGGTGTCCACTGAAAGATGAATGGATAAAGAAGATGTGGGGTGTGTGTGTGTGTGTGTGTGTGTGTGCGTGTGTGTACATACATTGTTTGTGTATATATATATTCCACACACAATGGAATATTATGCAGGAATAAGAAAGAATGAAATCTTGCCATTTGAACAACATGGATGGAATTAGGGAGTGTTATACTAAGTGAAATAAATCAAACAGAGAAAGACAAATATTGTGTGGTTTCACTTATATGTGGAATGTAAAACAAAACAAAACAAAACAACCAACAAAACAAAACAAAAATAGACTCACAGAAACAGAGACCAAAAGGATGGCTGCCAGAGGGGAGAGAGGGATGAGTGGAAAAGGTGAAGAGGAATATAGTCAATAATATTGTGATAAGTTTCCACAGTGACAGATGATTACTAGAATTAGCGGAGTGATCTCATTGTAAGGTATAAAATTGTCAAATCACTATGCTATATACCTGAAACTAATGTAAGTAATATAATATTATATACCAACTATACTTAAATATTAAAAAAATAAAAGATAAAATGGTGATTTTTATATTACATGACTTTTAACTCAGAGAAAAGTAGGTTGTTGTGAAGATGGGACAAAGTTGTGAACGAAAAATGTTTAGAGCAGTGCTTAGAACATAGTGGTCTGAGACAATGATGTAATGTTGCTCAATTATTTAACCATCTGTCATTGGACCTACTTTTCCTTGAGTTACCAAGACCCTTGCACTGTCTTCCTGGTTATCAGAGCCTGGCTGCCCTGGAGCACTTGCTGTCTCTCAGGCTGGTGTCTCACAGTGGTTCCTCAGGGAGCTGAGCGAGTGCCCATACTCCCACTTCTGAATTGCTCCAGACAGCTGATGACCAGGATGACCAGAGGCTAGGAGTAACTCCACATAGGAGACAATGGCTGCATAGCAGAGGAGAGTCAAAATAAAATTTAATATTGGGCTTTGTGTCCCAGGGCTCCAGGCCTCTGGGCCAAAGTTTAACTGGATAATGAACAGTGCCGTTGATGCCTGACTATTCTCTGCAGGTCTCTCTACTGGTCTGCTGTTTCCTGTGTGGTTACTGTGGAGCCCAAGCCTGAGGTTTCCAGTTCCTTCTGGCACGAGGTGGAGGATCTCTGGTTGGAGACTCCGAAAAGCTCTGTTGGTCAGCAGGGCCTGTGCAGGCTCACAGGACAGAGGTGCAAAGAAAAGCATCAGGAACCCTGTGGTAGGGTTTGAAGAAATCCTGGGGGCTGGTTTGGGTGAGAGCTTCCTTTAGGATATAATCATAGATGATGATGGAGAGAGGGAAACTGGAGAAAGATGTAGAGATGTAAACAAGGAACTCAGTTCCTTCATCTTTTTCTCTTCTTCTCTCATCTATGTAATAGTCCTCATCATATCACTTGGCCTGGAAGTCCAGTATTGTCATTCTATACTTTGTCGTTTATACAAAACCCAGAGTTTTCAAGACAACCGTAACTCGGAAATTTTATATTCTGATATCTCCATCTCATGCATTAACTTGTCGGGCCACTTGTCCTAACTCATGGTCATTAGTCAAATCCCTCTCCCTACAGCTTCATCTTTAGCTGCTTGCCTGGGAATCGTCAGAGAGTGGAGGGGAGCGTGCTACTGCCTTGGGTTGCCTCCCTGCAGAGCGGTGTGTGTTCTCAGCTCAATGATGGGGGTCGGAGACACCATAAGAATGTGCCTTTTGTGAATTGACAACTCTATCATTTTGTTGCCATTTTCCATTAAGCCAACTCAGGGAGGCTCAAGGAGGCTCAGGGAGCAAAGACCTGTACCAAAGGTAAGAGAAACCAACTGCCTGCTTTCAAGGCCCACACATCTGACTCCCAAGCTGTGAGATAGCCACTGCTTCAGGGTGGCATTGGTTTTGGGGTCCCTGAGCTTCCAGGGTATCCCTCTGAGGACTCCCCTCAGACCTCCCGTCAGACACAGTTACCAAACATGTTTTTCATCTTTATTAATCTGCTCCTCTTCTCACATTTCTCAGGTCACAGCTGCATTGTTATCTGATGGGCTTGCTGCCAGCCCCATGAAGCCTGACAGTTACAAAGAGTGGATTACCTGCAAAAGAATATTTATTAGGAGAAAAAGCCTTTTTATTCTTCTGTCCTTTTATGTGGAGTTAGTCATATATTGCCTGGGTGAGGTAAGAGCACTTGGTGAGCCGTGAGCAGAGGTAGGGTACCTGGGTTACCAGCAATGCCCAGGGAGCGGCGATGATTCTTGTGGCCTGCTGTGGACCATCTTGCTCCTGACCTCTCCTGGAGCATCCTGCTCAGTTTCATGGCTCAGAGAGTCTATAATGTGGCTGCCTTTCTCTGGAATGAGAAGAATCTTTCTGTGAATAGATCTGACCTTTCTTCTAATCTCCAGAGCTGGAGATGCTTAGAGAACTGATCATTTAATAATTATTTTTCAATTTAGTGGCTCCATTTGGCTGGGATTTGTTTGATGGCATTATGAGAGAAAAGACATGTTCCAATAAGAAAAAGCAGGCAGCAGTGACTTCGTATCCATTTATGAAGAAACTCTGGCACTGAGAGAATTTTAGGTCTCCGAGGAAATCAACTCCTTTGTGGGAAGTTGATTTTTATTCTGTTTTTGAGACTTTGGTGGTGGGATTGCAAGTCGAAGCTGTTTGTATTTGGCTGCTACAGGCCTGAGAAATGTCCTGATTGTCCTAGCCAGAGTCCCTGTGAGGTCCAGATGGCATGCTCTGTTAGGGCACATGCACTTTGAGTAAACTCTGAGGCAATGTCACTCCCTGTGCCCTTCCCACCCACCCGCCCTGGCCTGGGAAATGCATGCCAGACCTGCCTGGGCTTGCTTGCCTCTGATGTAGTATGATATGTGGGGTGGGGGTGGGGTAAGTAAGAGGTCCTGGGTGCTGGCCAAAAGTGTGACTTCTGATCTGATTTTTCCGATGCCAGTGGTAGTCATCATCTGGAATCAGACTGGCCTAGGCTCCGGAGGTAGTGGGAAAACTGATGAGTCAGGGTCTCTGGACCAAGAGTTGGGAGTCTCTGGGATATGGAAGGAGAGTCTCTATGAGAAGAGAAACCAGGATAAAGTATGAGAGCTTCAAGGGGACATTGGTGATGAAGACCCCTGGTCCACCCACCACATCTAGATTCTGAAGACTCTTCAATATCCCCACCACATTTGCCACACATACTTCTACTGTATTCTCTGTTGTGTGGTCTCCTGGGGGGAAAGCTGTGGATTTTAGGAGAGAAAGTGTCTTTTAAAGAGCTTTTGAGACATGGAGAGAGAAAACAGGTGCTGGGGTCTCGAAGAGATGTAACTGCTCATTGTCTAGCCCTCCTTTACCATTTGAAAAATTACCTTCCATTCCCACTGGCCTTCTTGTCATGGTTCCTTGGCTATCCTCATCTCTCTTTGAATGGAACACCCCTTGCCTCCTTAGTGGGAGAGACAGTGGACATCTCGTTATCTTCTTTCCCATCCTAACGTGTTCCTCTTGAATCCTTGGTTTTGGGTAATGGCACCAACATTCTCTAAACACAGGCTCTAGAGCCCAGATCCCTTTGATGCTTTCCTTGCCCTGCCTTCTGCATCCAGCTAGTTTCCAAACTGAGCATGGTCTACTTGAGTAGTATCTCTTCCATTCATACTTTTATTTCCTTCCTACCTGTTACCATGGTTTTGGTCATCATCTCTCATCTACGTTACTGCAATAGCTTGCTAACTGGTCTTAAACTTTTTCCTCTTCTTAAAATTGCCTTATACCCTGGGGCAAGATCAATCTTCCTAAAGGCTCTGATAATAACCTTCCAGTATTAAAAACTCACAAACTCCCCAGTGCTAATTCGAAAATCCCCAAACCACTTAGAGGGTGGAATTGGTGGTTCTCCATCTTCCTTTTCAGCCTTGTCCTTGGAGGGACTGTAGCTCTCTGAGGTCAGGGACTTTGTGTGTTTTGTTTACTGGTGTATCGCCGTGATCAGCAGAGAGCCTGCATATAGCACAGAGAGTGTGGCACATGGCAGGGCCTGAGCAGTGCTTGTGAACTACTCCCTGCACAGAAATGCTGCTATTGTCTATCGGGAGTGCTCAGCGCTTCCAAAAAATACTCTTTATTTTCCCCACCTTCACCATTGTACATGTTCTTCCTATAATGCACCATCTCTGTCTATTCTATTCCTACCCGCTTTTCAAGGTCCAGCCCAAATCTTACTTCCTTCACGAAGCCCTCCGTGATTGCCCAGAGGGACATGATCACCCCATCTCTGTACTGCCATGGCAGTTTGTACCCTCCCATAGCGCTTGGCATAGTGCCTTTATCTGAGGACTTCTCATATCTTGCTCTACTAAGGTTTGGGCTACTTGAGGGCAGGGATCTTTTTTATTCATTT
>NW_011888891.1:4059656-4115698 GCF_000151845.1 Pteropus vampyrus
CTTAAACTTTTTCCTCTTCTTAAAATTGCCTTATACCCTGGGGCAAGATCAATCTTCCTAAAGGCTCTGATAATAACCTTCCAGTATTAAAAACTGTCACAAACTCCCCAGTGCTAATTCGAAAATCCCCAAACCACTTAGAGGGTGGAATTGGTGGTTCTCCATCTTCCTTTTCAGCCTTGTCCTTGGAGGGACTGTAGCTCTCTGAGGTCAGGGACTTTGTGTGTTTTGTTTACTGATGTATCGCCGTGATCAGCAGAGAGCCTGCATATAGCACAGAGAGTGTGGCACACGGCAGGGCCTGAGCAGTGCTTGTGAACTACTCCCTGCACAGAAATGCTGCTATTGTCTATCAGGAGTGCTCAGCGCTTCCAAAAAATACTCTTTATTTTCCCCACCTCCACCATTGTACATGTTCTTCCTATAATGCACCATCTCTGTCTATTCTATTCCTACCCGCTTTTCAAGGTCCAGCCCAAATCTCACTTCCTTCACAAAGCCCTCCGTGATTGCCCAGAGGGACATGATCACTCCATCTCTGTACTGCCATGGCAGTTTGTACCCTCCCATGGCGCTTGGCATAGTGCCTTTATCTGAGGACTTCTCATATCTTGCTCTACGAAGGTTTGGGCTACTTGAGGGCAGGGATCTTTTTTATTCATTTTTTCAAGCACCGAATACAGTGTCTTCCCTTGGAAAGTACTAGGTAAAATCTATT
Source organism: Pteropus vampyrus (assembly GCF_000151845.1). Taxonomy (NCBI): domain Eukaryota; kingdom Metazoa; phylum Chordata; class Mammalia; order Chiroptera; family Pteropodidae; genus Pteropus; species Pteropus vampyrus. Next base: position 4,060,375 of record NW_011888891.1, read on the forward strand.
GAATTAATAAACGAATACCTAATAACTAGTAAATCTTTTACTCTTATCTGCAAGCCTGGTTGATTAGTAACCACACAATCTTCCAGCTTTTATGATGATTAATAACTTTGAGGCCAATTAGCATTTATTTTATGCTGCTGCTGCTGGGTTGATTAATCGACTCTCATAAATGTGAACAAATTAGCATTTGTGGTCTTACAGAAAAATTACCTCCAGATGAATCTCATGCTACGTGGTGAAGGAATTGGATTGTACAAACTTGGGCTGTGATGGGAGATGCCCTGAGGTTGAACCCACGAAGACCTCCAGCATTTCCCCAGCTGACTGCTTTCCTGGATCCTAATGAAGATGCATTTCATAATGGTGGTCAGAACAAGAGAGGCCCATCAAGTCTATGAGCCTGTGCTAATTCCCTTCATCTATTTTGCTTATCCATTAGTGCTGTTGGCTCTAAGGCTGTGAAGATCTGGGGAGGGTCCTTATGGTAAACTCAGTGCCTAGGGAGGGAAGAGTCTGGTTCTTTTCTTCCGGCAGGATCCTGAGAGAAGCTCAGGCCTCTGAGGCTTCCTGGTTCTCAGTGTGCCTCCTCCTCAGGGTTCTGAGCTCACAGCTCCGGCATACTACCTCATCTCTCTATGTCTCAGTTTCCTCATCAGATTGGTGACATCTGCTTTATGGGGGGTTGTAGTGGTGTTGTTGAGGATTAAATGAGATAACTAATGTCATGCACTTTGAGAACCAAGTATATTACATTATCCCTCATTTCACAGACATCGACAGGTCCCTCAGAAGCTGTAGGCTTGTACTTAGTTGCCTGCGGTGTGAGAAGTGGGTGAAGTGTCTAAGAATTCCTTTGGGGCAGGTGAGGCAGGCTCTCTGGATGGCAGTTGGCATAGATACTTATTTAAACAGCTTGGCACACATGACTCTTTGAGCTTGGCACAGTGAGGCCCCTGGGACACATTCCATCAGTCAGGCCCTGAGCTGGGTTAAGAGTCTGGCCTGGGTGTCATTTCAAGTTCTGCCTGAAGTTCTGTGTTGTCCGGGGAGCCGATGTAAAGCATTTCGCTTCTCCAGATCTTCTGGATAAAGCTGTCTTTATTTAAAAGTGGTGGATTGAGGAGAGATGGAAGGTATTCAGGGAACCTAATTTCACAGAACCGGCCCTGGGAGAGACCCCACAAGCCTTCCTAAACCTGCCACTACCATGAGCTGTCAGCAGGGGGAGCTCTGTCACTGCAGGGCTTCCTCTGCTGCCTGAGGGTTGAGGGTCTGTCTGGAGGCCTGAGGGGGGGTTTGAGGAGCCGCCAAGGGGGCTCTCTCCTGTAGACGTGGGCTGAAGAGTAGTCAGGCTAAGAGCCACGGGCTGTAGGAGACTCAGATGGAAAAGGAGTGGAAATCCACTGTGCCTGGTGTCCAGGGGTTGGAAGGGTGCTCAGGTTAAGCACATACAAAACATGCACAAATGTCCTGACTTAAGAGTGTCATAATTAGGGTGAAAGGGATGAAGGATATGTCCTCACTAAGACTGAAGCAGCCACAGCACGTACCTACTAGAATTCTGTTCCCCCTTCCCTCGCCCCCCTTCCCCACCACACACATACACAGGGCTGCCCTCGGGGACTGGTTACAGCAGTGACGGGTTACAGCAGGGACCCAGCATGGAACCTGGAGTCCCTGAATGTGCCCTGTGTTACTGCCTCGTGTTTATGCCATCCAAGCAGCCCTCTGGGAGGTGACTTACCCTAGTCCTGGTTGATCCAGTGCAGCCAAAGGCAGAAAGGTTCTAAATAAGAGTGTTTTCAAGTGGTAACGGGTTCTTCTGGACTCAAGTTGGCTGTCTTCCCATGCACCCGACCCTTGGCCTGAGACTAGGAAGAGATGAGGATAAGGTAAAGGGAGACACCCTTCCATTTCAGAGCTTGCAGTGGCCATGTAAGCATTTAGGGGGACGGGTATGTGTGTGCATGTGTGTCCCTAGGACTCCTGTGGTGGGGGGCACTTAGCGGCATGAATGTTCATCCCCTGCAGAAAGACTTAGGCTCCAACGAGACTTGTGTTTTCCCTTTCTCAGGAGGAGGCAGAGCCACTTCTCCATTTCTATTTCATGCTAAATGGGACCCTGAGAAGCCTGAGGGCAGGATATTAGATTTGTTGCTAGTCCTGTGTGTGTGTGAGATGAGACTGCGTGGTGTGCCTTTGGAGCTGGAGGAGGCCAGGAAGTGTGAGAGGCCAAGTTCTGGAGCCATTTCTTATGGGTAGGTGGGGGAGAAGCCCCGTAGACTTGAGGCCATGTGGTCTTCTTGTCCAGAACCACTCTATTCTTTCTGGTGATTTCTAAGACAAATCTTTATGCCTTGGACTTGAAGATTGATATTGAGTTTGGGGTGCCAGGGAAGGTGGTTGGTTCAGAGGTAGAGGAAGAATTTGCTGGAACTCTTTTTTGAAGATCTCTGGGACCAGAAATAACCTCTCTGCATCCTTCCTCTTTGGTCAGAGAAGAGACTGTCTGGCTTGGAGTAGTTTAAGACAATCCTACCAGACTGGGGAATTAGAGATTCCCTTCGGGTGAATGCAGAAGGGACCACTATCCTGTTTGTGATGGAATCTGCAGTGAACCACAGAGTTTCAGAGATGGAGAGAGGCCAACCTCACTTTCAGCAGGTTCTGTATTCTATGAGTTCCATGAACTTGATCTCAGTGGTGTGGTGCCGTAAAAAATCACTGAAAATTTCTGCACTTCCCCACCTTTTATAGCCTCAGTGTGTAGTGAAGCCAGCCTCACTTTCTCTTTCTTGCAACCTGGGTGGTGTGGACCCTTTGATATACAGATACCATTTAATGCGTGGCCCAGGTGTGAGCCCACAGGAATGTCCTGCCCTTCTGTACACACAAGTGTAAAACTAAACAATCTTTGCAAATCACCTGGCTAGCTCTGCTCACTAGAAACAAAATGACCATCTTGAGTTGTCCAATTTAGAGTTTTCAGATCATGATGGACCCAGACACGGTGTCTAGGCTCCCCGTCTGTATCTAGGCAACATTAGACAAGAGAAGAGGCCTAAGTGCTCAGGTCCTCATTCCTAATTATGCCATCTCTTCCTCCTGCAAACCCTTCTATGGCTCCTCGCTGCACTTAGATAAAGATCAAAACCCTTTAGAAAGTCTGCAAGGCTCCACAGAATATGACCTCCTAGAGAAAGATGTTCTCCAGGCCCATCTCACATCATTCTTTGGACTCCAGCCACTCTGGATCTCATAGTTTCTTGATTCCGTCATGCTCTTTCCAATTTCAAGGGCATTGTGCATGCTGCTTCTTTTTCCTAGAATGCTCTCCCCACTTCCCACCCCATCCATTTAGCTAGGTAATTCCCACTCAGTTTTCAGAGTCCAGACTATGTGTCACTTCCAAGGAAGCCTTCCTAGACCTCCCAAACTAGGTCCTATTACATGCTCTCCAAACCTTTGGTAGCATTTGCCACAATTATAAATGCTTTGAATTGTGTAATTGATTGTTTTCTCTTTCATCTGGTATCATGTAAGCTTTATGAGGCTAGGGCCTATGAGTTTATCTTGTTCACCACCCATCACAGTGCCTGGCACAAATTAGATACTCAACAAATATGTGCTGACTGAGTGAATGAATGGGGTCACCAGGTTGCCAATGGAATCTCTCCCTGCTTCCAGCAGACAGATTCCTGTCCCAGACTGTGCAAGTGATGTTTTGTGTTCTTACCCATCAAAAGGGAGAACCACAGGAGGGCTAAGGAGTTCTACATGTAGCACCTGTGATTTGTGAGGCTCGGCTCTTGTAAAATGATAACTAGTTTAATCTCCTGGTTTATCTGCCTCTGCTAAGGTAGGGCCCGTTCCTTACCATACTCACTGGCTTCTTCCTGCTGATCCTTAACCTTCTGATATTTTTCTCCAGGCAAAGCCCAGAATGCTACCTGGTCTATGGAAGGTGATTGGCTATTATCTACTGAGTTATAGCTCAAAAGCTAGGCTTCTTAGTTGGGTCTACCTGGTCATAGATGCAATTTCAGGATGAGATTGAGGAGCAGGTCATTTGGACTGCTTGGGATGGTTTTGGAAGGAGCTTTGACATCTCCTGGAGAATCCAGTATCTGGCTTTTGCAAGTCCTCCAAGACTTTGCACCTTGAGACCTGGCTCAAGGGCAGCTGAAACACCTGCCTGTGAACTTCCCTTCTTCTGGGGAACTGGATTGCAGCTTGCTGGCTGAACTCCGTGCATCTCTAGGCCACTCTAGTTGTCTATAGTGGACATACTCCGCCCCCAGCCACTCCCTTATCTGCCTGTCCTCGGGCTCCCTGCGCTGAGTCAGCAACAACCCTCCCCACAACCAACTCCCCCCCCCGACACCCCCGCCCGCGTTATCTTGGCATTGTGCAGCCAAGCTAAGCCAAGTCTGTGACAATGAGTCGGTTGATCTGGAAGCTCATATCCTGTACTGTTTTCCAACATGACATTTAGCCAACTGGCACTTAACAGTGAAGAACAACCCTGGGAACCAAGGCTGCTGAGGACTCAGGACACTGCACAAGCCAGCAGCAGGGGCCGTGTCAAGAGGAAGGCCATCCTGCTGCCAGGCCTCTCTCTCTGCTCATCTTGGTTCCCATCTAGGAGCACACGGCTCTGGCTGGCCTTCAGCAATCTACTGATGGTGCTCGTTGGTGGCTTGGCTCTCCTCCATCTAGCCAGGGCATTTGGATATTTTTTTCTATGTTCTGCTTATGAACTTGGGAAACAAACCAGTAGTTCTCCTTGGAAATTGCCTCCATCAATGTCATTTCCCATCCTAGTCCCAAGGGAGACATGTTTCTTTATTTTTTTCCACATTGACATCTTCTCTTGCTCTTCACTCAACTACAGAAACCTCAGGTAGTACCAAAGCTATGGGGATGGAATGAGGAGGTACATACAGGAAATGGGGGTGGCAAGATAGGGTTCTGTTTGGTTACCAATGCTGGATGAAGCTTTGAATCTCCAGAGTTGTAAGTCAGCCAAGAAGGGAAGTAGTCACAGGTCTATTTCTTGGATCCTGATTGGCTGTGGCTTTTTATCAGGAACTGTCCGGTGCTTCTGTAAGCACCAGTGTTGACCTTTGTTATGGGTAGAATTGTGTCTCTCTGCGTCTTTCCCTCCCCTCACCCTAATTCATATGTTGAAGTCCTAACCCCCACTCCCTCAGAATATGACTGTATTTGGAGATAGAGTCTTTAGGAAGGTAATTAAGGTAAAATGAGGTCGTATAGGTGGGCCCTAATCCAATATGGGTGGTATTATAAGGAGAGAAGATTCAAGAAAAGACCACGTGAAGACACAGAGAGGTCATCTGCAAGCCAAGGAGAGAGGTCCTCAGAAGAAGCCAAGTCTTAGACTTCTAACCTCTAGAATTGTGAGAAAATAAATATCTGTTGTTTAAACCATCCAGTCTGTGGTACTTTGTTGTGGCCGTTCTAGCAAATAAGTACAACCTTCAGATATAGCAGAGAAGGTTTGCAGAAGGGCCAAGAGGGCATAGCTTGGGTGATCCCATTTTGACCAGTTTCTTGGGCTCTCAAGGTTGGTGATATCCCCCGGCTTCTCCAGTTCTCTACTCTTCTGGCAGCCACCAAGTTCATCTTGTGTGGCTGTTTATTCAAATATCTACCATTATGGTGGCTAATAAATAAAGCATTCCTCCTCTTATTTCCTTTGTATGACAACCTTATGATAAGTGTTGCAGAATCTGTCTCACCCAGCATGGCTGGCCCAGCCCTTCGGAAGCTCACAGTCTGTGAAGAAGAAAGACATGGAGATCGTTTCACTGAAGCATGAAGGTGCCATGAGAGTGGTCAGCAGAGGGATATGGGTCTACAAAGAAAGACAATCTGAGCTTGCCTGAGGAGGTTGCGGAAGGCTTCGTGGAAGTGTGGCAGAGCCAGAAGTCTACTGCTTCTACAAAGGCAGAGACTTGGTCTTGTTCACCTTTCCTTCATCCATGGAATCTGGCACAGTGCTTTGCTCATAGTAAGTGTTCATCTAGTTTGTCGGGTGGAGTCTTGAAGTCCCTTTAGCTTTGTGATTCCATGATTCTGTGACCTCAGAGGCCCATAGCCGTCAGATGGTGGAAGATGCAGACAGTGTGAAGATGAACACATATGGGGGGGTCTGTAATATGCAAAGTCATTTATGAGCAACTGAACTGAAAGCAAGGGAGGAGAACATAATGAGCTTCCTTTCTTAGCGTTTCCGGGAGAATCCTCAGGCACAACAACAGGAACCCAACCAGTGCACCTGTCCCGTGTGCATGATCAGAGGCGATGTCTTACTCTCCACAAAGCAAAGGCTGGTCAAGCACCTCACAGCTGTTTCCCGTGAAGAGGAAAGCCCCTAAGTTCCCAGGTAGTGCAAACTGACCGTATGTTTATAAAATACGCCCCACGGCCCAAGAACACTAAAAAGCCTCAGATGCGCGAACCCGCAGCTGGCGCAGCAGGGATTTGCGACGCTTGGGAGTAGGGAAGAGAGCGTGGGAGCTAGAAAGATTGAATACCAAATCAGCGTGGCTCTCCTTTGGAGAACACCCAAATGGATCTAAAACTGAAGTTCTAAAAATAACAAACATACAAGCCTTTTGAAAACAAATTGTGCCCAGACATCTTTCAAGCTGAGTGGTTGACCCCCAGACAGTGCTATGAGGGAATGGGTGCAGACCACCCAGCACCCAAAGAATGAGGGGTGGCTCGTGCTTCCAGTCGGAGGGCTCCAAGAGCTCAGATGAAAACCCTTTCCATCTGGCTTTTGCAAGATGGAACCGAAAGAACTGGCTTGTGAGGGGACTACAGATAGTGGGGTACCTTCGGATAAGCTGTTTGTTTCACGCTGAGCTGAGCTCACCTGGGCGATGACATGTGACGAGAATACCAAGCTGAGTCCAGATCAGCAAAGAGAGGACAGGAAGAGGAAGAGGAAGAGAAGCTGAGGCAGCCATGCGAAGCAGTGACTGGCAGAAACCTAGCTGGAACTGCTGGTTAATATCATGGTTTAATCCTTCAGAGTCGATAAAGTTTTGACAAAGACAAGTTCATATAGTTAACCTTTCAATCTATAAAAAAAAGCTGTTTCAGACCTTGGAACATAAGACAGAATTGTTGGAGTCACCACACTCTGTCCAAAATGCTGTAGGTAAGCTTTATGAGGGTAGGCTGCATAGGGGCCTGAGCCCCTCACAGTTAAACTAGCACATAGCAATCTGCGTGCAAACTGACATCCTCAAGAACTTACTGGGATTTGAGAAGGGACTGGCTTCTTTGAAAATATACTGTAAGAGAATTCACTGTAAGACCAGTGAGGCTACCAATCTAGGGGAAAAGTGATAATAAGAATAAAAATAATTAGGAAGATTATTAGTTATTAATATTTGATCTGCTCAGGCACTATGCTAGGCATACACAGTATCTCATTTAGTCCTATTGCAGACCGTTATTATCTCCTTTCTACATGTGAAAAAATGAGGTGCAGAGAAGTCAAATGGCTTCGTCAAGGTTACAAAGGACGTGCTGAAGTCAGTATACAAATCTAGGGGCTCGACTCCAAAGCCTGTACTCTTAGTAGTCCCATCGTCCTGCCCTGGGGAGACACCGTCTGTGCCTTTTGGGGAGCTCAGGATGGGCTAGGAGGAGGCATAGATATTGAACGAGAACCAAGGTGTGCTTTGGATCGACCTGAAGTACCCTAAATTATTGCACTCCATTAACGTGACTGATAGGTTCTCAAATCTGTTCTGACCTGACCTCAGCAAGCCAGAGTCTAGGGGACTTCAAGTGAGTGGAACACCGCACCTAAGATTAAATGTATAATATAACCAAGAAGAGGTGAGAGAGAAAGAGAGAGAAAGAGAAAGAGTGACTCTGTTCTTTCTAACCAGGGGTCCAGAAAGGAACTGATGAAGTCTCTATAGACTCAGTCTATAAAACCTCGTTTTCCCAATAAGCCTATACCATCAGTAATAGCCCAGCTTTCCCTTTTCCACACCCTCCAAGCCCTTCTCCCTTAACAGCGAGACATCCTAGATTTCCCAAAATAAAAAATCCACTAAAACTTTACAATAAAGGGGCTGCCATAATCCCTTGTATTTCTAACCTCTGGGCTTTTGGGCTCCTTTATATGTTACACCCTCCGCCCTCATCCTAGGACTGTACATCCATCCCTTCCAGATCTGTGACCACATGGACTTCCATTCTGCAGGGCAGATTATTTTGTTTCATGTGGCTGTGTCTTAGGAGGCTGTTGGACTGGCAACTTGGAGAGGCCATCCCTAGATCCCATACCTGCTTCTTTGTCCTGCCATTTTTCACACCAGGAAATGCATAAGGAATCCCAATCTCTCTCTGTCTCTCTGTCTCTGTCTCTGTCTGTCTCTCTGTCTCTCTGTCTCTCTGTCTCTTTCTCTCTCTCTCCTCAGCCTGACCTCTGGGACCTAAGGTCAGGAGAGCATTATTCTTTTAAATAAAAAGAGGAATCTCTAATTCTTTTACCTTCTGTCTTTTCAAGCCCTCTGCACAGTGCTATCTTTTATACCCGCTCTCTCTGACTTTCCAGTAAACCTTAGCATTAGAATGAAGGAGAAGGAGATGGCCTAGAGGAGGAAGGAGTGATCAGAATTAGGTCTCTCTTTGGGGGCTGGCAGAACACCCAGGGGACCAGCAAACCAATTACAGGGTTTTACTAAGCAGGGCTAATTCTGTGCTCTGCACCAAAGGTTAGGCAGGCGGTCACCACCTCTGCTTCAACCTGGGTTCCAGAGGAGTTAGTCCATATCCCAGGGTACCTCACAACTAGAATCCGATTTCGTAGCCAGGTAGGAGACCAGGTTTGCATGCACAGTCATTTATTATTATTTTTTAAGTGTTTGTCCCTCTCAAAGGGGACAAACACTGTCTTTCCAGAGGATTCTACTCCCCTCTCCCCAGGTCTCTCAATGATGCCCACAGTTAGTTATCTTTTACATACTCATCTCTCTCCACCCCTCCAGGACTGGGGAAGGTGGTAGTTTCTTCAACAACCTTAGGCTTGAGCTTCTGTCTGTGAGGTACTGAGTTGGCAGCCAATGCAAATCAGTTTTGCCTGGAGATTTTCTAAGAAGAAAGGGAAGCTCAGAGGCATTGATATTCCCTGTGTTCTGGGGAGCTGCATTTTTCTTAGCTGCCGCTGCTGCTTTCAAGTTACCCGGATCTCATTACAGATATTGAAATGGGGTGTGATTCTGACAAGGCGCCTGAGAAATGGGAACTTGGTTTCTTGTTTCCTTTGAGGGTCGGTGGGAGAGAACCACAAGCCTGTCCAGATCTTATCTCCTCAGGAAGGGGCAGGAAAACAACAGGGCAAAACAGCTGCCCAGGCGAGAACCCCACCTTATGTCTTCACACCACACACCCACGTGCGGTGATGCTGCAGTTTCCCACGAAGATGAAAGTAGAGGGTGAGGCACGCCAGGGATTCCCTGAGCTCTGCATGGGGAGGTCAGCTGAGACCTCAGGACAGCCCTTGGGATGGACCCACTTAGCAATCAGGACTCCTCATCTCCACCCTGACTGCTCTCTCTGGAGGGGGCTTGAGGGACCTGAGAGAGGCTGGGCTGCTTTTGCTGGCTAGAAGAGGCAATCTATCACCAAAACCTTATTAAATACACACCATGTCTGCCTCGCGCTCGGGGGAATCCAATTAAATACAAGATAGTCCTGGCCCACATGGAACTTAATAAAAATCAAGTGAGGAGACCAACCACAAATAAAGGAAAAGTTAAATAACATACAACACACACACACACACACACACACACACACACACACACACACATAAATCACACACAAGAGCGGTTACAAGTGGTACATGACTAATTGGCACAGGAAAGACACATTCACTCTCGATTTGCTCCCACACTGACATTTCACTGAAGAACAGAACAGAACAGAAGGATAACATCACTGCAGCTAGCTAAGCGGGGGGAGGGTGAGAGAGGGGATGTGCAGAATAGAGCAGCATGTCATGGCCAGAGCTAGCCCCACGCATCCCTTGTAATCATATCATTAGAAGGACTTGTTTTCTGAAACGGATTCAGGACCAAATTTGTCACGCTCTCAGAAGGCCCTGGTTGTATGTTCCTACAGGATATCAATGATACCTGCTTACATCTGCCCTACTGCAGGAGACTTCTATCGTTCTCTATAACAAACATGCCAGCAGCAGCTTCTCTGTTGTTGTCCTGATCAGCCCACTCTTTTCTCAGCCACTTAGAATGAATTTCCACCAAATTATCAATGAGCATTGAATTTGAAGCAAATTGGTTTGGGAATAAATCCCAGCTCTGCCACTTATTATGTGTGTGACGGTGGCTGTGGTTCTCAATTTCCTCACCTGTAAAATGGATACAAAAAAGATATCTTTTTGTATTATTATTATGAGGATCAAAAGGTATCGTAAATGTGAAGTGCCTGGTGTGTGTCTGGAGTCTATTGCTGTGTAGAAATTCACCAAGTCAATGCTAAAGCAGTGTTCCTCAAACCTGCACATGCATTCGGATCATTTGAGGATCTTATTAAAAAGTCAGATTTGGATTCAGTAGAACTTGGAGGGCATGAAATTCTATGTGTCTGGCAAGTTCCCATGTGCTACTGATTCAAGGACCATGCTTTGAGTAGCAAGGTACTGAAGGATTTTATGATAAGAATTCTGCATTTCCAAGATTTTTGTGGGTGCTGATCCTACTGTGTATCTACTACTTATGCTGATTCCTGTCTTCTCTGTGTTTGGAAACCCCTGCCTCATCCTTCTGGTCTTTATTTCGCCTACCCCTGTTGCTGACCTTTTTGCCACCTCGGTCTGCTTTTCTCTCTTGCCTCTGACCCTGCTCTTCTCTCTGTCTGCCTCTGCCCTCTAGACGAGCACTGCTCACACTGACTATCCCCCTTTAATGTTTCTGGCTTCCTCTCACAAGGCTCTCTTAAAAGTTGCCAGAGTTCACCTATGGCTAAAACCCACCCCATTTTCCTTTTGCCCTGGGCTGCTAGGAAGCTCATAGTTAAATTTTGTGATGAGTTTTAGCAATGTTTTCTCCCTAAGTTTTCTGATTAAGTTAGTTTCTTTTCATATGCTATCCTTCTTTTATGACTTGGTTCTCCAATAGTTTATTTTTTATTTTATTGTATGTGTTGCCATTTGCTAGCTAAGTGATCTCGGACAGCTCAGCCTTCCTGGGATTCAGTTTTGTCTCCCATAAAGTGAGGATAATAATAGTAACTATCTCATAAGAATGTTGGGAGGATTAAACGAGTTAATATCTATAAAGTCCTTAGAACAGTGGTTGACACATGGTAAGTACCACATGAGTGTTATTTATTGTTCTTGTTATTTTATAGAATGCCTCAGATCCTTTTAAAAATGGAGATAGATATAATTACCATCATCATCATCACCATCATCATCATCATCATCAGAAAAACCATGTTGATATTAACCCAGTAGACGATGTACCTTAAAATTATCATATAATACTGGAATGCTTGAGTTATGGGACACTTTTGAAGCTGGAAAGAAATAATTTTAGAATAAATTAAATCAAATGCAGTGAATAGTAAACTTCAGAGTACATGTCTTCTATCCTAAAATTAGTAGTTCCAAGATAGGTTGAAATGAAATGGAATTCATCCTTCTTAACTCTGTACCTTTAAACCAAGAGCAGCCCACTGGGGTACTATGTAATCTCCACATCGTAAATAAGCTTTGAGTATTGCAGTCATGACTGAAGCAATTTTCTTGAAACTTCTCGCTTCTTTTTTGCTCTTGCTCTAGTTTTCTGGTTCATTATAGCTCCTAGCTCTTAAACCTTGCCTCTCCTAGCTGGCCTAACTCATTTCTTAAATCTAATTACTGGATTCAGCTGAACTAGATTTAACCCTGCAGCCATCTCTAGTGTATTGCATTTCTGTCCGCTTCAGGAATCCATCCCACTGATTCCACTTCAACTCCTAGGACTTTATTAGGTGGCTTTCTCAGGTTCTCGACATGCCTGCTCCAGACCCTCATGATTCCCTTATTCGTCCACTCAATGAAACTTATTTTATGTCTCTTTTGTGCCAATCAGTGATGCAAGTACTAGGGAATATAGAAGTAAACAAAACAGACAAATTTCTGTCCCTCGTGGAGCTTACATTTTAGTGGGGAGAGATAGACAGTAAACAAATTAATGCACGCTGTCTACTCTACATTCTCACTACTCAAACTGTAGTCCATGAGCAAGCAGCATGTTAAGCTGGAAATGTTTATTAGAAAATCAAGTAGATATATTGAGGAGCAGTTGCTTATATGAGTTAAGGTTTATGGGGGACATTTAATGGACTTTAATGATCATCTATTCCAACCAGCTCATGTTGTGATGAACAAATTGAGTCTGTGTGAGAGGAAGAGGCCTTGACCAAGAGCACGCAATTGGTCGTAGAGCATATTTTTGGTCTTTTCTATTCATTACATACCATCCTTTCTTGCATGGATTCTAGTCAATGAATTATTAAGGCAAAATTGTTTATTTGAGGAATAAACAATTCCTTATTGGGTTGTGGAAATGTAAGGAAAGCCATCTATGATATTTCCCATGAAAGCCTCATTTCAGGGTTAGAGGGCTCATGGATTAGCTACCATGTGACAATTCTTGAATCTCTGATCAAGGAACACTTAGGGGTGAGGGAGAGTGATGGTGCAAATTCCCTTATAAGACACTGTGCAAACTGAGAGTAAGAAAGACTTTCAGAAGGACTCATAGATTCATTTACAAACAAGGAAATTGAGGCCTAGAGAAGTTAAGTGACTAATTCAAGATCCCACTGCAGGTTAGCAGCAGACCTAAGACCAGAGCTATGTCTCTTGACTCACAGTGCAAAACTTAAGATTTAGAGTTAGAAGATCTATGTTCAACCCCCATCGTTCCTTACCTTTTTTAGGCCTCCTTTTCTGGATCATGCGACACTCTGTAAGTCACTTATCCCCTGTATGAATCAGCTTCTTCATATTTAAATGGGGTTGATCAAAGGAAATAATTTACACAAAAGTTTTTGTAACTACAACTGACAAACATCTGCATAAACCCTCCTCCTTCTGAAAGGGCATTATCCTGCCTCTTCCTTGCTTAATTCTAATTCCCACTTACTCTTCACAACTCAACCATCCCCTATCCACTCTCCCTTGGCTATTGAGTGCCCCTCTTCTGTTCTCCCATAGCACCCTGTGTCTCCTCTATAAAATATGAGTCCCATTGTCTTCCATATTTGTTTTCTCGAAAGCCTCTCTCATTAGAATGTAGGGATTCTATTTATCTCTATTGCTACCTAGTACCTGGCACATAGTATGTTCTCAATAAATGTTTTTTGATAAATAAATGCATGCACGATGCTTACTTGGATTGCCCTGGAGATGACATCATTAACTTCTATTTTATCATCCTAGGATCTGGATTTCCTGGTAAGAGAAGAATCTCCAAGTTGTCCAGGTTCTCTTTGCACCTCCCAGCTTTGATCAGAAATAAATGAATGCAGACTATGGCCTCGCTGTGCATGTAACCCAGGTTTGTCTGAGGATATCAAGGACAGCTTCTGTAGAAGGCAGACCTGGACAGTCTAGTAGCTCCTGGTTCTCCCCGCAGTGAGCTGGCTCCTCCACTCACTCCTGCTGAGAACTTTCCCTAAAAGTCTGTAGCAGCCTCTGCCCTTAAAGAGTTTTTCCCCAGGGCTAGTGAGTCAGGCTTATGGGACTCCGAGCTGGTCATGGTAATTGGTATTATTACCAAGAGACAAAAGGAAGCGGGAGAATGTAAGAGATAGACGAGAAGAAGGGGGATGGTTTCCTGCCTCCTACCACCCCATCAGTCAGGAGTGGTTCCAGCTCCAATGACTTGCACATCCATTTCTACTTGTCCTCCGGGACTTTCATCTGGTCTACAACATGAGTTTGATGGCTTAGAATGGGGAAAGTTAAGTATTACATGAGCCTGGCACCAATCTAGCTGAGACTGTGCAGTGTGGAGGGGACTTTAGTGTGCTTTCACTTGTCCTGACTGAGCCATTTTGCCCCAGCATTGTTTCCTGGCCGTAGAGGCTACCATGTCCCTCCCCATCCTAATTCCTACACACTACAGTTTACCTGCCTTTGTAATCTGCCTCAGAAGCTACACATCTTGAGGAATAAGGCATGGTGGTTAAGAACTCGGAGGCAGTCTGACCCAGGTGCAAATCCTGACCCCACCATGGACTATTGTGCAAGTTACCCTTGCTGAGGATTAGTCTTCTCATTGAAAATGTGGCAGATATTATCCACTCATGGGATTTTGCAAGGATTACATTAGCTAATGCTTATTAGAGGCTTAGGATATTTTGTGCTCTCAACAAACAGTGACTCTTACATTGTTTAATAACTACATCTTTCTCGGACCACCTTGTTAGAAATGATCGCTATTTCATTGGTGTTACTACAGAACATTGTAATAATAATATGTAGTTATTTTAGTAATAGTATATATAATAATATGCTATATATAACCTATATGCTATATAGTACATGTATTGTAAATACATGGTATAACTATATATAGTGTATATACAGTATACTATATGTAATATATACTATGTATATACTATGTTTTTAATAATATATAATATAATATGATAATGATAATAGTAATAATGATAACTTTTATTTAATTTTTATCATGTACATTGTTCTATAAGTTTTATATGTACTAATTCATTAAATCCTGACAAAGTAGTTATAATTTTATCCAAATTTTATAGATGAGAAACTGAGGCACAGAGAAGGTATGCAACTTGCCTAAGGATATGAAATTAGTGAGAGGAAGAGCAGCATTTGAAATGAGTCAGGCTGGCTCCAGTATTAGAGTTTGCTGTACATGGGCTTCGCACCCACCCCTGGGTTGTGAGTCACATGGATATGTTGTCTGTGTCTTAGTCAACCTTGTAACCTCCCTAGTACCTTTCTCCAGGTTTGCGGTGGCTCTGGAATGCATAAAGCAAATGCCATCAGCAAACATTCCAGCTCTTTAGTAGCTAACAGCCCAGCGAGAGAGGATACCAGTTTCTGGTGCCCAGGTGCTTGCAACCCCGTGGCCAGTTCCCAAAGCCCTGGACTCCTGCTCATTTCTGGCCCAACTAAATAGGCTATATCTGAGCCTGGCAGGAGATGGTAGCTTTTTTTCTCCCAGGGAAAAGCACTTAGAGTATACATAGCATACTAAAATGGGACAAAATGACCACCAAGCTAATTAGAATAAAAATAATAGAGGTTCATTTTGCAGCTAGGGACTGTATTTGAGAAGTAAGCATAGGTAAGATGTTGGCATAAGCAGGGAATTAATCATGTGGTGGTCACCCAATGAAGAGAGATGACCCTCAGGATACTATCCAAGAAAACAGCCCATTCGGAACAGCAGGGCCTTGCTGAGCCGACTGCCCTTGCCCCACTCAAGGCATGGCAGGACCTGACTGTCATCTGAAGGTCACTAGCACCATCATCAAAAGACAAGGATAGTGTAATGAAATGGACATAGGATTGTTAACAAGCCACTTAAGTCTTATGATCTTAATTTTTCTCTTATTTGAAGTGAGGATAATAATAAAATCTCATGAGTTGGGAGAAAGCAAAACATTATACATTATGAAGAGTGGTAAAGATAACATATCTGCAGAAAGTTTTAATAATAATAATAAATAAAAAGAATAACAATAATAACATCTAACCTCTATATAGCCTTTGCTGTATGCCCAAAACTCTTCTAAGTGTTTCATAAATATTTAATCCTCACAAGTCTTATGAGATAAGTATTATTATAGTCATTTTACAGTTGAAAAACTGAGGCACAGAGAGGTTAAGTAAATTGTCCAAAGTCACACAGCTAGTAAATAGCACGGCCAACATTCTAATGTGGACAATCTGGCTCCAAGTCTGTGCTCTTAACTGCCAATGGTTAAGATGAACGTGAGCATGTGCATTTATAAAGCAGGCCTACACCCATCACCTCAAGTAATCCTCCCTGCCTCCTGAAGACGGAACTCCTTGGCATAAGGGAAATTGAGCCATTCCTCACCTTGAGCTGAATCTACCTCTCAGAGAAGTGTCTTGAGTCTGTTACAGATCCCAAAACTTGAGAAAGCTTGCCTGATGCTTGCAGAAGAGTATCAAGAAGGTCATCTTTGTTCTTATAGGTAGGTTGGATAATCTCTCCAAACCCTCTGGGTTCTCATTTTTCTGGCATTTCAGTGTTCATCAGAGTCCCTAGCAGCTGACCTTGATGGCGATAGAGGTGCTTCTATAAATCAGCCTACACATATTCATTAGGCACCTACCACATGGCCAGCACTGTGCAGAGGCATGGGGACAGGATATATAAAGGAGTAGGATTATGATCTCCATTTACAAAGAATTAGCAGTGGAAAGGTCAAATGAATGAAAGAATAGATTGAGATAACAAGGTAATACCGTAAGATAATAATGTGATAACACATTGAATTGTTCAATATCGATAATGAGACTGTGGGAGATGAATGAAACATATCGGTAGTTGCGTTTCATTCATCTCCTGTTTTTCTCTTTTTTCTCAAAGTTCTAAGTGTTCTTAAGGACATCGTATGCCACATGGGTGAGCTGTCCTACCTCCCCAGGAAAGAAAAGAAAATTCCATGTAAAAGAACATTCTTCACCCAGCAAGTCCTGCCATGTTCACCAAGACGTGTCTTTGTCCTTTCCTATGTATTTCTTCGTCAGAGGTCAATTTGGGGTCTGTTAGCCCCGAGTAGTAACTGTTATTGTTATAGTGATATGAGCAGAGGGGACTTGAGGCTAAGGCATTAAGTCTAAAGATGCCTTGCTTTCTATCACTTTCATGGTGTGCCCTTTCCTTCCCAGGGACCTCGAACTGCTTTCTAACCCTGGAAGTTTAGGGTGCTCAGCTAGGGCACCATCTTAAATCTTTGGTGAGCTTTAACCCTTTCTTATCTAGCTGGGCGAATTCGGGCAAGTTGTTTAATCTCAGCTTTAGTTTTTCTCATCTACAAAATGGATATGTAGAAGTGAATGTGAGAATGGACTGAAATAATTAATACAGAGTGCTTACAATAGTGACTGGTACATAATACATTTTTCTAAGATGGTATATTTCTGTTATTAGTTCTACTACCAATATACTCCCATCACTTTTACCACCATCCTCACCACCACCACCACCACATCTACAGTATCATCGCTACCACCACCATCACCACCACCACTATATCTACAGCATCATCACCACCATCACCATCACTGTAATCTAACCAGTATATCCCATATCCCATGTTCTCTTAGGTCCTTTTAAAATGACTGGCTGGCTCATCCGGTAAATACTAGCTCTCTTTTTGCAACAATGGCTTCATTTGTCACCCCATCAGATAATATCTTTATTCAGATAAGGGTGTGACTTGCTGAAAATTAATGCTGACAATTTTAGTACCTGTGGTGGGAGAAAAAGGGAGTTAGTTTTGTTTGTATGGATCTCCTCCTCTGCAGCTGCTGGATTTGTCCCAGAGAAAATTCTTCCACTTTCCCATGAATAACAATGATAACGATGCAGGTAAATGAGACCTTAGCCCACTAAAATCATTCCCCTTTTCTGCATGATGTCACAGCAAAAATAAAACGCTTTATTTCAATTTTAGTCCACAGTAATGGGAGCACCTGAAAGAGAGCAACAGAAATGTTTGAGACCGTGATTCTGAAACATAAAAAGTACAGAATCAATTACCTTTGGCTTCCCAGACAGATTTCTATGTACACAATTGTGTTTCATCTTTGTAATTTGAGGCTATACTTTGAGGGTTTCTGAAGTAGAGAAATTACCCATGCTGTGTCCAGAGTTATGCTCACAGGAAGATGGAAAGAAACACCACTTGGGGACCCCTTAAGAGAAGCCCTTCTCAGGAGAGAAGTTTATTTGGTAATTCAGAAGGATAAAGGGACTCATTCTAAAATTTCTGTTAGGGGTTGTCAAGTAAAGCTCCACTCTGCAAAGGGGTGTTCAGTTCCATTGAATTTCTTCACCAGGTCAACACTAATTGAAATGTAGAAATGGTGTGTGGAGACATTTCCGATGCGGTATTTCTTTTTTTGCCTTTGGATAAAAATACAGTCAGACCTTTGTGCCCAGTGCAGATTCTGAAAGGCTGTGGAAGGCAGAGTGGGAGGATCTCTAAGGCATCTCAGGGGAACAGTTAGCACAAACACAGCACATGCCAACTTGCCTTAAGGCTGGGAGACCAAGGGCTTCTCTGCAGCAAGCCCACTCTTTCTACACCCTCACCTAAAGGAAACTGGAAGACATCCCTTTGGATTGTACATGAGGCTGACCCATTCATCCATTGAAAAAATATTTGTTAAGTGTCAGCTAATGCCAAATGTATTTTAGGTGCTGAGGATACAGACATGAACAAAAAATAGGCAAAAATCCCTACTGACATAAATTCGCTTTTCCTCATATTGGCTTAATATTGTTTTTGCATTTTCTCTGATTATATATGAGTGTGTATATTACATAAATGTATACACACACACACACTTAGACTTTATATATAAATCTTAGATTTATTAGATTTATATGTAAATAATACATAATAAAATATATTTCATATAAATAAAAATATATCTTCTTAGACTGTAAGTTCCAAGAATTCAGGCGTTGAGTTTACCTAATTACCTGCGTACAAAACCCAGAATAGCATCATTCATTCATTCATTCATTCATTCATTCACTCAGTACATACTTCTGAGTTCTACTTTGAGTTAGGCAATGGGGATATAGTGATGAACAAGAAAGAAAATCTCTCACACAGATTATGGCATAATTTAATGAATATGGAGACAAAGATAGTGATGCCATGTTTTTTTGACATTTAATTCAGGTTTAGTGATGTACAAATTTTAAATCTTACATTTGGAAAGATGTATCTTACATTCAAAGAGTAATGCCATATTCATTACTAGTTGACACATTTTCAGCGTTAATGACTTTGCCCACCACATGTACAGTCTTTTTTCTCCAGCTTTTTATTTCGAAATAATTTTAGATTTACAGAAGTGTTATAAAAATAAAGTACATAGAATTCTTGGACACTCTTCACCCAGCTGGGTGTCAACTAGGAATGACCTCTAACTGGTCATGTTGACCTTGGTCTCTTGGTTAAGGTGGTGTCTGCAGGTTTCTCTACCATAGTTATTTTTCCCTTTTGTATGGTCTATATGTTAGAAGTTAGTCACTAAGTTCATACTTAAAGGGGAAGGGGGATTCAACTCTACCTCCTGAAAGAAGGCTTCCTTTCTTCTTGAGTTTTCCTCACTTAGATGTCCTGTCTTTGGGATTAAGGACTTTAGGGATCATGGCAGTATTTCTCTTTTAAATGATGTTAAAGTTACGTTATGTTCAAGTCCATAAATTTAATCTGTACAAAACCTTGTTTAGAAAATCCATAATTTAATATGAACTCTTATCAGAGTAAGAGAGGAGTATTTTCATTGGAGTGTTCTGAAATTCTTGTTACTTGTCAATTAACTCTAGTACTACAGTTGAAATATCTTTTCTTAAGTTTAATACAGTTGTAGCAACTGCTTATTGCATGTATTTTAAAGTAAAGGACTCGATAACAGTTCAATTCACATAACTGTGGAATTACAGAACACTGGGTCTGGGTAAGATATAGAATCATTTGGTCCAGCCTCCTTGGTTTACAGTTAAGGAAACTGAGGCCCAGAGAGGAGGCACTGTTTTCTGAGGTCGTACAGCCAGTTGGAGGGAGACTAGGCCTCCTGCTTCTCAGGGCTCTTTTTCTGTAAATTCCTCTGTGTGACCTCCCCAGCAAATGAGGGAATCTGTACCATTTCCCTGACCCCATTCCACCTCTTTCCACAGTGCAGGGCATTTTATTTCTTTCTGCAGATCAGGAATAAGGCCCCTATCCAGGCCATCCTTAGGACAACACAGGATTAAGGGAAACACATTTTGCGAACACCCTCATGCTCCAACCCCAGCCAGCTCACATCTGTAACTTGGGAGCAAGAGGACTTCATATCTGCCAGCCACTTCCTCACTGAGCGTTGGAAGCCTCACCCCCAGTCTATCCAGGTTCTGCCCTTGGCTGGAGATGCTACAGTTTGAAAGTAGAAACTCTCTGTTAAGTTTGGAGTTCCAGGAACAGGGAGAGCAATTCCCTTAGAAGACTGAGCCGGCTTAAAGCCATGAAAGGACTAGGCTAATAGTTCTTACCTTCTCAAGAGGCAGTGAGGACTCAAAGCTGGTATTTGGGGGAAGAAGCTGGAAAAACATTGGCCCTTTCCCCACCACCACTCACTTCAGTGGGGCTTAAAAGGCAGTGAGATAAACAGTGACTGGATATGTTCAGCTAAAGAGGTATGTCATTTCTCCTAGTAAATGAAATGGAGCTTAAAGTCCCACTCAACCCCTATGTACAAGTGGAATACCAATGATTAAATCCATCTGACAGTGCTCTCCAGGATCCCCTTGGACAAAGAAGTGCACAGAGGTCAGGTGCAGGCCTGTCCCCAGTCAGAGACTAAGTAGTATCCAGGTCTTCGGTCAGAATTTCTGACAAGCTGGGTTTTCGTGTTGCCCATTTTGACCGTCTTGGCCATAGTTCGTGAGCCTGAGAAGCAGAACCAAAGGGAGTGAGTCCAAGGAAGTAGCTGTAGCTGTAGCCTGAAGGACTCCCGCAAATGGCTTTCACAGGCTGGACAACCCTCCTGGTGAAGTGAGTATAGATGATTTTTGGCTGCCTCAGTTTTCCTGACCATGGTGTGCCTCATTCACATATGCCCCTCTGTCTAGAGTCTTCAGTACTCACTCCCTTTTCCTCCACTATAATCTCTCAGGAAAGCTTAGGAACTCATTCATACTAGCATGTAAATCACGGATTCCACTTTAAAGTGTATGCTTCTTAGAAGGGCCATTACCTTCAAACATGGATAAACCCTTACATGTGGTTCTTAGCCTTGGCCATGCGCTGGTGATATATTGGTAAATATGGAAGCTCGGGCCCCACTCAAACTCTGTACCATTAAAAAAGCTTCATAGGTGATTTTCTTTTCTTTCTTTCTTTTTTTTCTTATTATTTATGCCTACAGCACCTGGTCTTCCTAGGTGGTCTCCCATCCAAGTACTAACCAGGAAGCTAACCGACCCTGCTTAGCTTCCAAGATCAGACATTGGGCTTGTTCAGGGTGGCATGGCTGTAGACCATGTACCATGGCTCCACTGGGGCGTGAACCCAGGACCTTCTGCATGTAAAGCAGACATGCTAACCACTACACTATGGAGCCATGTCCCACAGGTGATTTTTATGCACAACCAGGGCCGAAAACCATTCCTAGTTTAAGTGGGAGCTTCTCAATGTGTGGTCCCTGGACCAGCAGCATCAGCACTGCCTGGGAATTTAGAAATGCAAATTTTGGGGCCTGAATCAGATCTCCTGAATCAGAAACTCTGGGGTGGGGCCCAGAAATCTGTGTTTCATTGAGTCTTCCAGGTACTTCTGATGCATACTAAAGTTTGAGAATGCTTTAAGCAAAAGGACCAAGGTCTAACTGGTCTAACATTTTGCTCAGGGGTGGGGAAGTGTGAATCGAAGGGAGGGATGCCCTCTGAAGCTACACTCCATAAATGGCTGGCTAGTCTGTGCACCCATGAAGTCACCTCTGGTCACTTGTCGATCAACTGAACCTTTCTCAGATTCTTAGACCATAAGCAGTGTTAGAACCTTTTCTTCCAGTAGGAAGGGCAGTTTTATTTACAGTGGCCACAACATACTGGGTAGTAGTATTAATTGGTGGTGGTTATGTTGGTGGTCATAACTCCTCTCTTCCTTCCTCTTCTGCCAAATAAGCCACAGACCACAAGTAAGGCTGGTGGACAGGGCAGAGGCACAGAATAAGGTTGTGGTAGGGGAAGTAAGTGATTTGATTTGTTAGGTTAAATTGGACTTAATCAGAGGCCATGGAACTCTTCCACACAGTATTTCTTTTTTAAAATTAAATTGTTGGGGGGTGACATTGATTGATAACAACATTATGTAAGTTTCAGGTGTACGTCTGTTTAATATCATGTGTATACATATAATCTATATATGCTATTGTGTTGTTTAATTGTAAATTTGATCTCAAAACAGTGATCCCAAAGCACTCACTTAACGAGTAATGTCTTCATGGCCTGAAGCATTGTACGTGGGAAAGGTATCCTAAACACTGGCGGAAATGTGAGGGACATTTTAATTCTATTCCACTAGCACTATTCTTGGGACTGGAGATGCATCAGTGAACAAGTCACTAACCACAGGATCTCCAAGGGAAAACAAACAGGTTAGAAGACCGCTAACAAAGAGGAGACCCAGAAAGGATGCGGTATGAGCATCTGACATTTTCTCTCGTCTTAGTTCTTGGGCTCAGTAAATTCTCTCTGGGTAAGTGATGTTTAATCTGAAAACCGAAGGTTGAACTAGGATCAGCCAGGTGAAGGGATGCAGGAGAAGAAAAGAGTGGGAAGAACATTCCAGACAAAGAAAGAGTTCGTATGAGTCCTGGAGTTAAGAGAAAGCCTGGTATGGAAGTTTTAAGAATTGCAAACTGAATATGTGGGATCCTAGAGTGCAGGAGAACGTGATACAAGATGAGGTTAAAGAGGTGGCAAGCCTGCATCCCTGAGGGCCAAGGAAGTTACATGAAGGATTTGGACTAGGACCTAAGGCAATTGGAAGCCACTGAGGGGTTTAAAGCAGTGAAAGAAGATGACAGATTTGCATGAAAAATAAATTTCTTGGCTGCATTTAGAAAAGTGGATTGGAGAGGGGAAGAGCGGGCATTGAGAGACAGGAGATATGGGTTACCACAGACTAAACTTAGGAATGTTTGCTTAGGAAAAACGTGAAATGAACTTAGAAATTATGAAATTAAAATGTATGTTTCCTCTTATGTTCTTTTTCAGCCCTAGTTTTATTTCTTTGGATGAAGATCTATGGCAGGTATCTTCGACGGATGTATATGTATTCGATGTATGGAGTATATATAACCAGTGGCACGAGTAAGCCAACTAATGCTAATTAAACACTAGCTATTTGCAAGTCGCAAAAGAAAACACAGTGCTGGACACCATGAGAGAATTCCTGTGGGCTCGGTCCTTGCCCACAAGAAACTAACAATTGAGTTATGGAAATAAATAAAAACACTTAAACGTTCATTGAAATTCAAGCAGTATGTGATTAATTCCCAAAAAGTGAGGATAGAATCATCAACACTCTAAAAGGAGTAGTAGGAGAAGTAGTTTCGTGGAAGATGTGGGTCTCAGGCCAGGCTTTGAAGGATCCTGGGAACTGGCTAGATGGACAAGCTTGGGGAGGACAGTACAGGGCCGGTGGTATGAACAGTGAGCATTCTGGTAGGATCCACATTTGTAGTTTCAAGTCGTCTTGATTTTCAGGAAAAGTCCCTGGATCTCATAATAGAAAAGCATAGTAGCTTTTAGCAAAGAATAAGGGAGTAGTAGAATGTTTCCATCTTAACTAGAGGTCACTTTTCTGTTGTACCTGCTAGAACCGCAGCAGAATAGGGGCACGTGAATGGAATTGGCTGACAGGTGAGGTTCATTCGGAAGACGCCTGGGAGGATGGAGGCAGCCCTGGAACTCAATGACTGGTCACTCCAGATATCAATATGCTATGGTTTTCAGAACGTTATTTAGTACTGAGGGAGCTTTTAGAAATTACGTATAACAGAAGGGGCCATTCCTAAAGTCACATCCCCCAGAAGCTGCAATTCTTTGCCATTTAGCACTGAGACAGTCTGTTCTTGTGCAGGAGTTCACTGTTCTGAAGGGTAGACTCGGCTCTGAATTGCCCTCAAGTTCCAGATACAATTTGCCACTTGATGGCCACCTGCCATCACCCAGGGGAGCAGGTGGGGAAGAGGTTGAAGGGCAGAGGGACTGAAACTGGACTCTTCAACAGCAGCATCAGATCTGGGCCAGCCTGAGAGACAGGCATAGTCTGGCCAGAAGACATTATTCTGCAAGGTGGGTTCAAAGGGAAATGTCACAGGCAGAGCATTTCTAATTGTGTATTCTCTGGAGATGCTTGTGGGGCTGCCTGGACTGGGGGCCGGAGAACCCAAAGAAAGCCTCTGGGCCCCTCCTTGTTTTCACTAGAGTTGGTCCTCTTCTATCTGTTTAATAACTCATTTTTTTTAAAAAAAAGGATTCTGATGGCAGAAATGAGTTGAAAATCTTTGTCAAGAGAATGGTCTTTTTACAACATCCTGTTTTGGTCCCGGCTTAAAGGACTGTCCCCCAAATAAGGAAGGTACTTATGGAGAACCTTGACTCTGTGGCACTCACTGGGGTGGCAGCACCGAACCCCCAGACCTGCTCAGTATGTACAGACAGGTGAGGCTGTGCTGGGGTTGTTGGCGGTAGGGATGGAGAGCAAGAGCTCCAGAGCTGCCAGCAGAGGAAGAACAATGGGCTAGTGTGAGTGCTGCCCAAAGGGCCCAGAGGAGGTGACAGTCCACTGGGGCTGCGGGGGTGTGTTTGTCCAGGCAAAAAGCCACAGGGTGTCCAGAGCCAGCCTCCCCTGGCACGCTTCCTGACCGCACCTCAGTGGCGCCCCTGGGCACCTAGAAGATGGCAGGAGCAGTTGTTGGGAAGCCCAGCCCAGCCCACCTGGCCAGGCTAGCTCCTACCTTATTTCCTGTTGTGCTCAAGGCCTGGCCGCTCTGCTCCTGGAAGGATTCTCTACTGTGTTCAAGTTGCTTGGTCTTCTCCTGTAGCTGCCTCATGGCCTCACTACCCAGAGACGTTCCCAGAATCAGGGAGACTAAGATCTAATGAAGCGGCTTCCAATAGGGAAGGGTCTGGTGGGGCAGGACACCTCATAGGCTTTCAATGACATTTATATAGACTGAATGGTTTTATGAGTGTGCCAGGGCTGTCTCACTGTGTTAAAACTGTTGGGCCAACATAAGTATAACTGCATTTTGGTGGGTGGGAGTAATTGTATGACAAGACAACCATTCCTGGTGTCAGTCACTTTGGGAGGAAGCTTGCCTCTCAGACCAAGCATGGGGCTGAGGAGGGAGCTAGGGTGGGTCCATGTGGAGATACAGAGTAGAAATGAGGAGGCAGTGAAGGAGGGCTGCACATCTGGCATTAATTTGAACATCACGTATGGAGAAGACAGGACCTGTGAGGCATCAGGATGAGCTGGTTATGGCAAGTTCCAAAAGCTGGACTTTGTTGGTCTGACTTCTTCACCACGCCTCATGTTCTCTGGGTTTATTCCCAGTGCAGTGTTTAGGAATACAATGGCCAACATTCGTTGGGCATCTACTATTGCTGGCATTTTTGTGCTCTTTTTCATGCAGTATTTGATTTGATCCTCACAACAGCCTGGTGAGGAAATTGAGCCATGAGCGATCTGCTCAAGTTAACACCATTTTAAATGATAGAGCCAGATTTTGTGCATAGACCTAATTCCAGAGATCAAGTTCTTAACTACTTTTAGCTGTGGAGTCTTTTAGCTGTAGTATCTACCTGTCGTGACTGTGCTGAGTGCTACTAAGGGAAGTGTTCAGGTTCAAGCTTGGAGGAATCTTTCCAAGGGGTAGCAGAGCTCCCTGAAAATACAAAGTGGCAGTGTGAGAGGGAACTTGGGGAACGGGTTGTGTGGTCAGTCACCTTTCCCTCCTCGAGCATTTCCTTCCCATGCTAGACCTCAGACGCTCTGATGTTATTTTAGTAATTTGGGAGCCATCCCTCATGGCTTCTTTCTGCAACCCTGCCCAACTCTCTCCCAAAGATGAGAGTGGCTAATGAGGAAATTCTTCTAGGAGTATGATGGTGCATTTGAGATTTAGAAGACCTCCAAATATACAGTTTTCTAGGTGGCCAGCATCTCAGGTACCCACACTCAGTTACTGCATGGTTTCAGCTGTACTTCTTAGGCATCCACGGGGACTCAGATCCACAGTCAGCTGCTGATGCTGCCTGAAGGCATTTGGAGAGCCGGATAGGAGCAGGTGTTCAAATGTTTGATGTCTACCATTTGCTTTGGTCAATCTAATCAGTTCGAGCTAGAATCACAGGCTCTGACAGATGGGAGCTGCCTAGATTAGATTATGTGATTCATTGTCATTTATGAACTGATTCCTCCACTCAGAGAAATAGCAGGAGAGAGCCATGATAACGGTGGACTTGGAGAAGGCCTAGAGAGATCTGGATAGCATCAGGCCATAGGGATCTCTCTGTTCTTCTAGCAACCTTTGTACTCATTTATGAATCTAGGTGACTATATCATGTAATCTATCATCACTCTGTTACCTGTTCTCTTACCTGTCTGTGGTCCAGGCAGTACCACTGGGCCCCCTGGGCCCTTGGGGCCCAGGCTCAAGCCCATCCACGATATCGTAATAGTAATAGGTATTGCTTTTAGGTGCTTACTATTTTCCAGGCACTGTTGTAATGTTTTACATATTAACAAATCTAATCCTTACAAAAATTTCATAGTATATGTGCCCAGATTAGATAAGTAACTTGCCCAAGGTTAGCAGAGGCAGGATCAAACCCAGGACCTGGCCTGTGAGTCTGGGCTCTCAGTCACCAACTATACCACACTGCACAGACTGGAACAGGCTGGAGTATTATTCTTTCCAAACCTCAGAGCCAAGCAACGATGAAAGAGACAGGCCTGGAAATGACAGGTGTTGTAGAGGGAGAACTAGATAAGGCAGGGGGTCTCAAATGGGACCCCCCAGACCAGCAGAATCTGTATCGCCTCAGAACTTGTTAGAAATGCAAATTGTTCAGCCCCATCCCTATCAAATTAGGAATTCTAGGAGTCTTGATTCTGATGCATGATGAAGTTTGGAAATTGCTGGAATAGGGAGCCAGAAGGCTAAGTTCTAGGCCCATCTCTGCCCTTGCCTTGCTAGATGACCATGGGCAGATAATTTCATCTCTCCGATTTCGGTTTCCTCATCTCTAAAGTGAAGGGCTCACTCCAGATCTATTTACTTTTCATTAGTCAATCAAACATTTCTTGAGCGCCTACCATGTGACAGATTCTGAGAATGGAACACAACAATAGCCTGGTGGCTTGGGATTGTGTGTATGGTCACCACTAAAGGTTCAACCCTAGTTATTTTTTGCTAGAGCAATTGTTAGAAAGACTCTTTTTTTTTCTTTTCTTTTTTTTAGGCGAGGCAACCCTTGGTTGACCTCACATTGCAAGGACTTTGTCAGTTTAAAATCCCTTATTTTTTATGCCTATAGCACCTGTTCTTCTTAGGTGGTATCCCATCAGGCTCCACCCTGCGTAGTTTCCAAGATCAGACGGGATCAGGCTGGTTCAGGGTGTCATGGTGTAGGAAAGATTCTCTTTCTACCTCCCTTTTCTCCTAATTGCAGTGTATCTCTACACTGTTGCCAAAGCCACATTTGAAAGCTTGTTGCTCCTCAGTTACTAACTTTTAGTGACTCTCCATTGTCCGTGCTTTCCAAATGGAACAAAATGAAGGCTCAGACTGCTTCTGATCCTTGGAAATGTTAGAGGCCTCAGACACAGCTATGCTCAGGGCACCCAGGCCTGTAGGATGGTTAGAAAGAAGGAGTTCTGGCCAGCAGAGGTCCTAGGTTCTACAGCACAGGAATCCAGTGGCTGAAAGAAAAAAAGAGTAAGATTCTTGTGCAACATTTGGCAAAGTTCCTCTCTTCCTTGGGGCTTGCATGACATTTTTCCAGACAAACCTGGTTAAATTTTCTGCCTGTGTTTCAAAACCATTTTCTGGAACAACAGAAAATGGATGTGTTGGCAATGGCATGAGTTTGAGTCTATTGTGGCAACTGGAGCCATTGTACTGGTTCATCAGAATCCTGAATAAGGTCCCTGGGGTTTAGTGACTACAGTTAACCTGGGTGTACTGGGAACTTGCTCCCAGCTTCAAGTGCAGCCACTGATGTCTATATGGTTGTTCCACCCTCTGAAAAAGAAAAGAAGAACCAGTGATCAATAGATTCATGAGACTTTCTTGAGCACGTACTCTGCAATTGGCATTGTATGAAATTTTCTGGACACAAAAGAAACCCAAAGTGCTTCCCTAAGGAGCTCACAGTTCTTGCACCAGAAGAAACCATTTGCCAAGGTTTCTACATTCCATGGCTTTGCATCATCTATACATTGGCCAATCCCCATTCAAACTGAGGTGGGTCTGGGACTGCTAAGCAGTCTGTCTGGAACTATCCTCTGGAGTCTGTGCATCTGCCTTTGAAGGCCACCTCACTGATGCAAAGGAGTCGTCTTGTTTCACAGAGATAAGTAGTCTGAGTTGCATTTTAGGCTGTGCATGTGGAACTGGAATCCTTTGGAAAAAGAGGAAAAACGAAAATCTTTGGAGTCCTGTTTAGATTCTTAGTTTCTGGGCTCGACATTCACTTGTTAAAACCCTCTTAGGCATCTGTGGCAGAGTGGAAAGCCCACCAGAGCCCTGGTTCCCACCTCCCACTATCGGACATAGCCTTGGCCTCAGTTTTTACTTTGTGGTTGTGAGGACAGTGACTAGTGCTCAGCTGATGTTAGCTGAATTTGTTGAATGTAGAATATCTGGGTTTAACGCCATTGATGCTTTTCATGTTTCCCTTAGCTGGGTTTTTAGAAATGCTTTTTCTTCTTCCTTCCCTCTATCCTTTATTTTCCTTCCTTCCTTCCTTCCTTCCTTCCTTCCTTCCTTCCTTCCTTCCTTCCTTCCTTCCTTCCTTTCCCCTCTCTCACCCTTGCTCCTTCCTTCATTTCCTTTCTCCTCCCTTTCCCTTCCCCCTCCTTTTCCCCTGCTTTCTTTCTTCCTTTCTTTTTCCGTTTTTGTATTTTTCCAGCTTTATTGAGATATAATTGGTAAATAACATTGAGTAGGTTTAAAGTGTCAACTTGATACATTTACATATTGCAAAATGATTACTGTGATAGCCTTAGCTGATACCTCTATCATGTCACATAATTACCATTTCTTAATTGCCATTTCTTTTTGTAACCATTTAAGATTCACTCTCTTCACAACTTCCAAGTACATAATACAGTATTATTAACAATAATCACCATAGGAATGCTTTTCTAAATGAGCCCTGTGGAAATATAAAGCTGGAGGCCTCAAGATGTTTATTCGAAGAGATGCTTTCTGATCTACTGCTTTCCTTATAGAGGGAAGATATTTGTGCTGACAGTCTCTCTTCTAGACCCTGCCCCCCACAGCCCCCCACCACTCCCACTAGAATGAGAGCTCTTTGAAGTCAGAAACCTTACTCGTTCACTGCTACAGCCTCAGTGCCAGATACAGACTAGGTGACAGTAGGATGCTCATCAACAAATATTTGCTGAATGAATGGGTAGGTGAATGAATAAATTAATGAGTGACTGGATGGACAGATGGATGAAGGGATAAATGGAGGGATGGTTGGATGAATGATTGATTATCTGGGACTTAACTCTCTTTTGGGTAGGTAGTGTTATATAGTGATAAGAGTTGTTCTTATCACAGAAAAAAATTGTAACTGTGTGGCGATGGATGTTAATATGTTTATTGTAGTGGGTATTTTGTAATCATATACATAATCGTATATAATTATTTTGTAATTATATACATAATTAAACCATTTTTTGCACACCTGCAACTAATATAATATGTCAATTATATTGCAATTTAAAACAAAAGCTGTGTAATCATATTGCCCAGGTTGGATCCCTGGCTCTTCTTAAGAGCTGTGTGTTTTAGCCAAGTTTCTTAACCTCATTCTGTCTATTTCCTCATCTGTAAAATAAGGCTAATACTTCAAAGCATTATTATGAGGATTAAATGAAATAATATGTGCAAAGTATTTAGAGTTCCTGGTATAGAGTAAATGGTCAGAAATCTTGCCTATCATTGGCTTGCGAACTGGAAGACACATGTGCCCTCCCCCAGCTTTTCTTTCATGGTTTGACTGTGTGTATTTGTGGAACATGTTAACTAAGGGAATTTTTTTTTTTTTTTTTTTAGGAAAAAATTACTCATGACAATCAATTTATACTTATTGTGTGCCTGTTATATCTCTTATCCTGTTTTGTTTTTTATTTCTTGTTTTTTTTTTCTCCTACAGAGATCAGTAGAGATACTGGGTTCAAGTCAAAAGCTTTCATATTTATTATTAATAAAAATAATGATAAAAATAATGGCTACTATTTATGGAGTCTTCATTAAGTGCTGGGCATTGTGTATTTTTGTAGCTAAGTCATTGCTTGGACCAGGAGCTCATGGATACTCAGATGTTGATTGACTATCAGTATCTGACTTTGTGTTTCTGGATTCACTGAGGCCAGGCTTAGCTTATTTCATTCACTAGTCTCTCTCTGGTGTTACTGTGGCCACACATCCCTCACAGAGAGTTACTGCTTGATTGAATGAACTGCTCTGTCTTCGGAGGCAGATCATTTTTCCCTTTGGATCTTCATGATATCTAAAATTCTGAGTTGTTTTCTTTCTTTCTCACCCTCTTCTTCTTCTTCTTCCTCTACTTTTATTTCTGTTTCTATCTCCTTTTCATCTTCTCCATCTCTTATTCATTCATTCAAGTGGCTCTGCCACCAAATTAGAGAAGTGGCAGTTCAAAAAAAGCAGCACAGCTGCCTGCCCGACAGCTCCACCCGTGACCGAAAGTTGCCCAGGAGCATGGCACGCATGCAAATAGACTTGTCTTGACTTGCTGGAGCCTTTTCCTTTTTGCAGTAAACTAAACCTTTGATTCACAAGGAAATGGACTTTGACTTTATTGAAATTCTTATTTCCATAGTGTTTGGGCACAAATCATGAAGTATACCTGGTGAAAATCCTGAGTCACTGGAGGGCTTGGTGTTTCAGGAAGAGGAAGAGGAGGAGGGTCTTTCTTGCATTTTCAGAAGTAAGGATGATTGACATGCATCATCTCAGTTATTGGACAAACGCCCTTCACTTTACTCCTTTGAGCCTTTAGCTCAAAGGGAATAGGGGCCAACAGCATCCCTGATGTCTATTATTTTGGAGGCTCTGGTTACTCGGGGGTCTTTAAATATTATACAGAGGAACAGTGAGGCTGAGTGGTCTGAGTCATGGACATGGGTGCCAGATCACAGGGTTGTCTGATAACTATTCCTTGGTTGGTGGGGATAGGGGGACTCCAGGAAAGGGATTATCTCTGGGTGCAGAGCGTTCATGGTGCAAACTCCCTTCTATGTGTGGGAAATAATGGCTATGTGCTTAACTAGACAAATGATCTTCCATGCTATGCTAAGCTGGAGATTATTGTTTTTTGTCTTAATCAGGGCTTTCTAGGGGCATTCCAATGAATAAGACTTGAAAGAGGATAGATAAGAAAAGGGATCATGAGAAAAAAGAGAGGACTAGTTTTTGATTGCCTAGATCAGTGCTTCCTAAATTCCAAATTAATGTCACCTGAAATTTTTTTTTCTTACAGAAAGCGAGCAACCAACCAACAGTCGTGGACCACTCTAAACTTACCATATTTTTCTGAGAGTGGAGTCCAGGAATAATGTTTTGTAATAATTATCTTCTGTAATCTGTATGGGAACCACTCCTAGGAATTTCTGTGGGACTTTCTATCATTAAAAAAAAAAAATCAGAGTTTTCACACCCATGATAAATGCTTGAGCACAGGGATTACGTCTTCCTCACTTTGGTATCCCTAATATCTAACATAATTCCCAGCACAGAGCACTCAATAAGCATTTGTAGAAGTATCATGGAATATATTTCTTGGAGGTGGCCATCAACTGTGCAGGCTATAGGGGAAGGTAGTGTTGGTAACATGAAAATGAAACTATCAAATTAAGACTATTATTCAGCATATGGTATCCAATAATGATAAAGCAAACCAAAACTAAAACCAAAAACAAACAAATAAACCAACAACAATAGCAACAACAACACAACAACAACAACAACAACAACAAACCCTCTTTGCCTTGGAAGGACCATGTGATGGGTAGACTAGCCTAAAGACATTTTCTTTTGTAAAGGCTATTTTCCATGGTCATTTCCAAAGCTGCACGGTATTTTCCAAAGTTCCAAGAGCATCAAAGGTAATAACCATTAAGTGTTTCTTTTTTAAACTATCTTCAGGATTATTTATGGCAGTCTTGGGCCATAGATAATGATTAAAGCCACCTGGTTCTTGGTTTTCTTATTGGCAAAGTGGGGGCATGATCACTTGCCAGCTGCCTGTATTGAAGAGAGTTTGATGGTGTGACTAGATTCCATCTGCATAGCATCAGAGGGCATTCAAAGATAGCCATAAAGATATGGCCATAAAAATAGCCATAAAGACAGGCTGCGCATCTGCCAGCCTACCAGAGTCTAGGGCTGTTACATTCTTAGGATAAATCCTACTATATTGTGTTGTGTCATTATTATTATTATATCATCATTATATATTATTTCTTAATACACCATTAAATTCAGCAAACTAATATTTTATTTAGGATTTTGAATCTATGTTCAAAAATGAAATGGACCTATAATTTTCTTCTCTTGTACTGACATTATTTCATTTTGAAATCACGAATTACATCAGTCTTTTATTTGAAAACTACCTTAGATTTTTTTGGTGATTTTAAATTATATCTAAAAGACAATCTATTGTTGATTTTTTTTTTAAATTTAAATTCAATCCAGGAATCTGTGTCTTTGAATTGGTGAGTTTAATCTTTTTATATTCATTACAGTTACTGTACTATTCGAACTTATCCTGTTACATTATTTCTGTTTTCCATTTACTGTATTTTTTTTAAAATAGCTCTTTCCTGTTTTTATAGAAAGATCCAATTTTATTCAGTTGGTTTAAAAATTAAACATTCTAATGCTGTTATTATAGTAAGAACAAAAGTGGCTGTTAACTCTTATCTCAGTTTCATGCTTGCACTTATTTTTCCCTATTGATTTTTCAAATTTATCAATAGATATATTTTCTCCTTTATAAAACAAAAACATTACTACATTTAATTTCCCTTTGATCTTCTTTAGGGTCACATGTTACACGCCTGCACAAATAAAATAAAATGAAATGTGAATGGCGTCCCCTGGACTTGTGCAATCATGTTGATATATTTTATATGTTTTGTTCTGGGTTCTTATGGATGTATTTTCTCTGTTTTTTTTTTTTTTTTCCAGCTTTAAGAAAATTCCTATAATAAACTTTGTACAAGTATTTAACCACCTTTAGTTCCCATGTGTTTTGTAGCATCCTCCTAAGATTGCCATTTTTATTTGAGTACCTCATCCAGGAGCAATTTTAATGTGAGGCCTTGTATGAGTCATGATACTTTCGTTATGTTACAATATTTGAATGACAATTTGGCTGGATTTAAAATTATAGGTTCGATGTTCTTTTCTTCAATGCTTTAAAAATATTTCTTCATTGTTGGTTTGCATATAGTTTTGCTGTTGAGAAGTGTATACGATTCTTGTTCCTCAATTATTGATATACTCTTTTTTCTCAGTAAGCTTTTAGAAGGTCCTCTTTGTAGCAGTTGTTTTTAAATTGAGGTATAATGTTTCCAGATGTTAGTTTTTCCTTACCTCTATTATTTGACTATTCGAGAGCACTTTTAATCTTAGATATTGCGTAACTTAAAAAAAATTAAGTATTTATCTTCATCATATTTTCAAGACAAGGGCAAGACAAAAATAACCACTATCACCATTATAGGGCTGGCCAAAACGCTAAGGAAAGGAAAGAAATAGAGATGTAAGGATTGGAAGGGAAAGATAAAACTGCCATTATTTTTAGAAGAGATGATCATCTACCTGGAAGGACCACGATAAGGAGCAAATTATTAGAACTAATAAGTGTTCAGCACTTGCCAAAAAGATAATTCACAAATATTATTAGAATTTTCCATACCAACAATAACCAACTAGAAAATATAATAAAAAGTGAGATGCTATTCACAAGGTCAAAAGAAACTATGAAATATTAAGAATTAATTTATCTAAGAATACTCTAGACTTCTGTGGGAAAAAATTTAAAACTCTAATAATAAGGAACATAGAATATGATCTCAGTATTTGGAGAGCTATCCCATGCTTAGATGGGCCAAATTACTCTTATAGTGATAACAACCCTCCTTAAAGCAATCAATAAATGAAATGGAATTGGAAATTGAGGGACTTGATAAACTTATTCTAAAATTTTAAGATGTACTCTAATAAATAATAATGAAACCTGTACAATGTTAGTACAAGAACAGACAATGAGATAGATGAAATAAAACAGAGTTCAAGGCAGGCCCATATATATAACTTAAGGATTTCTATTCAAAAAAAGGACATCATAAATAAAGTTAAGAGATGATAGATTAGAAAGAAATTTGTACTGAGAAAAACTGATAAAATGTAGAATCACACATATAGGATATACAAAAACTCCTGCTAACCAGCAAGAAAAAGACAACAACCCCAGGGGGAGAAATTGGCAAAGGAATAAACAGGCATTTGGGGAAAGAGGAAATCTAGAGGTTAACGAGCATATGAGGAGATGCTCAAATTTATTAGTATGAGTAATGTAAAATAAAACCACAATAAACTATCACCAAATCTATTACATTGGCAAAAATTAGAAAGCTGAATGATGCCAAGTCTGGTGGTGGAATGGGAATATGTGAAGCCTCATGAACTGCTGCAGGGAGTCTGGAGAGCAATCTGGTTGTATTTAGCGAACTCACATATATGCATATTCTTTGACCTAGGAATTCTGCCTCTGGCCAAATAGCCCCAAGAAAACTTTGACATGCCTCTGTAAAAGAATGCACATCAGAATGTTTACTGATGTTTTACTTTATGGAGGGAGAGGTTGGAGATAATCTTGTTCAGTAAAATGTAGTGCTTACAGTCCATGAAATACTTTCAAGCCATTAGAAGTGATAGTTAAAATGTATACATAGCAATGTTGAATCTTACAGCATAGTGCTGAGGTGGGGGCAGACAGGAAAAAGAATAGCCATGGAAGATGGGAAGGAAAGTGAATAAATGAATGAATGAACAAAAGAATGAACGAATGAATAAATAAGAGAAGGACCGTTTGTGGACTAATGATGACAAGGTGCCATGGATAAAAAGGATTCTTAAAGCTCATATAAAAGGGGGAAAAAGAAGCCTAGTATAGATAATGGCACCTAATGAGCACTTGTTGAGTGAAAGAAGAAATGAAGTCAGTGGTGAATCCTTTTTGCAAAGCTGAGTTCTTTTTGCATTATGAAGCACTGCTCTTTACTGAAGTATTTTAGGGGTTTTGATTTGGTATGTCTCATTTTAAAAAATGTGAGCACACCTGTATTTGGAGACATCTGGATGACATTAATAGGATTTTTTTCCTTTCCACTTCTTGGCTTATTGCATAAAAATGGACTAATTGTCTTTTTTCGAACTATGCCATGTAGTTTGACTTTTGATTCCGAGTCATAGAAAACATCTTCTTAGCAAATATTTGACATTATAATCAAATCTTGGTTCTCAAATACCTGCCCAAATGTAATAATTAATACCTAGAGTCTCTATGGGAAGCTCTGAGCTGGGGCCGTTTCCTGGGCTTTGAGTTGTCAGAGGGAGCAGGGTTTATAGCTCGCCATGATGGTGGACTTGCTAGATTTGGTTTTTCAAAGTGCCTCTGGGTTTGTCCTTTTCCTCCCCTCTTTCTAGAGGACAAGGATTTACCCCAGGGGATATAAACTTCTATTGATTTGCTCCAGATTTTAGTATTAGTGGTCCTATATTACTACTAATAAACATGGCTGACGTTGGGCTTTCACTAATTTCAACTTAACGAATGTTTATTAGTGTAATTATTTAAAACTCTGGATCTAGTCAGATGAACTTAGGTCTGACACTCAGCCTATACCTGATAGTCCTGTGACACTGGGAAAATTAAATTTCCTAAGCATCCATTTGTTTCTCTAAACAATATGGATAGAAGTTTCCTCACAAAGTTGTGGTGACTAGATTATATAATGTAGTTAAGTCTTAACATGGAGCTTGGTGCATAGTAAGTAGTTATTATTATTATTTTACAGAAATCATTATGCTAGGTCTATGAGGAGAAAGAAAGATGAATTTTAAAAAGTTCTTAATTTTATGGAAATTAGAGAGAAGAAGACGGATGCTCAAAATACAAAGCCAGCGAGAGAGGGCCAGTGAGTTCACACATCCTCCTAAGAACCCAGTGAGACATTCCAAGAACTGCTTCTTCATTTTATAAATGAGAAAAGGGAGACTCAGAAGAGTTATCTGACTTGATTAAGGGGGACAGCCAATGAGTGGCAGGGCTTGATGGGACCCAGATCTCCTACAACTGAGCCAGGCCTCTTGGATGTGTCTCTGCTTATGGTGAATATTTCTTTGTGTGGTCCAAAGCTCTATGACACTGCTATCTGCCAGGCCACTGACAGTATGAAGCCCTCCATGTCCTAAAGTCCAGAGGCTTTGGAGTGAGAGGGCTCATAACTCAGCCAGGAGATACATTTCTCTGTTTTCGAGTGAGTCGTTTTCATGGACAGCATTTCTCCTTAAGACCTGCCTTCAAACCAATGACTCATTAGAGACAGTAATTCGTTACATCCATTACTTCATTAAACATTTTTATTGAGGGATGAGTATACTCCAGGTCCTACGTAAAGCACCTGGGAGACAAAGGTAGAACCTCCTTGAGGAACCTACTGAGTCATGCAACAATTTGCTGTCATATAATGAACAAAGTAGTCCTGGAGCTAAGATAAGAGGGATGAATATTTTCTGGGCTAGGAGGTTTGATGGGTCAGAACATTTTTCACCAAAAAAGGTGTTATTTGAGCTGGATCTTGAAAAGTGAAGAGGTGATTTTTAGGCGAGGAACTGGGGACAAGGAGCCAGCAGGAGAGGACAGCAAGTTCAAAGGCAGAGAATTGCATGGGTGTGCAGAGTAGAGCATAAAAGGCTCTGGGGACCAGCCAGAGGGGCAGGGGGTGGTGGTGGTGGACGATGGGTAACAAGGTAACAAGGGCTAGATTGTGAGGGTCCTTATGTGCCTCCAGCTCTGTGGCTGAAGGGAGTGGGTGAGGCTTTTTAAGCTGGAGAATGGCATGATTCGGTCTAGGTTGTGTAAGATGGCTCTGAGGCAGCTTGGAAGGCAGAGCAGCAAGGCCCCAGACCTGCCCTAGGGGTCCTTGCCAGATGGTCCTGACCCAAAACTGATTGGGTTGCCAGGGCCTGAGCATGTGGACCTCACCTACACAGTGGCAGAAGGATTCCAAACTGGGAAGCAGTCTGTGGCCTAACACCCCATACACTATCTGATGGCGAACCCCACTATTTTCCTTTGAGAAGCTTCGTGCTAACAGCTGGGTGGGCACTGGGCTAGAGGTCTTTTTCGTATTATGTCTGAAAGTTCTCTTTGAGTAACCAGCTCCAGTTAAACAGCACGAGTGGCTTTTCCTTTCTTTCCCGAGTGAGTTGACTTCTTTCTCTGTGGGTATATGGACCATCAGAACCAGTGTCCTTCACATTTAAGCATGATTAAGCCCTGCCATTTTGGTGGTGGCTTAGGGGCTAGGGGGAGGGGCTATTGTATTTTAAAATGGAATAAACAGAAAAGCAATATTAAAAGAATGAGGAGGTTGTTTAGTGAGGCTTGAAGAAACTACAGGTGTTTCCTCCTGTGTTGAGTGAGAACCAGTGACCCCTGGGAATAGCATTTCCCGTTGAGCAGGGCCCATGGTGGACCGAGTCCTGCTGACACCCTGGCGGTGTAGAAGCCTGAATGGGGACCACAGAAAACTAAGTTTTCCATGGGGTCTTTTGGGCTCATCGTTGGTGTGGGGAGGTACAAGACTTGACACAGATGCTCACACAGTTCACGGTCACACACATTGTTGCCCTCACTGCACATCATCACATCACACTCTGTGGCCACGTCCAAAGGACCATGGCCTTCTGTGCTGTGTTGTTGTTCGGATCCAGCTGGCTGGCTCTGTGAGCGAAGTGATCTGTAGCCAGCGGGCCTCCGAGGGTGCACATAGTGGGGTGGCAGGCAGCCTTGCTGAAGAAAAAGTGCACGGTGCCTGAGGTGGGAGGATGTGATGACGCTGTGCCTCTGCGCAGCGGGAACTTGGGTCTTTAAAAAGCTGAGGAAACTGCCTCTGAGCAGGCAGTGGCTACACTGGAGGAAAGCACACCCAGGTCTCACATTAAAGAAGCCAAACTGTCTGCTTCAAAGAGAAAAGGCAACATCCTGTCACAGGCCATGCTCTGGCAAAAATGTAAGTGGTTTGGCTGCGGCTGTCAGAGCCATGTAAGCATGGGTAGGGGTTGGGGGTTCACCAGTTAGCCTGTAGTCGGAGAGTTGGTGGTGGTCATGGGGGCAACAGTGGTCTGGGTTCTGAGTCAGGGGAGCAGGGAGGATTGAGGTGGGTGAGAGAGAGCCTGGTGGAGAAACCAGCCTGTCAGAGGTGATGCTGATTTTCCAGGCTGGAGGGGAACGAACTACTGTTCCAAGGTGGGACAGCTCATCGTACCTCCTCTGCTGTGCATGAATCACCGTGATGAAGAAAGGGCAATTTATGATTCACAAAACAAAAGCCAAATGTTATATTGGTTTGGGGCTGGGAGGGGAAAACTGTGGAGTTCTTATATGACTTTATTTTATAAACAGCTACTCTTTAGCACATGGTTGAATTCTGTGGGCCTGTTTCTCTCTGAATTACTTAGCTTTCTGCCAAAGGCGTGATTTGTTTCCGCGAATTCACTGGGACAGTGTGTAACGTTGGCTTTGTAGAGCAAGTCTTCACCCGCTTCACTGTCTTGCCTCTTGTCATCCTTCTTCCCATCCTGTGGCAAGGCTCGTGCGTCCCTGTGCAAAGGGGCAGCAGGTTTTTCTTTGACCTTAATGTTTATCCCTGCAGTTGGATGGAACACTGTGAACTTTATTTTCCATTATGTGGGACTGAACAGAGACTTGCGTTACTAATAATTAAAATCATACAAAGATTATCTACAATATTCCTTTATCAAAATAAAGTCAACTCAATGGTCTCATGAGAATTGAACCTTGTTACTCTGTAGTTCCTCAAAAAAGAAATATTACCAAAAAATCGCTGTCTTTTCAAAGGTGCTTAGGTCTTTAAAATGCCTTTTAATGAATTTAGTACATCTTACCTCGAGCGAACTTGATATAAGAGAATCTAGCTTTACACAAAAAGATAAATTAGGAAGTGTATTTATTTTACAAAAAAGATATTCTGTTGGAGCCTTAAGGTTCTCAAAACATACCTTCATTGATTAAAACATAACCTACAGTCTCTTTATCATCAATTCACTGTTTCTTTATTTCTTGGGTAAATTCTCTGGCATTGAGCTGGTTAACGTGTAATATGGAGGAGTAATTTCAAAATTTTTCAGATGGCGAAGTCTCATAATTGTTTGATACTGGCAAGATGCAATTGTTTTAAATAAAAAGAAATGAATCCTAATTTGGGTTTGAGAGTTATGGAATCCTCCCAAGACTATTAGAGATATTCTCGTATGGGGGGTGCGCGACTGCTACCTGGAAGATAGAGCACGACCCTAACCTGCAGGGGCAAGGGCAAGCAGCCCCATGGGAGTACCTTGTGGTTGAGGGCAGGTGGGCATTAGTGTCTTTGCTGAGAGCTGCTGCATGTCCATATGACCTTAGAACTGAATCAGTGGGTTTTATGTGAGCCCCTGGAGGGATTTCTGCTTACTCAGAGAGAGTCACTCTCCTTTTATTTTTATTAGGTTTCTCATATGTAAAATGGGGTAAGATAATATCCAGTCTGCAGAGCTCCCAATAGCGAAATGCCACTGAAATGATGTTGATTTCTCTGGTTTTGTTTTAGTATCTGAGACATGGGTTGTTTCCCTGTGTTCATATTCTCCCTTCTTGGTTATACACTACATTTTTTTCCCTTTAATTCCTTCTAAGAGACTAGAATTTTTTGAAAAGAGGATGCTGGAGGCATGTTCCCTGATCACACTCTTGGAGTTCAAATCAGGCGCAGCAAAACTTCATCCTCAGAGAGGCTACATTGTAAGCTTGTCAGTGGAATAACTGGGGTGAACAGTTCTACGTGTTCAGATGCACACAACCAAAATTCTCTTTAATTGTCCTTGGCACCTTACAGGAATGTAGGAAAGGCCCTGGGCACTGGACCTGTCCCTGGATCCTGGATCCAACCAAGTAAGACCGTTGTCTAGGGCACCGAGGGCATCTGGTGACTAAACCCTGTGGGAAAACCAGTAAAAACAGGGCAGCACCATCAACCCACTTAGAATCACCTGATGGAAGGGCAGGGTTTGAAATCAGACACCAAGAGTGCTGAAAAGGCACTTTCTTTTTTCAGAAAACACCCTCAAGGCATGAGCTGAAATGACTGTACTATGGGGTTCTGGAAAGGGTTAAGAAAACATTCACTTCGTAAATGTTGCCTCCTTACTACCTGGCCCATGACCCTCCTTTGTGGACTAAATGTGAACATGGGCTTTGGTTCAGATCAGCTCAGACTTGCTGGCACACAGAGTGGAAATCTTCAAGCTCCACCATGGATTTGAGATTTGCTTGACTGATCAATTGGATAAAGAAGTCATTCCCCCTCCAGATCCTCCCCCTGGCTTTTGTGCTTGGTCCCGCAGGTCCCATCCCGTGTGGATGTGAAGTTCTAACATCCACCGCAGAGAGAAGCCCTGTTTAGGCCTATAAATAACAGTGCCGTAGAAACAGTAGGAGCGATGGAGTGAGCAAGACTGGGTTTCAAAGCTGGCTCTGCACCTTAATTATTTAACCTTATATTTTTAAAAATCTGGAAAATGGAAGCTCTAATGCCTGCCTTACGAGGTTTTTGTCAGAGCTCAAGCAGAGAATGTAGGTAAAAGGTTGTGAAGTCTACTGATAAGTAACGATAGTGATGAGAGAGCACTCTCACCTTCCGTGAGCCCATCGTGTGTGATCGAATTGATGCCAAATTCTTTCCCGTCTATCCTTTTCCACACTTTAATTAGAAAAGTTAAAAAGGTACAATCACAATATTCTGGAGTGATATGATCTTACGAACAGTTTCCCAAGGGTCTAAATCAGGGGTCAGAGTGCCAAGTCAGTCCTGGCAGCGGTTTTTGTGAGTACTATTTTATAGGAGCACAGCCACATCTGTTCATTTACATATTGTCCGGGGCTGCTTTTGCTACAACAGAAGACTCAAGTAGTTGCCACAGAGACCATATGGGCTGCAAAACCTAAATTATTTACTCTCTGGCCCTTTATAGAAAATGTTTGCCAACCTCTGTTCCGACATAATTTGGGTGGTACCTTGGATATGCATTTCCTTAGGTCACTCAGTGTCCTGAGTTTGCACAATGCCACCACCAATGGAGATTAGGTTTACAGTCAATTGATTAAATGATTTGCACAATGCTGAAATTAGATTTGGTTGACTTCTTTTTTAAAAGCAACAGAACCGTGTATAATAAACTCAACTCTACTTGCTAGAAAATGAATGAACTGAACGACTGCTTTTTACTGTTGTTACTTGTGTCAGGGAAAGATCTACATGATAAGGAAAGGCAGGCCTGACTGATTTTCTTTGAATCGGCTGGTTGTCTTGATGTTCCATTGACTTGGCCTTGGCATTTCTTTGCTGTAGCGCCCAAGGAGGCATCTTAGGAACAGGAAATAGTTATTATCAAATTGTTATGGCACAGATGGGCCTTGTTTTCAGACAACTCGAACAAAGCAGAGGTTCACCAGACAGATAAATTAGGGTCTCAAATTCTCAATACAGAACTCTGGATTTACTCCAGGGTTCCACTTAATGGCCAACTTTTTTAGGGCAGTTAAAAATGCAGTTAACGAAATGGAAAACTTATACATGTAATTTTTAGAACTCTATCTCTGCATAACTACAGACGAACATAATGAGAAGAAATTTAGGGCCGTGGACCGCCTCTAATGTTTCTCTTCTGTGTTACCACTTTTGCTTATTTAATGAACCTAATAAGCGCTTTTACTTCCTACCTTGTTTATCTGTTGGTTCAGTGGTTCTTGCTGATAAGAACAAGTAGGATCCAAAAGACAGGAATTCACATGCAAAGAAGGAGCTGAAGTAAGTGACACACATGAATTGGTAAAGTAGCAGATGATTTGTTCCGTGGGTACTTTACTTTCTTCTCTCTATATTTACTAAAGAAAAAATGCAACTTTGTTCCCCTCTACACCTAGAAAGTTTCTGAGTCAGAGGTTTTGGAAGCTCTCTTCCAATTCAAAGCTGCAAATCTGTTCTGTTGTAAAGAATAAAAAAGTAAAAAAGAAACTAGATTGTCTATGCTTATTAGCTAAATAGCTGGACATTTAATTCACTTAGAAGTCCTGTAAAATTTTGCTTTTAAATTTTTTCAAAGTAAAGGTGTTAGGTTTTATATTTTTCCTCTTGACTTTTCTAAAGTTGTTTATTTTCTCACAAAATAAAAATGTCCATCAATTTCTCCCTTTGGGCCAACCAAACCAAAGTTGGCTAATTAATAATGCTCATTAACATAATTTTCACCTTTATGAAATACTTAGTAACATTCCAGTTTTCTCATTATTGTAAGATAACTGCTTGATAAGAATGGGCCTGCCTGGGATGGCGAGGCCCTCTCTGAAACTCTGTGGCCCCGATTGT
The DNA here is from genome assembly GCF_000151845.1 of Pteropus vampyrus. Classification (NCBI taxonomy): domain Eukaryota; kingdom Metazoa; phylum Chordata; class Mammalia; order Chiroptera; family Pteropodidae; genus Pteropus; species Pteropus vampyrus. The sequence goes on from NW_011888891.1 coordinate 4,103,236, forward strand.
ATGATGCTGTGGACAAGGCATTGTTCTTCCAGGCAGGAGACATGGATTCAATTTTCCAATCCATGGGAAATTAAGTGTGGGGCCTTAGGCAAGCCAGCTAACCACTCTGGGGCTCAAGTGTGTCAGCCATAAAATGAGACTTGCCTTTTCCCGGCTCAGGGCAAGGAGATTGAACTTATTGAAATCCTTTCCCAGCTCTAATTGTTGAGCTTAGTGTTTATAAAAAAGACATACACGTTTTCAAACACGCATCCTTAGTTTAACAGAAGGGACACTTGCATCTGTTCAGAGCAGTGTTTTTAAATCTTGGCTGCGCATTGGAATGCTCTAGGAGACAAGAAATACTGATATGCTGGTCCTAACCCTGCGGTTCTCATCAAATTGCCCCAGGCGATATAGTTTCAAATGCTTCCCAGTTGATTCTAATTTGCAGTCAATGTGAGAACTACTGACCTGGAGATTGAAATTGATGGCTTCTAATATATTTTTGGACATTACACTACTATCGGCAGAATGTGTTCAATCCTTTTCTTAGGTATAAATATCAGCTATGGGGCATCGAGCACTTATTTGGTGCCTGCTATGCTGTGTGCCAGACGTTCTGCTGGATCAATTTGGATTACACTGGGCTGCTAGTGAAGATATCTGAAACAACACGAATTTAAATAAGACAGTGCTATAAAGTCTCTCACACAAAAGACGTCCATAGCATGTTGTGCAGGACTATATGGAGCCTCCACACTGCCCACAACATTCAGGCTACTTTTGTCTTTCTGGTCTGTTGTCCTTGGCATGTGGTTTTTGTCCTCAAGATTGCTTCATAGTTGCCACTATAGCTCCAGCTATCACATCTCTATTTTGGACAAGTAAGAAGAACAGGGAAAGGCAAAAAACCATGCCCCTCTATCATAGCCCCTCCCCACGAACACACAACTTTTGCTGACATCTTATGGCCACTTCTATCTGCAAGGGACAGTAGTGTAATTGTTCAGCTGGACACATTCCCACCATGATAATGCAGGGGTTGTTAGTAAGGAAGGAAAGGGCCAGTGTTGGGTGTGGCAAATGTCGGTCTTTGCCACAGTTTGAAAGTATGATCTCATCTAATCCTAATAAAAACTTCATGAGGTAGATTCTGTTTCAAGCTCCATTTCACAGATGAGAAAACTGAACCTTAAAGGTCATGTTAGTAATTCACCCACACAGCTAAAGGCATCTGAACTAGACCCTGAATATTGTCTTGCTGTGCTGTCCTGTCTCACTCATGGGGCTTAGGAGGATGTCCTAGACAAAAGACCAATGGCAAAACGAAATGCACCAGCTGGAAGATGTCTGTTTATCCCTCGAAACCTTATTTTTTTTGGGGGTGGGGAAGATGTTTTCATTATACATGAACAAAGAAGGGCTAAATCAAGATATGTAAAGAATGCTTTCAAATCAGTAAGAAATTTAAGTTATAATCAATTACAAATCAGTAAGATGATCTAATAAAAAATTGCAAGAAATTTGAAAAGATGCTTGACAAAATGGGTAATAATTATATGAAGTTATATTAGAATCAGTAAAATGGGAAATAAAACTTGTCAATACTGATCATTTGCTTCAAACATTTTAGAAAACATTGGCATTTTCAACTAAATTTTAACATATTTAATCTGGCAATATATAGCATAAATGCATTAGTGTATATAAGAATATGCATGTAGAAGAATATTTATAGCATTATTAATCACAATAGCCACAAACTAGTAACCACACAAATATTGATCTATTCCACATGATAAATCCCTGGAACAATAAAAATGTTAAACCATAACTCCATGTAGTAAGATAAATGAATCCAACAATTTGAGCCAAATAATACAAATGTAAGCAATTATTTACTGGGTTATTATATTTATGTAAAGTTTAAAAATAAAAAAAACTAATATACAATGTTAGAAACCATAATACTTTTAAACTTTGTAGAAGAGAGAGAGAGAGAGAATGTTTGGGAGGGAATATGAGGAAAACATCTGGGATTCTCAATATTCTGTTCTTTGAACTATTTATCTAGTTAATAATAATTTATTAAATTCCATATATATTTTAATGCACTTTTTAATGTATATGTTCTACATTGATACAATAAAATTTTTAAAAGGATGTTTGATTCAGTTTAGAATAAAGAAAAATGGAAACAAATGTTCTTCGGTATGTTGGAAATTTTATTTTTGATGCATGTGTTTCAGCTTACTTATTGAAGGAAATAAGGTCTTTGCTTTGCTGCTATACCTCTTCCACTCGGTTCTCTGCAGATATTTCAGCTGCAATGGAGGGCAAAAAAGGGAGAGAGCCTGACCGAAATAACTCAGCCCACCTGTTTTCTGAGCAGCGCTAATGGAGAATACTGTGTTGGCAGCTTGTGCTGGGAGCCAAGGCTGTGTGTCAGTAGCACTCCCTTTATTCTGAACTGTCTAGACTTCAGAAGAGTCAGGGTATCTCTGTGTGTGTGTTTGTGTGTGTGTGTGTTTGTGTGTGTGTGTGTTTGTGTGTGTGTGTGTTTGTGTGTGTGTTTGTGTGTGTGTGTGTGTGTGGAAAGTCAGGGATAGACAGTAGGGTTTAATTTTGAATTAGAGAGTGCTATCTCTGTTCTTTCTTTGCTTTAGTGGTTTTAAGTTGGCCTCTGGGGAAGACCTATCTGAGTTTGAATCCTAGATTTATGCCTCGCTGCTGGTAAGATGCTGGCAAGTCCCTTTGCCTCACTCTCCTGCCATTTCCTCATGTACACAATGGAAATGCGGTTCTTACTTCATAGGGTTGTGGTGGGTGTTTACTACTGTGCTTGGCATTAAGTCAACATTCAAATATTAGTTACTATTACTATTTTTCTATTCTCTCTCACTTTGCCTCTGAGGACAAAGTTTACACAGCTAATTCTAGATTACAATTTGTGTGACCTCTGAGTTTGTGAAATGGCAGGACACGTATTTCCAGACTTGTAACTCATAGTGAGGTTAGCGATCAGGGCTAATGCAGACAGTTAAGCTGGCCATTCTGCAACCAGACTTGGAACTTAGGCCATAATTACCTACCAGCCTCGTAAGGTGGGATGGCGATAGGCTTGTACTAACTGGTAAACTTGTGTTCTTTTTTTTTTTTAATTCGCACGATTGAACTCAGGTGTTTATAATCTAGCTGTGAGGAGGATGACACTTGAGTATGCAAGAAATAGCACAAATGATACCGAAAACTGAAACAGCAATGTGCTGCCTCCTTTTCTTAGCACTGGTTTCATTAGTATCACTTTCTGGGAAGGAGCAGGTAGCCAAAGATTTATAAACCAGAGTCATTCTCAGGCCAGGTGTTGGGACCAAAAAGGATTTGATGACACTTAAGAAAAGCTGAATCACTTTTTAATCCTCTTAAAGGAATCGTAATTTAATTGGAAGAGAGGAAGTGTCATAACTTTCCAGGACTTAGAAATGCTGGGGAGATGGAGAGGAAAGGAAAAAAGAGAGGCAAGAGTGTTGAAAATAGAGCAAGTTTTAATGCTGGATGAAAGCAATACCAACTTGGGAAAGAAAAGTGTAGACGGAAAATCAGCCATTCACTTTTCATCTCGTGCATGTATGGCATCCATCCAATGATGGAATTATTTCTAAATAAAGAATTCAAGTAATAAAATAAATTGTCTTCAGCAGGAGGGAAGGGAAGATGGAATTAAGGAAGGTGTCATGGGGCATATGGCACTAGATGTGAAGCCTCAACAATAAATGATAATCAGGCTTTTCGCTTAGATACTAGGGGTGAAGAGGCATCTTAGGACATAAAATATGAGCATCGAGAAGAAAATCCAAGGGTATATAGGCTGATGCCACAACATTTTTGTCACAAATTCCTTTATTCAATCAAAATTTACTGCAGAACTCCAATACAAAGATAAAAATGGAGCAGTTTTGCGGGCAGAGTTCTGATCGCTCAGCCGCTCTCACAGCGCTCTGCTTCCTTCCCTTTACTAGCAAATGCAGACACCTTCGCTGTATTCCAGGGCCCTTTAAATCACAGCTTGACAGCCCTGACCCGGACCGATCCGCCATTACTTCAGCAAGATCCCTGACAACTTGTCACAAGTCCGTGGTTTCTTCTAGGGTAAGGGCCTCATTCCTAGAGGAAAGTGAATTGCTGTGAAGCATGTGGTATTGTTTTCCATGAAGCTTTGAAGCTGTGAAGGCCATGTTATTGGCCTATGTGGGTATCTTGTGAATTAGGAGGGGGGTACATTTCTCAAGACTGACCTAATGATTTCTTTCCCAGGCTTGATATTCTTACAACTTCTTTAGTGTCCTTCACAAGGGAATCCACCCACATCATGGGGTCATTTGTTAGTAAACCAGAGGCTTAGCAGAAAAGCTCATCTTGACTGGCAGTTATATCTCAAATCATGAATCAATGATCAGGGCTACCTGCAGTCATGTGGGGTGTACCCCAGGCTACCACAAGCCTTGGGGCTTTGGTAGTTTGGTTGGACGCAAAATGTACAGTAGACGCTGGGTTTGAAGAGCACTTCCTCCAAGGAAGTGATTCATACCTGTGGGTCTCAGGAAAAGTTTATTTCTTCTGTAAGACTCTCTTTAGTGTTGAAAATTCCAAACTAGATCTTGCTTAAATCAAGGCACAAATGACTGGATTTTCTCTCCTCTCATTGACTAACCATAGGTTTTTCCTGTCCAAGATCAGACAGGCAACACTAGATTCAGGCTCTGGGTCATGATCTAATAAGGGAAGAGGTATCAGTCTTCTCTACTTCACCTCCTCACTGAGGTGCTGCCTTGCCAAAGAACTAGGGTGGGTGCCTTGTGTTGTCTCACCCTCTGATACAGTGTTGTGCTCTCAGTGTGGGCCTTTCCTCCCCACTTTTGATGTCTGTTGCTTTCGATAAAGTTGATGCAATGCCCAACATGTCAGCCAGAAGCCGACCTTTTCTAAAAAGGTGATAAAAGTCCCCTCTCCGACCACCAAAGAGCTCTCTCACATTTCTATCTCATATGTGATATGTGATCCTAAGTTCCCAGTTTTTTTAAGAAGTGTCCATGACTATGGCCTCAACCATGGCTGTGTCCCTGTCCTTTTGGAGATACATACAGGTTCTCCGAGGGGCCACACTTGATAACAGGACAAGAGTATGCCGTCTTACTTTGTCTGCCACTCGAAAATCTCCAGAAATCTTTTTAAAAACTTAAATCTTAAATCTGCCACAAACCTGATCTGTGGGCTTCTAAGGAAAGAAGTCCTGCTCAGCTCATGGTATCTTTATAAGAGGCCAGTACTAGGATTTTGATGTCTCCTGTCTAGGCTTGTTCTATTTGCAAGTGAAGTATTTGACCAGTTTCTCTACAGCATCATTGGCTTCCCTGACTCCTAAACAGGGCTGTCCTACTGCTTGGGGATACCAGGCCCAGGTGTCTGAGGAATGACTTCCAGGAGCACGGTGAAGTCAGGCTGAGATGGGCCTTGCTGGCAGCAGAGAGCTCTGAGTGTACTGAAGATAGAGACCTTCAGTATCAGGATGCAATAGGATGGGAGCAAGTTAGGGTCACTATACCAGGGATACTTCTCTGATAAGTCATGGGCCACAGATTGTTGGCTGAGATCGAAGGAGAATCAGCCATTTGTTGAGCACCTATTACGTACTGGGTGTTTAACTGCTAATTTTATACATTCCTCATGATAATCCCATGAGTTGGATATTATTCTCATTTTGCAAATGGGAAAACTGAGGCACATACAGGTTAAGTGATATGCAGTGATAAGCTATGTAGTAGCCTATCTAAACTAGGTCTGCTTGAGTCTCAGGCTACACCATACCACTTCTCAATGCCAGAGATTTTAGGGTTTTATTAGATGGCTCTGATTCAACTGAAAATAGTGGTAGTCTGACTCAAAAGCCCCTGTAAATTTGAATCTCGAGGTATTATATTTGAGACTCAGTATAGCCGCGGTCCTCAACCTCTTTGGCATCAGGGACCGGTGCTCCTAAGAGAATCTAATGCCAGATGATCTGAGGTGGAGCTGAGGCAATGATGCTAGCACTGGAGAGTGGCTGTAAACACAGATGAAGCTTGGCTCACTCACCTGTCGCTCACCTCCTGCTGTGTGGCTCTGGTTCCTAACAGGCCACTGAGGCCTGGGGGTTGGGGACCCCTGCAGTATAGAACCTCTAAAGGCAGCTGATTTCTATCTTAGAATCTGAGTTCCTAGGACCAATCTTCCTCTAGTGCGCTGATCAGCCAAGAGAGAATAGGACCAGCTGGGGAAACATCTTGAAGTTCATTTAGGGTCTGAAGGCTGGGGAAGGACCTTGAACATCTGGGGCTATTTTGTATGTCTTGGGCAAGGCTTACATTCATGGTGTGGGCTAAGCCTGACCCCAGAGCAGTCTGTCTGCATTGGAGACAGAACAATTACGTGTCTTGCCACTTTCTTCTTTATAGACTGGGGCCCCCAGTTTGCTGCTCATTCAAGCTCTACTGAATCAAGTGGAGGTGGAAACCAGTCAACAGGCCAGAACTTTAACTAGGAGGCAAATGCAGTCCTGTCACGGTTTTTAATTCTAGGTTTGCTCACACAATTATCTATATACCCCACTAAACTAGACTGTAAGCTCCATGATGGCAGGGACGGGGCTTACTCTGCTCAGCAAGTACTTGTCCAGTGAATGCTCTGGCAGAGGTCTCCCAGTCTTACCCCCACCCTGGGACACGGCATATCTGAGATGGGAGCCCTTTCTGCTCTGGTGACCCCAGTTTCTGTAAAAGGCGGGCAGATGCAGCTGGTTTCTCAGGTGGACCTATCCACTGTCATTTCAGTCGAAAATACCAAAAATAAAACTTTGCGGGGAATTGTCTAGGTCTCTCAGTTCTCGTCACTCCTCATGTGAGCAGACTGCTGGTAAACTTCTCATGGACTTTTCTCTCCTCTCTCGGCTGGGAAACATCCTTTCTTGGGGGAACCGGTCATCAAGGGAGACTGAATCAGGGTGGTCCAAGCCAAGACTCCAACTGGAGGAAGGAGAGTTAGAATAGAGATTTCCTGACATATTAAAACGTCATGACTTACTCCTCTTTGGCTGTCCCAGCAGCCTTACAAGCAAGATCAAACTGTAATTCAGTTGAGATTCCACTTTCTCACATCTTTTTAACTCCTTCTTTAAAGCCACCTTTTTGTCTATGTATTTTTCCTCTTTGCCCTGGGGGTTATCCAGATTGCTGGAATATCTGAGTGACTTGTTGATATTTCCTGGCTGCAGGGGTCTCTCAGTTCAAACATTAGTGAATAGAAAGCCCACATTTACATGCATATGGGATCTCTTTGTTGGCCTATGTTAAAAAAGAAAAAAGTAAACTGCAATCTAGTGTAAATTGTGTGGGGGGGAGGGGGGAAGGTTGGGGGGTGGGGCTTTCTGTAGCGTGTCAAGTCCAATTTTGGCCAAAGCCCAAGTTCTTTCTTCCTGTTTGGAAAATAATCAGCCATTGTCCATGAATGGAAAGAATAAATTTGAAAACTTTGACCCTCAGACCTTCACTATAAGAAGAACACTCACATTAACATTTCACCTAAGGATGTGAATAATCCTTTAGCTGACCTGAGTTAAGGTTAATTCTCTTAGGCCGAGAACACAAACAAGTTACTTTACATTAAAGTTGAAAAGTGTCAGCAACTTTTCTGACTTTGTTTTCAGTTAGAAGCTAGGGCAAGTTTGTCAGCTTTAGGCTTGAATTCCTATTGTTCAATTATTTGCTTTTGGTTTTGCTACAGGTAAAGAGAAAATTATTTGTATTTCTCCTTAGTGAGTCTTTTTTTTTTTTTTTAACAATACTGAAGATTCAGCAGCAAAAGAGAATAATATTTACTGTGGTTACTTGGAGTGATTAATAGTGTTTCACGTGTCCTTCTGGGTAAGGAGGATTTGTCTTTTAAAATGGCTTTGTGTAGCTGTAGCCTTGAGGTTCAACTAGTCAGTTGTAAATGGAAAGTATTTCCAGAGAGCTAGGCTGTCAAGATGGGTGGAATGGATTCCTCTTCCTGGTTCCCTGGCATGTAAATGTGGGCTTACCCTGAATCCTACCTAGCTCTTAGAGCAGCAGTCTCAACTGGTGTCCAACTTACCGCCTGGCTCTGGTGGCTCTTGGGAAACCTGTAACAGGACACTGGGAGGAGAGCATCTCAAAGGCTGCTCTAGGAAACACCTGTCTGAAGAGAGCTCTCTTAAAGCTGCCCAGAGGAGAAGCTGCAACAATCAATGCCTGGGTGTTGGCTCTGCTGGAAGCCATTAGGAGGGAACTGCCTCTTTAGCTGAGTAGCTTCCTCACTTTGGCAGGAATGTGGTTTGCATGGGGTCATTAAGTAAACAAGTGCTGACAATTTTGCATATTTCCTCAGTGGTATTTATTATATCTTCCTCAAGGCTCTGGAGGGCCATGTTTATTTAAATCAGTAGAATCTACATGTTCCCTAAGCCTGGTGCAAAGCAAGCACAACGAACATCTACATGCAGCCCAAGCTCTCTTTCTGAGGTGACCATTCAGCTGAAAGCTGTAATGCTCTGTGCCCTCCAGCGGAACAGCAGCTGCGGGACTCTTATTTTTGTGATGTGGAGCATGTCTGGGTATGTGGCAGGGGGAACTGAAATGTCCTTTGCTCACTTTTTATACCTTCAGATTTTTTTGTTGCTCTTTTTGGAAAAGGGAAGCCCTCATTGGGGCTGAATTCATGGTTTTCTGTAAATGAGTTTTTTTTTTTTTCCCCAAACTCCGCTGGTGACTGATTTCCAGTGGTGGAAAGGCAATATGGCTGAACTTCTCAGCCTGAAAAAGGAGATTCCCAATGAGGGCCAAGAGGCTCATGCTTAAGTGAAAAGATTTTTCTCAGTGGCGGATACCTGGATACCCACAGGAAACTTAAAGGGCCTTCAGAACACAGGATAAATTATGAAAAAGCTTCTGGCTTTGAGAGTGTGCTACCTGGAATTTGATCAGGGGCAACTCTACTTTGGGTAATTGGACTTTCCTCTTGTGTGTATTATTATTTCAAACTCCTGTTTTGTTTTCTCTAGCTCTTTTCCTCTTCCACATTTGTATGTGGGCTCCTTTCTCATGTTGGTGTCAGTAGGGAATACAGTGTTTACTGTTGAATTAGAAATGCTTATTGTTGTTCCACAAAGTTTGGTGTAAAAGGTATCAACTGCAAGTTTTCACCTTGCAAATGAACTTGGCCACTGAGAGCCTGTGGGAACTGTCTTGAGGCTTCAGATTCTGATATTTCACAGTCACTTTGCAAAGATACTATTAGAAGCACCCTCATTCTTGCCTACTCACCTGGAGTTAGTTATAGGATTCTTTGGCAGCTGCTGGTAGACTCATGGGTGGGCAATCGGGAGATCCTTGGGCGCTGTGGGAGTTTTGTGACTGCAGCAGGTTCTGCTCGCCATATGGTGGTTGTGCCAGGGCATACCTGTTGACACTGTGGGTTCCAAGGAAGTCCAGACATCAGAGGGTGATACTCTCTGCTCATAGCACCTCCCCCAAAGCCCTCTTTGTTCATTGATTCAAAAACAACAGGAGGCAGGAAGCCTTTGCTTGAAAAGATCCTGGAAGTGCCCAGCTGGCCGCTTTGCAGCCAAGTGTTGGATGTGTCTACTTCCTGGGAGGGAGGGGATCGGGCGTGCTCTGGGTCCTTCTTCAGAAATGTACATGCAAATCAGAAGGGGATTAGCCATATACTTGTCTTTAATCTGATCTGAGATGTGCGCCTGTGGGATTGAGACTTTCTTCTCCCCAAGTGAATTAAGAGTGACCACAGCGCTCGGACCCCCAAATAACCCTGTGCCCTGAGTTTCTCCAGAGTGTGCAATGCCTCGGCTGCACTTTGTGCCTAAGAATAGCTGGAAACCCACCTAGAGAGAAGTGTAGGTTGAGTGATATGGGTATGAACAAAGCTGGTATGACTGTGGGTGACCGTGAAAATGAGTAAGCAGAGTGTGGGAGGGAAGGTGCCCCTGATCTCTGACACGTCAGGCCACACCTGGGGTCTGTGGTCAGCACTGGACATCACCCGTAATAAAGAGAAGTGGCAAGTGGAATTCGTGCAGGAGTGATTCTCCCAGAAGGAAGGTTAGAGGGATTTAAAACATGCCATTAAGAAATAGCAGAAGGAAAGGGATATTTGTTCAAACTCTACAGGGAACTGGTATCTGTCTTCAGATGCTGGAAAGGGCTACTACCACTACTAATGAATATATCAGCTCACATTGATTCAGTGCTTACCTGGTGCAAGCACTATCCTGAATTTACATGTAATTCTCAAGTTACCCTACAAGGTAAATACCATTATGATCCTCTTTTTATATGTAAGAAGCTGTAAATGATTTATGAATTGTGAGTTTCATTAGAAGATAATGCAAGAAAAAATGGTGCTTGTTACCATGAGGCAGGTCTCATAGGAGGAAGAGCTTTCTGACATGACAGCTCTCCAGAAGAAGGCAGAAGTGGGTGGAAGGAGGGGAAGGAAAATAACATGTATCAAACAATTTACCAAATGCTGGACATGGCTTTGGGAGCTTCCCACATATTATTTTAGTTAATCCTCACAACTACTGTGTGAGACAGAAACTATTATCCCCATTTGGAGGATAATCGAGGCCCAGGGATGTTAAACAAATCGTGTGAGACTTGAGTACAGGTATTTTTGACTCTCAAGTCCATTGTCACTTTTGCATAGAACAAAGGTGTTGATGGACAGGTGGTCCTGGGGCACAGTTAACAGGCTGGCTCTCTCTGCTGTACACTCCCATTTCAGCCTGCATTCTCAAACAGTAAATGTTTTATTGCTGACTGCAAGGTGCATGTGGGCAGGGACCACACCTGTCTTATTCAGAGCTGTTTTCTTAGTTCCAAGGGATATCTGAAAAGATGAACGAATACCAGTAGAGAACCCTTGTATGACAGGGGAAGTTAAAAAGAGGATAATTAATTTCCTATCAGGATGTTGGAGGAAGTCTCTTGTATTAGATTGGGAATGAATTATCAGTGGTTCTTATCCCAGCACAGCTCCCGAATCACCTGAGAGAGTTTTATAAAATCCTGGGATTCCCAGGCCCATGTCAGATCCCCAGAATCAGACTTTCTGGGAGCAAGGCCTGAGTGTCTGTATTTTGTAACACTACTTAGCCGGGTTAGGAAGCCCCTGCAGATCGTCTGAGCTTGGGGTTCTCTGACTCCACGTGATGTGTTCCCGGGGCTCTTATACACCCCTTCTCACTTCTTGCCGCCTTCTCTGCCTGCTGAGCTTCAAGGCCAGGCCACGTGTGTGGAGGCCTGGTGCTGAGTCAGGCATGGGCTCTTATCAGCTGGGTATTTACTAAGCAAAGTTCAGCCAGGGCAGCACTGCAGATCCGGGTTTAATAGATACCCAGGCTTCCGGGCTTTTGATTCAAAGCCCAGGCGCTAGGCTCTTATCGGTGGGTGATAATGAACTCCCCATATGGGTCCTAAGGGCCAGTGCTACATGCCACCCTAAGCTGTGGACTGTCTTGGTGGGCAGATTGTCACTGCCCAGTGATGGCTGCTTTTGGCTTGCTCTGCCACGCCAGGAAGAGCCCTATGTTCCAGCTCCATGCTTTGGTTTCCTGGATTTGATGATAAAAAGCTAAGAGAATCTTCTCTCAACACCAAGGCTGGACACCCTCAGACCTCAGGGCACATGGATCACCACTGGGTATTTGTCCTGTATCCTGGGAGCTATGGAGAACCTGAGGACCTTTAGAATGGAGGACCTTTAGCCCATTCTAAAGGTCCAGAATATAGATACAGAGGTGAAGTATCTGACCTTGAGAAGTTTATATGCAAGTTAGGGGCATCAGAAATTTATACCAAAAAGGATAACTAATTTTTACACAGACTAAAGATTTATTTAGTCTGTGAATACTTACTCTGTATCTGATTTCATACAAAGCATATACTAAACTTCCCATTTACTATGTCGGTGATTCCTTACAACATTCTCTCAATAAATTGTACGTTAAGAAGCACAGAGAGGTGTAGTAACTTGCCTAGGATCATACAGCTAGAATGTAGCAGAGGAAAATTAGGAGGCCTATGCCATTCGACTCAGAGTCCCTGCTCTGACTGCCACTCTCCACTGCCCCCTATGATGACTACTAGCCAGGTCTGAAAGCGTCGTGTGTTTGAAAGGTAGTGGGATGAAACTACCTGTGGGCTGTAGTGGTTGGTCAAGAAGAATCAAGGGGTTAAGAAAAGTGAGAGGGAATCCTGACCATGGGACATCTCAAGTAAAGATGAGAAGGTGAGACAGGCAATGAACATGTGGAGAAGTCTAGATGGACCTTCTGGCCGCAGTCAAGGTATATGTAGTAGTGTTCATAGCGGTTGGAAAATGAGTTGAGCGCATCCTGTGGAGTACTTAT
>NW_011888891.1:4116758-4119708 GCF_000151845.1 Pteropus vampyrus
TGGACGCCCTATACCGAGTATGTGTCCCATGAAGCTGTCAGCTGCCCTTACTCAACTGACATGTATGTGCAGCCAGTGTGCCCCAGCTACACAGTTGTGGGGCCTTCCTCCGTGCTGACCTACGCCTCCCAGCCGCTCATCACGAACGTTACGGTATGTCACACAAAGGCAGAGCTGCACTGACCCGTGCCTAGGGCACTCTTTTAGAGCCAGGACTGGTTTCCTGACCCCTGATCTTCCTTGCTTCCTTCCCGGAATAACAAGTTCATCTGAGCCCACCCCATCCTCCCAGAAGGCCTGCTCTTATTCCCATTGACTTAAAATATCGTCCACAAAGAGGGCTTATGGCTTCCCTTGTCATGCCTAATGCTTCTCCAGGTTGGGACGTTCTCCTGCTTCTCCATCCTAAAACATCCCTGCTGCCCTGTGAGAAGTGAGTCTGGGTTAAGAGTCTACGTTTTTAGCGAATGGGGAAACCCATGAGATATGCATAGGGTCTCCTGCCAGACCCAGCCTTTCCTTTCTATTCAGATAATTTAGAGATGATTATTCACTTCACAATGGGATTTGCCAGAGACGTCTAGGCTGAGCAACAGGTGCTATGTCTTTTTAGAAAACTGTACTTTCGATGGAGTCAGATCCAGCTGCAGAGTAATTTTTTGAGTACTGTCAAATGGCCTGGGTTCAAATCCCTGCCCCTTTACTTACTTTACTAGCTGTGTGACCGTAGGCTGAGTGACTTAATTTTCCTAAGCCTCAGTGTCCTCATCTGTAAAATGGGAATATAACAAGAGAATTGGTATCAGGATCAATGGGACTCAGCATAGCTCCTGGTCTTAGCATAGTTCCTGGCATCAGAAAACTCTCAATAAATGCTAGTTACTAAGACTGTCTCGAAGTCGGCCAACAACATTAACCAAGGGCTGCCTTCAAGTGCCAGACAGGGAAGGGAAGGCCTGCTCCCCTAGGAATGGAGGAAGGAAGATAAATAGTTTTATGTACCTGTTTGACTATAGGAATGAGAATCTCTGGAGTGTTCAGAGGAGAAAAGGTTACAGCTGTGTCCAATTTCAGTCTAAAGAAAACTAGAAGGTGGAGCTGGGGCCTCATGAGTGGTCTCAGAGCCCACCCTTGGTGGTGGAGCTTGCTTTGGTTCCCCAAGTCCCCTGGGTTTCCCTCGAGGGTCCAGTGTCACCCTGATGCAGCCGCTCTTCATGCATCATCCAGGCATGGCCCGCAGGAGCCCTCCTACCTCATGCCCACCTGGCCACCCTGTGCACCAGTTGTGGGGTTTGAGTGATGGTGGATAGGAGGGAGGTCATTCAACACTTTGCTTAGGCGACTAACTCATTTCCATATCAGGGGGCCTGGAAAGGGGAAGAGGGGATGGTGGCGGACTCAGTGGGTCCCAACCATTTCATCACCGAGTATTCCTTTCATTAGTTATCCTTTTATCATTTCCAACTCCTGCTTTGAAAGTTTCTGTGTATCGAACAAACTATATTTATTAAGAAATAGTTTATTTGTTTTGCCATTTTGTAAATTGACTCATCAGAGCTGTTTAGAGCTACATAATTGGCACTCCTGATCAGCAGGAGATAAGACCTGTTGTGGCGGATGTAAGTCTATCCCTGAGCAAAGAATTCTGAGGTTCCAGTTGACCTGCACAGATTTATGACTTGAAAATGAAGGGTTTCCATTTGGATTTTTGAAATACTGGAAATAATAAAGCCTCGTTGGGAGGACAGAAGGCTTCTGAGATCCTTTCTAGCTCCATCATTCTATAGGAAGGCATCCTCAAGCCTTGCTACTAAAATGTGGTCCCTAGACCAGCCACATTGGCATCACCTGGGATCTGATTAGGCATGCAGAATCCAGACCCCACTTCTGACCTTCTGTACTGGAACCTTTGTTGTAACAAGATCCCTGGGACATTGAAATAAACTCCCTTAAATGACTGTAATCGTATACTCTCAAAACATGGTGGCAACTGGGGAGAAATGGGACAGTGAAGCAGGGGTAGCAGAAGGAGACTTTGACCCCTCTCACATCATTCCACGCAGAGACCTTCCTCTTCTGCCTGCTTCTTCAATGGCAGGAGATGGTAAAAATCCAGGCCCTGTCTCTCTTGCAGGCTTGACCTGGGGTTTGTAGGGTGGTCATTGTGCAAGAGGGAGATATTGTTCGTAGAACATCTGCGAGCATGACCCTGACCTTTGGAGGTCCTGCAATAGCCACAGGGGCCCAGATCAGAGATAGAGGAGGTTGAGGTCATGAAAGGTGAGTGGAGCTGTGTTCGCCCAAGGGTAGCTCAGAGTAACAAAGCTGCTTTGTGGAGCCAGGACTATGGCCACCTTTGTGACACAGCTACTATGCTATGTGACAGGCTTATTGTTTAACATGCAGTATTTTCACTGATTTTAAAATGTATATCCTCACCCCCAACACTTTAATATCTCTGAAATTGGGATGCATTTTATAGTCGATGAAATCTGGAAAAGCATCTATAATTTTGCTCAGCCCTATGATGTCAGTCCTTTTTGTAACCTATTTTACAGGTGAGAAAATAGGCTTCAGTTGGGGAAGTAGCATGAGCAAGGACATATAGCTAGTGAGTGACAGAGTCAGGGATACAGAAGTGTGTCAGGCTCTCCCTTAGAGGAGACTTTGAGTAGGTAGAGGTGGAGCCCTCTGGAGTGAGACAGTAGGAAAGGGCCTACCTGAGAGGAAATAGAGATCCCCTCGAGGACAAGGGTGGGCAATGAATACTCTAGGGCTGCTAACCCTCAGTCCTGTGTCTCCCTTATCACAGACGAGAAGCGCCACCACACCCACAATGGGACCTCAGCTGGAGGGCCCAGAGCACCAGACACCCCTCACCTACTTCCCGTGGCCTCAGCCCCTATCCACGTTGCCCACCTCTACCTTGCAGTACCAGCCTCCAGCCCCA
>NW_011888891.1:4123178-4126264 GCF_000151845.1 Pteropus vampyrus
TAGCCAAGGGAGAGAGGGGGGGTGATTCAGGCCTGTTTGATTAAAAGTCATGGTTTTTTATAAAAAACACTATGCAAGATTTTTCAGCTTATTGTATGAGGATTTGAGAGGATGCAGAAGCAATCTAGATAAAGGAGTATAAAAGAGGCAAAAACTAACAAAGAAATAAAGTACTTTACTTATTTGCTAAAATTTAAATGTTGTCTTTTTTTTTCTTGTTATCTTGAGGTAAAATATCTTGGTTATAGTAGTTCCTCTAGGTTCCTTCTTGGTTTTTCTGCTAAGATAAAAACATTTTCAATAAAGACTTGCTCAGACTTTTCTGTGCTGAAGTGTTTTTTTCTTATCAAATTAATCCCCTTTAGTTTGTAGTTCTGTGTCAGGCAGTGTCATTATAGTAATAAGCTTACATTAGTCTTGTTGATTTTGCAATTCGATCTGCTGCAAGGGGAAGATAAAAACAGCCCTGCGGTGCCTGCAGCCCAGTTCTCCGAAGCAGCACAAGGCCAGCAGGCTGGTCTCCAGGAAAGCAGGGATCTGAGGAGAGGAAAGAAAGCTTTTTAACCTTATTGCTTTTCCTATTAGTCATGTTGCATGAGTAGCTTCTTATGATCCTGCATGTCCAGGGTTAAGTTCAACCATTGGCCTTTCCATAGCAGGCTCTTAAAGTCCATCATTCAGAACCAAGAACATGTAACATGATACAGAATGCTATGCCCCAAGGAAGCCACCTCTTCCAGCCAGGCATCACAATGAAATGGAAATTCAAGAAGTCAGGCTCCTCTAACACCTCTCCTTGGAGTACAGAACAGCTTGAAGGGTCTCTTTCCCTGGAGATTTTCTGAGTTTACTAAGAGCTTCTAACTTACTGCCTTCATGGTTAATCTTTACTGGGTAATTATTTTTATTATTTTTTTAATCATCCACCTTATTGTTCCATATAGATTGTTTCCAGATGTTTTGGGACAATAGTACATCCATTTATATAACTCACTTTGGATTAAATAATCTAAATTATCTTTTTTGCTTATTTTCCATGTTGATCATAACCCAGAAAAAAGACATGGAAGAAGAGAAATTTGAGGTACCCTCCCCTCAGCTTTACTGAGGCTCAACTGTAGGGGAAGATCCTTTAAAATTATGAAAGAAGTGCAAACCACTTGACCTGAAACATGAAGAGGGTGGTCAGCTCAGCATAGGTTGGTGCTAATTACTAGATGGTAATTCATGAGGCTGTCCATTTCCAGCATGAAATAGGGGAGCAAGGAGGAGATGAACCTGTGGTGAGATGAAGAAGCTGGACATCTACTAAAGAATGAACTTATACCAAGTGGCTCAAATTCTCTCAATATTAGTCTGCGCTCATCTCCAAGTAGAAGTTTGAAGACATGTTCTAATGCTAAACATGAATTTCTTGAAATCGGAAGTCATAGATAACTTATTTTATATTAACATATCATTTGCGAGTCAAATATGAGGCACTCAATAATTCCTCATTGAATTGAATTGATTTCGGAGATTCCCTATTATTACATTCCATTTAGAAAATATTGACATGGATGATTGTAATTGATTATAATGACATCTCCTTTATAGACACATGATGCTTCTCAGATTTTTTTTTTTTTTTCTGAATGCTTGGGTAGAAACTTTTATAAGCTGATGTTCTTAACCCATTTGTCATTTCTTCCAGGTATAGTGATGGTTGCTGTGGAAGGGCTTTAAATTTCTTTTAATTTAAAAATTTTTAATTAAAAATTTAAATGTTGGTAAGGAAACTTAAGAGATTTATTCTTTTAACACATTTTTAAGTGTACAATATACTACTGTTACCTATAGGCACAATGTTATACTTCAGATCTCTAGAACTCATTCATCTTGCATAACTGAAATGTGATACCTGCTGACTAGCATACCTCCTCCATTCTCTCTTCCCTCTAGCCCCGGGCAACTACCATTCTATTCCTTGCTTCTATGAATTTGACTATATTAGATGCCTCATGCAAGTAGAATCATGTAGTATTTGTCCTTCTGTGACTGGCTTATTTTACTCGGTATAATGCCCTCAGTGCATAAAGAAAAATGTGGTATATACATGCAATGACATATTATTCAGCCTTAAAAAAGAAAACCCTGCAATATGTAACAACATCTGTGAACCTTGAGAAGAAGCTCATATCTTCATTGAATGTATATTATTGAGTACCAACTCTGGGCTAGGCAGGCATCATGAATTTCTGTTTCAAGATTTCTGCTTTGAGATAGTTTTCTATCTCAGAGACTTTCTTTCTTTTTTTTCAGTATGAGTGTCCATTTTATGTATGTATACCTATTTTTTGGTAAATTTTATCCTCAAACTACTTTATAAATATGTTATCCATTATAAAGTAGTCACAATAATAGAAAATTAAAAAGATGAAGTAAATAGATAATATTTTAATGAATTCATTTATTAATGGTAGAAAAATCCTTTGACCTCATTAGCCATAAATAATATTTAGGAGAAATGTTATTGAATATGTCTAATTGCTTTTAAAAATCTTTGTGATATACCAATTTGAAGATCTAGGTCTAAGTTCAAATGATTTCAGTACTTTAAACTGTTGTCATTGTTGAAAAGCATGCAACGCAAAGCCATTTAGATCCAAATAAAAATAATGTATCATTAGTTGTACTGAATATAATAAAATCATTTCGAAATTCCTTTAATCAATTTTGCAAAGATTTTATTTTAAAATTTGACTAATAAATTTCCATCTTAGCTATGTCAACTAGTCTCGCAACTCACTGAATGTGTTGCCATTTTATAGTTTTAATACGTTGAGTTAAAATCACACAAATTCTTTATTTAGAGAATTGGAGAAGTTCTGCTACAACTTCTTTTTAAAAAAGCAATGTGAAGATATGAGAATTTTTATAGGTGACACACACCTATTATGGTTCTCAGCAAAAATATCACATAATGACAGGAACATTCCCAAACTAATCCACTAATCCACTTTCTAAAAGCATTATTGAAATGTTATCTTTACCTTGATAGGCCAGATTAAATGCAAACTGTGTTTATTATTTTAAAAATATCTGGA
>NW_011888891.1:4129138-4141431 GCF_000151845.1 Pteropus vampyrus
CATAAAAGAAATAGCCTTCTCTCCCTTGTCTTAGTTGTGTATTTATAAATTTCATGAATGGATTGATGTATTCAAATATGGAGTGGGCCAGCTGAAAAGATAATGGAGACAGAATCCATGGAGACAGAAGCTTTTGCTTATGGTCAACTCAGGGGCCTCCCTAGGCAGAGGGCTTTATAATATTCAAGCCAAACCAAACTTTAAGGAAAGAACCATGTAGGACTGAGGAATCTCCTTATCCCAGTAATAAGATATAATTAAGCCATTGACTGATGTCCTTATTTGCTCTTAGATTCTATACATTTCAGTGAAAAGGTTTTGATGTCTAGAGGGCCTGAGAGACCTTGAGAACTGGAGTCCTAGGAACCTAAAGAAGGTTGTCACCAACATTTGGTAAACGAGACTGTAGACTCTTGCTTCATTTACCATGTGCAATAGCATTTATGAGTCAGAATTCAAAGAAAGGTCTGGCAAAGCCCTGACCCCAAGAAACTCAGAGTTAGTGGGGTAAATGGAAGGTTACAATATAGTGAAATAAGTAGAATAGTAGATATAAACACAGGTGCTTTACCCATCTAATATTTGCTAATGAAGATGTTGCCACCATCCCACTTAATCCTCACAAAAAGCAAATAAGAAATGTATCATTTTAATTCCTATTTACAGGGGGAAGAAACAGACTTAAGAAGGTTAAATAACTTGTTCAAGTTCACATAGTAGATGATCATGCCGGTGTTCAAGCACCACTTATTCAATGTTCATGCTTTAAAAACTTTAAAAAAAATTTTTATTTATTTACTTTTTATAACATATATAGTGTTTTACTGTTTTTAAAAAACTTAAAAAAAATTTTAAATTATAGTTGACATTCAATATTATATTAATTTCAGGTGTATAGCATAGTGGTTAGACATTTATATAACTAGACTCCAATAAGTCTAGTTCCCATCTGATACCATACATAATTATTACAATAATATTGACTATATTACCTATGCTTTACTTTACATCCCTGTCACTATTTCATAATTACCAATTTATACTTCTTAATGCCTTTATTTTCTTCACCCAGCCCCCAAGCTCTCACCCATCTGGCAACTATCAGTTTGTTCTCTGCTATCTATGATTTTGTTTCCATTTTGTTTGTTTATTTATTTTGTTTTCTAGATTCTCCATATAAGTGAAATCACATGGTATTTGTCTTTCTCTGTCTGACTTATTTTACTTAGCATGATAACCTCTAGGTCCATCCTTGTTGTCGCAAATGGTAAAGTTTCATTCTTTTTTATGGCCAAGTAATAGTTCATTGCATATATGTAACATTTCTTTTTCATCCATTTGTCTTTTGATTGAAGCGTTTAATTCATTTAGATTTAAAGCAATTATTGATAGATATGTAGTTATTGCCACTTTATTGTTTTCAGATTGTTTTCGTAGTTCTCTGTTCCTTTCTTATTTTCTTGCTCTTTCCTCTTGTATGTTGATGATTTTCTGTAGTGTTGTGTTCAGATTCCTTTCTTTTTATTTTTTTGTATGTCTTTTGTAGCTTTTGATTTGTGGTTACCACATGCTTCATATATACTAAGCTGTGTTTATAGTGGTCTATTTTAAGTTGATGGTTGCTTAAGTTTCAACACATTCCAAGCCACTATCATTTTAGCTCACCCTCCTCCATGTTTTGTTTTGTTATTTTTTACATCTTTCGTGTGTGTATATGTGTTTGTGTGTATTCCTTAATTTACTGTTGATTTTCCTACTTTTGCCTTTTAAACTTTGTTCTAGCTTTACTGCTGGTTGATCCACTGCTTTTATTATGAGTTTGCCTTTGTCAGTGAGAATTTTTTTCTTTATGATTGTTTCTTATTCATATTTTTATTATTTCTCTTCTTCTTAAAGAAGTCCCTTTTAACATTTCTTATAATACTGGTTTGGTGGTGATGAACTCCTTCAGCTTTTTCTTATCTGGCAAGCTCTTTATCTGTCCTTTTATTCTAAATGATAGCTTTGCTGGGTCGAGTAATCTTGATTGTAAGTCCTTGTTTTTCATCACTTTGAATATTTTCTTCCATTCTTTTTGGCTTGCAAAGTTTCTTTTAAGAAATCAGTTGACAGTCCTGGGGAGCTTCCTAGTAAATAATGAATTGTTTTTATCTTGCTGCTTTTAAGATTTTCTCTTTGTCTTTAACCTTTGGCATTTTAATTATAATGTGTCTTGGTGTAGGCCTCTTTGGGTTCATCTTGTTTGAAATTATGTGATTCCTGGACTTGTATGTCTATTTCCTTCACCAAGTTAGGGAAGTTTTCAGTCATTGTTTCTTCAAATAGGCTCTCAACTCCTTGTTCTCTCTCCTTTTTCTGGTTACCCTATGGTGTAAATGTTGATGTCCCAGAGGTCCCTTAAACTATTCTCATTTTTTAAAAAAATCCTTTTATCTTTTTGCTGTTTCGAACTGGTGTTTTCTATCTTCCAAATTGCCGATTTGATCTTCTGCCTCATCTAATTTACTGTTGATTCCATCAAATGTATTCTTAATTTCAGTTACTGTTTTCTTTATTTCTGACTGTTTTTAAATATCTATCTCCTTTTTTATGTTTCCTATCTCTTTGTTGAAGTTCTCGCTGAGATCATCTATTTTTCCTCTTAGAACATTGAGCATCCTATAAAGAGTATTTTGAACTCTGCATCTGGTAGATTGCTTGTCTCCATTTTGTTTAGTTCTTTTTCTGGAGTTTTGTCCCATTCTTTCATTTGAGACATGTTTCTTTGTCTCCTCATTTTGGCTGCCTTCCTGTGTTTGTTTCTTGTATTATGTAGATCTGTTACATCTCCCAGTCTTGGCATAGTGGCCTTATGTAGTAGGTGTCCTGTGAGTCCCAGTGGTATAGTCTCCCTATTCACCAGAGCTGGGTGCTCTAGGGATGTCCCTTGTGTGGGTTGTGTGTATGCCTTCCTATTGTAGTTGAGCCTTGATTGCTGTTGGCACGTAAGTGGGTAGAATTGGCCCTCAGGCTGACTGGCTGTAAGGACGATAGCAGACAAGCTAGTGAAAGGATCAACCCCATGGAGCGGTATTTACTTTAGTGGGGCTCTGGTGCCTGCTGAGTTTACCCTTTGAATGTGTTGCTCATGGCACTAATTGAGTGGTGTTCTGGTGTGATCGGAAGCTAGCCAGAAGATATGTTGCTTTTGGGCCTCTTGGGAGGGAATCTAGAGCAGGCCAAGTTTAGCCACTGTCTGTGTCCAGCTGGGGGCCACCTGGTAGGAGCTACAAAGTGAGCTGTTTTTGGTAGCTGCCTGTGCTGGGCTGGAAGGTGCCTGTGAGATGTTATGATGTAAACCTAGGCTGAATGCCACTAGTACCAGTTGTGGGGTCACTTAGCAAGAGGTACAGGGCATGCCGAGGCCAGCCTCTTAATGTTTACGGTTTGTGGACCTTCAAGAGATTTTAGGCAAGTCTGCTTCATGGGGTCAGGCTTACCACTTTGGTGGATTAGCCTCAGAATGAGGTTTAGGCCAGACATATGAATTGGATGGGGTGGAGTGAGAGCAGTGTTAGCTAGGTTAATGGAGACTCAAATTTGGCTCCCACCTGTGACTGCAGGCTGTGTAGGGGAAGGTCTCAACAAAGGAACAATGGTGCCTGCTGACACTTTAGTATAGGAGAGAGCTGCACCTCCAACCCTTGCTCTGAAGCCAAACAATTCAGTTTTTCCCTGTATGCCCCTGGTACTTTTCGAATTGCTGTCCCTTCTCTCGAGCTTAGGGAGAGGGTTTGTGAGTGAGTGAGTCTGTACTTGGGCCCGTTAAGAGAATGCCTCGTTCTCTAACAGCCCTCTGACTTACCGGACTGAGTCCCTGATGATTTTCACAGCTGTTATAGGGACTTCTCTACTTGGCACTGGTGCTCTGAGCTAAGGAGCCCGATGTGGGATTGGGACCCCTCACTCCTCAGTGGCACCTCTGAGGCTGAGATTTCCCTCCAAATTCTTACTGCACACATGGGTGTGGGACAAGCCTATTCTATGTCTCTGCCCTCTCCTACTATTCTTGATGTGGCTTCTTCTTTATTTGCTTCCTTAGTTATGGGAGTTTTGTTCAGGCGGTTCTCAGGGTGGTTGTTCTATACTTTAGTTGTGCTTTTGATGTGGTCATGGGAGGAGGTGAGTACAGCATTTACCTACTCCACCATCTTGACTAGGAGTGAAAATTAATTCTTTTAATCATTTCTTCATAGAACCAGCAGTGTTATTGGCAACATCTGGATTACCTTTATTTTTATTTTTAAAAAGCTTAACCCCAGTTCTCATCAATTCATCAAGCAAATATTTATTGTCTACCCTGGGCCAGACACTATAGGCAAAGATAACTGGATGATTGGAATGTCTCCACCTGGAGTGCCTCAATTGCGGTAACTCAGGGAGTCTGAATATTGGAAAATCTATTCCAAAATGAGCATGAAGGGAGAAGGAAGTAGATGTGAAAGTTTCATGCGTGTATTCCAAGATAGTTGGCACTGGATCCAGAGTGGATGTTCAAAGAGAAGGGTGACAAGTTAGTCCAGCCTGCTCTATGACCCTGAGACTTAGAATCTAGATGGTTAATGGTGTTTTCCTCAAAATCATATATGCTCTCTAGCAGCTCCATGTTATCCTAAACTTTCATCTCATGGTGCTGATTATTTATGTGCTAATTTCTAAATTCTGTGGTTTTTGCTACTAGGAGCAGTAACATCATTTTGGACTCACAGTATATACACAATATAGATAAGATAAATAAGTCGATTTAAATAGATACAATTGGATATATTAAATGGATTACACAGATTGTAGCTGGAATTCTTACCATTTTTGTACTTTTGTGGTCTCTATGAAGCTTTGCCTTAAACTCACCTACAGCCAGTGGGTGGGTTGACAGAGGCAGCAGCATGGCTGTGTGCTGAGGCTGTTCGTCAGCTGTCTGAAAGTTGCCATGAAGATTCTAAGCCTGCCATGCCACCTATGGGCTCAGATTTTTTATTATTATATCAGTCAAAGGGAGTCCATTTCTTAGAGTGAGGCATTTTGAAGATTAGTAGATTGTGACTGCAAAGCATTCAACGCAAGCTGAGGCATGGGTACTTTATGAAATAAAGGGACATGGGGGTGGTAGATTTATTTCCATTACGTGTCCTTTTTTGCATTCATTTTGCTATTTTACTCATCCATTCAACAAATGCTTTAGTGAGCTCAATTTTGCAACTCTATCCTGACACTATCTAGCTGGAGATAGCCTCAGATCCCATAGATTAAGGGCTCAGTCCCCAGAGACAGCCCCTTCCCCCTCTTTGGATGCCAATAGTAAATTCAGGTTGTCATCTGTGTTACTGACTGACTGGCTGTAAACTGAAGGTTCCAATGACTTCCTCCTTGGGTTCGATTAATTTGCTAGAGCAGCTCACAGAACTCAGAGAAAGAGTCAGATAAAAGAGAAGCATAAGGCGAGGCACGGGGAAAGGCCCTGGAGCTTGCACATTCTCTCCTATAGAGCATGCCACTCTCCTCAAATCTTTATGTGCTCACCAACCAGGATGCTCTCTGAACCCCATTCTTTGGGTTTTTATAGAGGCTCCATTACATCTGCATAATTGATTAAATCATTGTCCACTGGTGATGGATTCAATAACCATCCTTTCTCCCCGTCCCCAGAGATTGGAGTTTGGGGTAGGTGGTAGGACTGAAAGTTCCAATCCTCTAATCATTAATCACGTGGTTGGTTCCCCCGGCAACCAGTCTCCCAGCCTCCATCTTTCAGTCACCTAGGGACTTTCCAAAAGTCACCTCATTAACATAACAAAAGACACTTTTCCATTCTTAGGTCTCATCACCTAGGAAATTCCCAAGTTTTTAGAATCTCTGTGCCAGGAATTCAAGGAAGATCAAACATATATTTTTCTTATTATAAATCACAGTATCAGAATAAGCAATGATTATGCCAGCCCTGGTGCTGGGAGGGAGACACTTTACAAATAAAGAATTTGTTGCCTTACTTCTTTGTCTCCTGACACAGTTAACACAAATCAGAATATTTAAGGAGCTAAAATAAAATGCATTAAACATTTTGGCCAATTTCAACACAAGATTCTGTTCTAGTAAATTATTCATTAGTGTCCGTATATTTTGTTAAAAATGTCTTTCAGAGGAAAGGAAAATGTGATCAACATCAATTATTGTACAGAGATATTCAAAATAGGCATTTCTCTCTATTCCGAGATTCTCTTTTGTTTTTTCATATTATTTAGACTTACATGTCCATGTTCCTCCTTTTAAACAGAAATCTCCAAGCCATTTTACTAAACACAAGTAGCATAATCCCTTCTGCACAGCTGATAAAAAGTCTAAGGGGAGAAGATGTATAAAAATGCCTAAATATCTTGGCTGACCTGGATTTCTAGAGGATGCCTTCTTTCTGCCTAGGGAAGTAAGTCCGGATAAAGATTTTTCAGAGTTGCAGCATCTGGCCCTGTTCACCCCTGGGGAACAGTGACTCTGGTTTAAGTACTTGAAGACAAGGAGACGGACAGGAAGTCCTCTTGATGCTAAAAGGAACTTTCGAGTAGAACTGCCAGGTCGCTGACAAGTCAAAGGGATGAATTCAGACTGCCGTACATACCCGCTGTGTTCTGTATCCTTGATTAGATGCATGTTTGAAATGGAATAACAGGCTCTTCTACATATCAAAATCCATTGGCACCTCATACAAGGCAGTGAAGCATAGTGGAAAGAAAAGTTTGGAGCAAATAAAACTGGATTTGAATCACTATAATATATGCAATAATATAATTAAATTGCCTACAGTAATATCTGATGTATCGTAAGTCTTCTATAAATGTTAGTTCCTCTTAAGCAGAAGGTTAGATGGTCTTGCAACTTAAGCTTTTAAAATTTAAAAACAGCTCACAAGTATGTTGGAGAGACTTTGTCAACAAAATTTAAAAGCAAATTAGTTTTCTTATAGCTGATATTGAAATAGAATCTCCTGGCTGGAAAATAATTTAACTTCTTGTTTACAGTAGTCATTCTTAACTAGTTTTAGGTCTGAAGTAAGAGTACCTTTTATATACTGAAATAATGTAGTTGACATAAACTTTATCATACTAGTAACCATAGTTATTAAAATTAGAATGTACACACAGACTTATTGAAAACGCTGTACATTCTTCTTCTGAAAAAATTCAGTGCAATGACGTGGGTTTATCAGAAGCCCATCCATAGTGCAGGTGGGCCGGTGGGGTGGTTTGAGGCAAGGAGAGGCCCATCTACCAGAGTCTGAATTCCTTATGGCTATGGTTTGAGATTACCAAGGGAGAGTTTTGATATTTCACATCAACATTACTTTTTTTCCCTACCATCTTTTTATTATGGCAATTTTCAAACATGTACAAAAATGTAAAGGATTGTACAATGTACACCCACCATACTCACCATCTAGATTCTATAATAACATTTATCTCTACTTTATCACAAATCTATCTAATCCATCTACCTACCCTCTGTCTCTGTTAATCTGTCGTATATTAAATGCGTTTCAAAGTGAGTTGCAGACATCAGTATAGTCACTCCTAAATACTTTAAGATGCATATATTAAATATATTACATTAGGGTTCTTGTTTTTTAATTGCGAGGTCAAATTTACATATAGTGAAACATATAATTCAATGAGTACATTTGTGTAACTTAAATCTCTATCAAGATACATTATCAAAATTCCTTCATGCCCCTATCGTTCATTGTCTACCTCCACCTCCTTTGAGGCAACTGCCAAATGTTCTTTTCAACACAGATTTGTGTTGCCTGTTGTAGAATTAACATGAATGGCATCACAAAGTATGCGCTCTCTTGTGTAACTCTTCTTTCATTCAGCATAATGTCTTTTATATTTATCATGTTGCATATATAGGTAGTTTGTTCTTTTTTATTGCTGAATAGTATTCCATTGCATGAATATACCAGTTTGTTTATCCATTTTCTTATTGATTAACACCTGGGCTATTTCCGGTTTTGGCTATTATAAATACAGTTGCTAAGAACATTCTTGTACAAGTTGGTTTACTTTGTGTGTGTGTATATGTGTGCATATCTGTTTTTATTTCTCTTGAGTAAATACTTAAGAATGAAATTACTAGATCATACAATAGGTATATGTTTAGTTTCATAAGAAAACTGCCAGATCTTTTTCCAAAGTGGTTGTGCCATTTCACACTCCCATCAACAACATATGAGAGTTCTTGTTATTCCACATCTTTGCCAACATTTGGTTTATCTCACTTTGGTTTTAATTTGCATTTCTTTGATGACTAATGATGTTAGACACTTTGTCCTGCACTTATTTATTGTTCATTTATTGTCCTTTGTGAAATGTCTGTTCAAATCTTTTGCTTATTTTTTAATAGGGCAATTCGTCTTCTTTTTTATTGAGTTATAAGAGGGCTTTATATATTCTGAATACAATTCCTTTGTCAGGTATGTGTTTTAAATATTTTCTCCAGGCTGTAGTTTGCCTATTGATTTTTTCTAATAGTGTCTTTTGATGAAGCTTTTAAATTTGCTGCAGTAAAATTTATCATTTTTTCCTTTTATGCATGTTTATTTCTGTGTCTTATCTAAAAAATCTTTCCTGTCCTCAAATTATCAAGATATTATTCTATTTTTTTCTAGAAGCTTGGTATTTTTATGTTACATTGAAAACTAAGATTCAGGTTTTTTCAGTGTGTTGTCAGGATTCTTTTTTTTCTACATGGACATACAGTTTTTTAAATATCATTTATTGCAAACCATTCCCTTTCTCCACTGGGTTTCACTAGTGTTTTTGTTGAAATAAAATGGCTATATAAGTATGATTGTGTTCCTGGACTTTATTTTCTTATTTATTGATATATTTATCTATTCATATGCCAGTATTACAGTGTCTTAATTAATGTAGCTCTATAATAAATCTTGAAGTCAAATAAGTAAGTCCTCCAAATTCGTTCTTCTTTTTTCAAGATTGCTTTGAATATTTTAGGTCATAGTCATTTCCATGAAAATTTTAGAATCAGCTTGTCAGTTCCTACAAAATCCTAGGTGAGATTATAATCGGGATTGCACTAATATGTAGATCGATTTGTAGATAAATGGCATCTTCAAACTGTACGTCTTCTAAACCACAAACATGGTATATCTCTCTATATGCTTAGATCTTTTAAATTTTTCCTCAACAAGATTTTGCAGTTTTCAGTGTACAAGCTCTACACATATTTTAAAATTTATTTTTAAGAATTTTGATGTTATTATAAAAGAAATTATATTTTTAGATTTTATTTTCTAATTGCTGCTACTGTATACTAGTACAATTAATACTTGTGAATTGACCTTATAGTCTGCAATCTTGCTAAACTCATTTTTTGGTCTTGGTAGCTATTTTCTTATAGCTTCTTTAATTTTATATGTAAATATTCATGTCTGAGCAGAGGGTTTACTTCTTTCTTTCTAATCAGTTTGGATTATTTCTTTTTCTCAGTTTATTGCATGTGTTGGAACCTTCAGTAAAATGGTAAATAGAAGCGGCGAGAGGCAACATACTTGCCTTATTCCCAATCTTAGAGAGAAAGCATTCCATATTTCACCATTATGTAAGATATTAATTAAGGGTTTCTTATGAATGCCCTTTATCAGATTAAGGAAATATCCTTTTATTTCTAATTTTCTGAGTTAAAAAGTCACAATGGTGCTTAATTTGTAATATCTAATATAGTTTCTTTCTTTCTTGATCCATTGAGATAATCATGCACTTTTTTCCCTTCATCCTGTCAATATGACAGTTTTTTTTTTTTTTTAAGTTAAATTAATCTTGTATTCCTGGGCTAAATCTCACTTGGTTACAATGTAATTTTTTGATAAAATTTTTCCATCTATATTCATGAGGGCTATTGATCTGTAATTTTCTTTTCATGTAATGTCTTTATCAGGTTTTGTTATCAGGTTATTCTAGCCTCACAAAATGAATTGGGAAGTGTTCTCTATTTTCTGTAAGAGTTTATATAAGATTGGCATTAACTTTCTCCTGAAACATTTGATATAATTTACCAGGGAAATTATCTGGGCCTATAGCTTTCTTGTGGAATGTTTTTGATGGCATATTTAATTAGGGTTGTCAGCCTTCACTACTGACATTTTTGACTGGATAATCCTTTGTTGCGGGAGGCAATCCTATGTATTATAGGATGTTTAGGACCAAACTTGGCCTCTATCCACCAGATGCTAGTAGCTCTCTTTCACCCAGTTATGACACCAAAAATGTCTCTAGACATTGCCAAATTTCCCCTGAGGAACAAAATCACTCCTGATTGGTAATTAGATTTGATCTATATTTTAAAGATATATCCTAAGGTCATTGATTTTTCTCTTAATACCTTTTCTAATACATATATATTTAAATCTATAAATTTTCCTTCAACACTACCTTAGCTGAATATTACAAATTTTGATATATTTTCATTTTCATTCAGTTAGGAATATTTTCTAATTTCCCTTGTGATCTCTTTTGTGACCCATGGGTTATTTAGATGTATTTTGTTTAATTTTCAAATATTTGGCATTTTCTAGATATCATACTGTGACTGATTTACAATTGAATTCCATTATGAGAGAATATACCATATAAG
Source organism: Pteropus vampyrus (assembly GCF_000151845.1). Classification (NCBI taxonomy): domain Eukaryota; kingdom Metazoa; phylum Chordata; class Mammalia; order Chiroptera; family Pteropodidae; genus Pteropus; species Pteropus vampyrus. The sequence continues at coordinate 4,139,819 of NW_011888891.1, forward strand.
ATTGCAAAATTTTTAAAAAGTACTAAGACTTGATTTATGAATCAGCATTTGGTCTTTCATATTATGTTCTCTTGGGAAAATAAAGCAAATTCTATAATTGTTGGATGAGGTAATAGCATACCTCATCCAACAATTAGGGTAGTAGATAGTGTTTAAACTTAGTTATTTAGATCTTTTATGTATTTACTAATTATTTTTACTTAGTTATTCTGTCAATTACTGATAAAGAGGTTAAAATATGTAACTATGATTGTGAATTTATTTCTTCATTTAATTCTGTTGACTTTTGATTCATGTCTTTTGAATCTCTGTTATTAGGTACATACACATTTATGGTTGTTATGCCTTCTTTATAAATAGATCCTTTTATCATTATGATATATGCGTCTTTATCTCCAGCCATACTGTTTGTTTTGAAGTCTACTTTATTTGATGTTAATATAAGCACTTTAGCCTCCTTATGCTTACTATTTGCTCAGTGGTATTGACGTTCCTTTGTAAGTAGAAATAATACCATAATATTATATATTTATAGTGCATTATTTATGAAGAGATTTAGCTTCTGTGCTCTCCTTTGATCTTCACAGCAATCTTTCAGAAAAATGATGCTGTTATCTCCATTACAGAGCTGAAAATGAGTCTGCAGGAATTAAGCGACTTTCCCAAGAGCACAGTTGTTAGTGAATACCAGAGTCTACTTTCTGTCTGGCTCCAATGCTTGGCTCTTGGCCATTATGACATGATTTCTTCACAGATTAAGTGGAAGGAGAATTTGAGAAATCCAGTGTAGCATGTCAAATGATAAGTGAGGGTGAATGTAGGAAGCTAGGTGGAGAAATTCATTCATGTTCTGTCATCTAAAGACATGTAGATGCTCACAGTTCCACTCCAGGGCTCAAGGCTGACTCTAAGGAAAAAGCTTTTGGTTATAAAAGTGGTGAGACATTATCACCAGAGGGTGAATGAAATCATCGAGAACTCTGAATATCAAAGGAGAGGCTGGTCTGTGAATATCACTGTCACAACACGTATTTGATGAGCATCAGCTATTTATCTTCATTAGGTTGTATGTAGTACAGTTTGGCCTGGAGGCAGAGTGATTGATAAGATGATCTCTGGTTGGCTGCCTGCCCTAAGATTCTATGACTTTTCCATAAGGAAGTCACAAGAGAAGCTAATGTCTCAAGCTGCCACTCACCTGGAGAAACTGACCTTCTCTGAAGGAGTCTTTCCTTGCTTCTCACCTGGCATCTAAGCCCCAGGTGGCCAAGCTGTTGGTCTTCCTGGGGCATGGCTGCTCCAGCTGGACCCAGGGGCTCAGCTATGCAAATACCAATTACGAGTTTGTATTTGTGCAGACCTCACCTTTTGCTTTTAAACTTCCAATGCCCACCAGAAAGGAATCGGCCTAGGGAATTTGAACAATAGTTTGTTCTTTCGTTTTTTTTCCCTTGTTTGTTTTTGTACAGGTGGTGAATCTTATAACTTACAGACATGAACTTATAATTTTATTAAATATTCTTAGCTTTGTTACAGCGATTTTTCTAACAAAAAAAATGCACTTTGCTTGTATTTGCTACCTAGTCCACTTCACTTCAATCACTTTGCTGTTC
>NW_011888891.1:4142836-4147776 GCF_000151845.1 Pteropus vampyrus
CAGAAGGGAGCAAAGGATGACACTGAATCAGAGATATTACCAAATGTCTAAGACACTGTGCAAACAGAAAACTCGGTCCTGTGCATTTGTGTTCTAATCAGATTCACTTCTCTGCCAAGGGGAACAGAAACCTCTGGTTCACACCTGCAGAACATCCTAACCCCACCCCTGAGGGAGTTACAAGAGCCCCGAATCCCCACCCTCCTCATCTGTAGTGATCTCTGCCATCAGAAGCCCTCCTTGTGAGGAAGACCCTATGACTTCTGTCCACAAGGAGACGTAGGATGTGGGATCACTCTTTCCTCACCTCCAGGGAGATAACTGTATTCTAATCCTGCCCTTTTATCAGGGAGTAAGGGATAGGACAGAGGTCTTTGAGCAGGGTCTTGAGATATTCCCAGGGAAGACACAGTGAAGAGGCCAGCGTCCTGAGTGGCACAGATTATCTCAAGGCCCCATGTGATGGGAACCGGGTAAACTGAGACTAAGGACAATATGTGCCACTTTGAAACTTCATTTCAGGCTGATCTTTTCCTTTAGGCCTGGCACTCTTAGACTCCCTCAAACCAGCAGGCCCCACTGACCCCTGGGTTGGAAGGGCCTCATTTGGTGAGCAGCCTCAGGCACAGGGATCAACTCCCAGTCCTTCACTCCCTGCTAATCCCCACTTTCCAGCACCTGCAAGGTAACCTGCCAGTAGAAAGTTAATGAGTGATTTATTAAGTCTCACAGTTGACATTCCTACTCTTGGCCCCTAAAACCCAGGTGGCTAAAGGAGACTTTTAGGGTTTAAGAGTTTTAAAAACTTTGCTGAAGAATATGGATTGGATTTTATGTATTTTAGAGCTGTTTCTTTACACTGATGGTTTGTGAGGGACTCTGGGGTGTGTGGTGTGGGAGGTAAATTCTGCTCTGAGCAGCTCCTTAGGGAACGGGTTTCCACCAAATCAAGATAAGACAGGCAGAGCTCTTGTCAATATTTAATCAGGATACATGGGATTCGGCTCTGTAAAGGCAACACTCAGGACCTGTGTTTGCAGACTCTGGCTAAGAACCAAGGAAAGTATTCGTTCCTCCCACGTTTTAAGGGCAAGATTACAGAATTATTTTCCCCAAAGTTAGCCACAGGAATTCAAATGAATACACTGTGCTGTATAGCATGCCCTCCCACCCCCAGGCTCCCATATCTCCAATAGCCATGCTGTGGTTCTGTGTCTGGGCTGGGCTGGGCTGGCAGGGACAGAGCCTGCAGCTTTTACTTTCTGTGAAAAGAACCCTCATTCAAACTGGACCTTCCCAGTCTCCCCTTAAAGTCCCCCTGACCCTCTGCCACTGGCTCTGTCCACCTTCTCTGCTCAGCCAGCGCTAAGCAGGGTCAATCAAGCAGTGGCCTTACAGGAAGAAAAAATTCTCTCTTTAAGTTCTTATATTTGCCCCTTTCTATTTCCAATGATTCTTTCTAGAAAATAGGTCTCCCTGGGGCTGACCTCCTGCCCTCAGAGCTCAGGGGCTCTGCCATGTAGGGAATAGGACATTAGATGCTCTGAGGCCAAGGCCTGGCTCCCGGCCCTGCTTTCATAAACATCCTCTGATCTCAGCAGACAAGCGCTATCACCCTTGTTCTCCACCTTGCTATCCACCTTGCTATCCTCTTAGATATCACTTTCCTTTCCATTTCTTCTCCTGTGTGTGTGTGTGTGTGTGTGTGTGTGTGTGTGTGTGTGTGTGTGTGTAGGGGTGAGGGGCATAAAGTATCAGTATTTCCATGATAGAAATCCTGGAGTTGTGATGAGATATTTAGTATTCTCCACTAGATCTCTGCCAGCTCTATGGCATAAGTCACAGTTTCTGAGAGGTCCTTAGGAGCAGTAAAAGTTGCCAGCAACTATTGATCATTATTTATGTTCTAGGAACAGGACTAAGTGCTTTATCTATTGCCTCATTTAATTCCTCACTATACCTTCTAAGTATTATCAAGTTCATTTTATAGATTAGGCTAAAAAGACACAGAGAGTTTAAGTAACTTATTTAAGGTCACATGGCTCTTGATGTGTCAAGCTATTATGAAAGCCAAGCCCTATCTGGGTGCACACTGCATCTTTTATGACCATATGCTACCATTTCTCTAATTGAAACAACTTTATTTTAAATTTACTGTAACTGCACAAGTAACACACAAATACATTATTTTTGTGAAAAAATTAAAACTGCTCAGATAAGGCTAGAAACTCTTTTGATCAACATACTCTATTTTCTGTCACTTTTCTCCACTTGATAGGTAATTATTCTATTTGGCTAGTATAATTTCAGACTTTTTCCTCTATATTTACATACACTTAAATATATGCATAAAAGACATCAGCATTCTGCGTGGTGAAGGGCGCTCAGCACCAGCAAGAGGAGAGGAGCTGTGGAGGCCAAGTTAGGGCTCTAGGTCTGGCGATGCTACACCCTGCAGGCCAGTACCGAGATTTCCTGGAGCTGGAGCTGGCAAAACAAAGCTGAGAGACACCGATATAACTGCAAATGAGCACAAAGGGGTGGAGTGCTGGGAAACATGAAGACAAAAACACAGAGGTGTCCATCAGCCACTGGCCTGAAATAGAGTCAGCCAAACAGACAAACGAGAAGACCAAGATGATGCCCATGGCTCCGGCTTCCTGAGATCGGCTGTTGCTGCGAATGCGTTGGACAGGCTGCTTGAACCCATGCAGGAAAAGGACCATGGAGCCACTAGCTCAGACTGTGATGCCCAAATGTACAAGGTCGATCCTGGAGAATGTGACTCCAACTACAAACCTGATAAATCTGTCTGGATGCAGTGTGGAACAGCTTCCATAACTTATTTTCACACTAAGGTTTTTTGCTGTGCATGTGACCATTCATTTTGATAGGAACAAAGATTTTCACCGAGAGACACTCGATGAGGCAGAGGAAAGAGCAGAAACCAGTGTACTCTGGGGGCCCCATTCCACTTAGAGAAATTGGGGCAAAGCCCAGTGGCTTGAAAGCCACCAAGGAGGGAGATAGTGCTGAAGAAAACCCCTTTGGCCACTCTCTGGAAATAGAAGTTTATATCCAGTTCCATTCAAGAACTATTTTCATCCAAAGGCTGCTTTTGTATGAGGGTGCCTCTGGATAAAAGCACCAAGGGGTCGGTTAACACCAGTTTGTTGAGAATTATGTCAGTGGGTCTCACTTTGTTCCCAGTGAACAAAAGGAAGTTATAAAGACAAAAGAGGAAGGAGTTTCAAGGATTTCTACTTCCATCAGAGTGACTGAGATAATCCCCATTTACCATTCAGCAGAAACCATCATATCACTATCAATGGGAGATTGATTTTAGTTGGAGCCAGATGAAGGGCAGTGTGACGGCAAACAAAAATGTATGTTACCATCACCATCATGCCTACTATCCTCCTGTGCTAAGCCTAACACATATTTTCTCAATTTAAATGGGCACTACATAGGTGTACTTATGAGTGCAGAAGCTGTTCATGGAAACATTTTAAATGTCTAGTTATGGGAACCGGGTGAATGCATCATGGCCCATCCGTACAACAGTTCCACACCTGCAAACCAAGTGAGGAGGACCTCTACACTCTGATATACAGAACTGGATACATTCTGAAGTGAAAAGCCAGATGTAAAACTGTGTGCTGAAGCAGGGGTTCCCAACCCCCAGGCCGCAGAGTACCGATCTGTGGTCTGTTAGGATCTGGGCCGCACAGCAGGAGGTGAGCAGCAAGTGAGCAAGCGAAGCTTCATTTGTATTTGCAGCCACTCCCCAGCGCGGGCGTCACCGCCTCAGCTCTACATCAGATCATCAGGCATTAGATTCTCATAGGAGCACCGGTCCTTGGTACCAAAAAGGTTGGGGACCGTTGCTCTAAGTGTTCCCAAGTATGTAGTGGAATGAAAATATAGGCACAGAACATATATAGGATGGGGCAGAATTGAAAGCTAAACTTTTAAGGAAAAATCTTGTCATAGTGTTTTATTTGCACAAATGGACATATTTCACATAATTATTAAACAATATTAAGCAAAAAAAGAGAGAAAACATCAGTATCACTTGCTATTCATTAATACATGGAATTATGCTTATAAGCATCATGCTGGAGCTGCTTCTTTCACTTCACAATGTGTCTTGACCCTCTTTCCAAGAAAGCATAGCACATTTATCCATTCCTTTCTACCACTGCCTAGAATTTCATATTATGGGTACATACTGTCGTTTTCTGTTTCCTATGTTTTTGATCATTCCTCAACTGGTGAACATTTGAGTTGTTATCCAATTTCCCTGATCATGATGTTTCAACCAAGATCCTTGAACATAGCTCCTGTGCATTTTTTTCCAAATACTTTTCCAAGGCAGAAGAATGAGAATTGCTGTGTGATAGAGTACACACATTTAAAGTTTTAATAGATAGCAACAAATGTTCCTCTAAAGTGGCTATGCCAATAAATAACTTTTTAACAATTGTTACACATGTGTTGGGAAAGTGCTGTCTCTCTAAGGAGGACAGCGCAAGAGAAAATGGGCTTACATGGCAATAGGACACATACTCAGGCAGCAGACAGTTAATTATATGAATTGTGGCCTCACAGCCAGCTGGGCAGGGGACAACCTCTCTGAGCCTCAGTGTGAGGATTAATTAAGATGGTACATGAAAAGCTCATAGCACATGACCATGTACATATAAGGCACTTGATGACAGTTATCATTAGCTGCTTGGGAAGGAAATGAGGACAGGGGAGGTTCAGGCTGTCTTTCCTGGAAAATCTTTAGGGACAACAAGCCCACATGGACCTACGTGCCATTTTCTGGATGCAGAAGACTGGATAATAACTGTGTTGATGTCCACCCAATTTAAAAGCAGAGCTATTAGCCACAAAAGCCATGACCTTGAGCTTGACAGGCCAGCCTCGGCCAGGTA
>NW_011888891.1:4147826-4211193 GCF_000151845.1 Pteropus vampyrus
AAGGAAAAATCTTGTCATAGTGTTTTATTTGCACAAATGGACATATTTCACATAATTATTAAACAATATTAAGCAAAAAAAGAGAGAAAACATCAGTATCACTTGCTATTCATTAATACATGGAATTATGCTTATAAGCATCATGCTGGAGCTGCTTCTTTCACTTCACAATGTGTCTTGACCCTCTTTCCAAGAAAGCATAGCACATTTATCCATTCCTTTCTACCACTGCCTAGAATTTCATATTATGGGTACATACTGTCGTTTTCTGTTTCCTATGTTTTTGATCATTCCTCAACTGGTGAACATTTGAGTTGTTATCCAATTTCCCTGATCATGATGTTTCAACCAAGATCCTTGAACATAGCTCCTGTGCATTTTTTTCCAAATACTTTTCCAAGGCAGAAGAATGAGAATTGCTGTGTGATAGAGTACACACATTTAAAGTTTTAATAGATAGCAACAAATGTTCCTCTAAAGTGGCTATGCCAATAAATAACTTTTTAACAATTGTTACACATGTGTTGGGAAAGTGCTGTCTCTCTAAGGAGGACAGCGCAAGAGAAAATGGGCTTACATGGCAATAGGACACATACTCAGGCAGCAGACAGTTAATTATATGAATTGTGGCCTCACAGCCAGCTGGGCAGGGGACAACCTCTCTGAGCCTCAGTGTGAGGCTTAATTAAGATGGTACATGAAAAGCTCATAGCACATGACCATGTACATATAAGGCACTTGATGACAGTTATCATTAGCTGCATGGGAAGGAAATGAGGACAGGGGAGGTTCAGGCTGTCTTTCCTGGAAAATCTTTAGGGACAACACGCCCACATGGACCTACGTGCCATTTTCTGGATGCAGAAGACTGGATAATAACTGTGTTGATGTCCACCCAATTTAAAAGCAGAGCTATTAGCCACAAAAGCCATGACCTTGAGCTTGACAGGCCAGCCTCGGCCAGGTAAAAGGCCATATGGCATGGATATTTATTAGCTTTTTATGAAAACTACAAATTTGCAAAAAATGCTCTCAACGTTTTTGCCTTTGAAGTGTCATAGCTTTCTAACTCTTACCTCTTTAACATTCTGTGTGGCAAATGTGCAGGATTTTAGGCCATCAAGCAATGCCAGTAAAGTAGTAATGCTTTCATTTCGTAGGTTTTATTTTCCTATCAGCATGGTACAGTCATCTTAGATCTGACTTTTACTCGAGTAGCCTTGAGAAAACTGTGGAACTGCTTTAAGTCCCAATCCTTTGTGAAAATTAAATGATAATAATATCTGTAAGAAAAGCTAATGCTTATGGAACACAAAATGTAACAGACATTGTGCTAATTAATCACTGTATGTGTGTTATTGGGTTATTACCTAATTTAATGCCCACAATAAGAACTATGGAGTGGTTTTGGGGGCAAACGTGGGTTCAAACCCACTAGCAGTGTGGTTTTGGGCAAATTTCCTAGTGTCTCTGTGGCTCAGGATGTTTTGTTGGAAAGGGTAATGGATTGATATATAAGGCTCCAGAAACACCCATGGGCTCTCAGTAAGAGGGCCCCTCCCTGTTCGTGATGAGAGGAAGAAGTAAAACAGGTACAGGACTCACCTGTGTGGGATGCTTCCCTGGTTCTAGGACTGAGGTGGGCCTGGAAGCCAAGGGTACAAAGACTCATGTGACAACCTAGGTAAATATAACCACGAGACCCCAAGTGCCAGGCTGGGCCCAGCTCTACTGAGAGGTGGCCTTCTCTTGGGCCTGGTAAGTGGGGCCTGGTATGTGAGACCAATGTTGGCAAACCTTGGCTTGAGAGAAAGCAAAGTTGTCACATATCCCAGACCTGCTACTGGGAAGCCTTCATGGTGATCGGATACTTGCATGGCAGATTGAGCCTGAAACCAGAGCTCTTGAATCCTTACCAGCTTCTTAAAACTATCGTCTTCCCTTTCATCTTTCCCTACACCCAACTCCATTGTACCAAAGGATTGCTCAAAGCGTAGTCCCTCATTCTCCAGCTTCTAAACTGCAGAAATTCCACAGGAGGAGCAGCCCATTAGTGTCTTGGCACCTTGGAGCTCATCAGAGCTGGTTTTCTGTTAGACAAGAATGCTGAGATGGGATAGTAAAAGAACAGGACGCCAGAGAGGTCAGCTTTCATGGCAAAGAGGTTTGGACACTTGCCCTGGGAAGGCAGGCCTAGGCATGGCACAAAAGAAAGAGAAACAGAGACAGAGACAGAAAACAGGTAGAGGGAGCCTCTGAAGAAAATCTTTATGCTTGTGATCACCCCTATCTCAGTGACTCAGTTGTCTCCCTCTTCACTCCCAGTGCTACGAAGTCAGTTCTCCATTCTCCAGAAGTGACAACAGTTGTACTGTGCACGCTGGGCAGCCTGGGAAGTCAGAAGGGAGCACTGCCTTCTCAAGTGCGTCTGTAAACTGTTTCCTGAGAGGACAGGACATGCGGGAACTGAGCACAGGAGGGGGTGTCTGTCTGGGCATCAGGGGCTTTTTATCTGTAGGAAACTGCAAACTCCAGAGCCCTTCGACAGTCATGCTCAGTAGCACCATCTTTAAAGGAAAATGATTTCTCATGGGGTTTACCTGTACCTGAACTGCCCTGTCCAAAACCAGCTTGAGTGGTATTCTAGCCCAGGGTGTGGCTGACAGAGCACAGGACTGGGAGCCCCGAGACCAGGATTAAGTAGTCGGGTAACTTTGAGCAAGTCTCTTTGGCATTGGGCTTTGGCACTTATCTCATCTGTGGAGTGAGAGGCTTGGGAGACTGTCAGCTCACAGTGTATGAGGTTGAACAGAGCCCAGCAGTTTTGGCAGAGGAGGCTTTTCTCTCAGTGAAATTACCAAATATTCTCTAAGAAGTCTTAAAGCAAAGCTAGTGAGTCCGAGGGTCTTACACAGTGTGAAGAGCTTCTGAGTTTCCAGATCTGTCTTTCCAAGAACACTATTCTTAGGGTAACCAGCTGTTCCAGTTTGCCCAAGACCGAGGAAGGTTCCAGGGATGTTGGACTCTGAGTGTTCTGGGAGAGTGTGGGGCAAACTAGGGCCAGTTGGTTTGTACCCCAGATTCTCTTCCCCAGGGCCTTGGGCATAACTTTCTGCGCCTTGGTTTGGCCTGAGCGTAAACCCAGGTGCCCGTGGCTCTGACTCACTGGAGTCTAGCACTGGGCTTGGGCACCTTGCTTTTCTTACCCACGAGCTTGGTGTCATTTTCTCCTCTGCGTCTCAGCAATCAGCAGTCCCATCCCTCTCACCCGCTCAGAGTCAGACAGTCCTGGATTTCAACCCTTGCGTATGTTATTTCACTAATTGTTCTCACCTATATAGCACACAATGACACACTTTGTCATTTTTTCAGGTGTCAGGCAATGTGCTGAGAACTGCACATACCTTAGTTCGTTATTTCTCACAGGAATCCCACGAGGTATTATTATGAACTGTATTATTAGGTATTATTGTTATCTGTATTAGTCAGAGTGCTCCAGAGAAACAGAACCAATAAAATATATAGATATATAGAGAGATAGATATATCTATGTTTCCATGTAACTATGTATCTGTCTGTCTGTCTGTCTATCAAGAAAGATAGGTTTATTTTAAGGAATTGGTTCATCTGATTAAGGAGGCTAGCAAATCCAAAATCTGCAGTGTGGGCCAGCAGGCTGGAGACCAGGAAAGAACCAAGGAGTATGTTATGTGCACACTTCGTACTTGCTGATTCCCTTTTCCTGGCTCTCTTCTGCTATTAAAAATGAGACACATGGCCATAGACAGTCTGGTTACTATTACTATTAGACTCGGATCTCTCATTACTCCGGAAGAATGGATTTTTAGCCAGGGGAGCATTTGCTATATGTGCGTTTGTGGTGTTGGATGGCTGGTGGCAGTGGGGAAGCTGGGCTGGCCACCTGCATTCCTCCGTGTGTTTCCAAGCCAGACTGGGGCCATGGCCTCAACAAGCCTGGAGCCTGGAGAGAGATAAGAGGGCCCAGGGCTGGCCTGTAAAGTGTAGGGCCCTGCAGCCAGTAAAGCGATAGGGGATGAATCACTCCAGGGGCCTTTCTGAGTATACCCTTTCAGAGCAACCACTGTCTCTGCTGCCAGAGTCCAATCACTGTCACTAGGACATGGAACCAATTAAGTGGTGATCCCTGAGGCCAACTCATCTGACCCTCTGCCCCAGTTATCATCCATTTGACCCGAGACCCAAGATGAAGTGATCGAGCTGCCTGGCTATGGTATGTGCAGATAATGCTCCAGCTTGTGCCTGCAGGCTCCTCGTGCTGGCCTCTGTTGGCTTTGAGTGTGTGTGTAGGGAGGGGGGGGCGAGGGGGGGCCTGTTGAGGGAAATAACCAAGTGCAAAATGTTCTGGGGCCAGCAGACCTGGGCTCGAATCCTGACTTCATTTACTAACTTTACCTCTCTAAGCCTTGATTTCTTCATCTATAAAATGGGGGTAATATTACTAATCTCTGAGCTGTGGTTGGTTCAGTTAAAGGTGCTCACATATTTCAAAGGGCTTGGCATGGAACAGGAGTTCCTTTTTTCCTTGTCTCTCCTTGGAATCACTCCTTGTCTCTTTAAGACGTTGGTCCTGAGGCTACCTCCTTTGACAATCTAACTCTGTCTTCCTTGAGTCCAGAATCATCAGTGAGGGCCCAGAGCAGCCTGGGTGGGCCCCATGCTTGCAGCCCTGGCTTAGAGTAATTGACAAAGCCAGGCCAGGCTCCCAGTCCAGTAGCCTGGAGTGGGGAGGCCAGACTCAGCTGAGACTCAGACAGCGGCCACAGACTCCCTGCAGGGAAAGCACCCCAAACCACTGGGGTGGATTCTTGAACCTTTCGGTTATACCTCCTGGGAACGAGTCCTGGCTGGCTATGATTGGTTTTTTTTGGCTTTCAAGTTATAGCACATGGATTTCTAAATTTCAAAGCCCTCTAGCCAATATGCAAATGTTTTAATTTGAGGTGTAACAGACAGGTGGAATTAACATTCAAAAGCCAGCACCTTCTTGGTAGATCCTACCATAAAGCTAATCTCAAAAAGCAAGATTATTTTTTTTTTCTGTAGAAATTGTTTGGATTTCTTCTACCTGGAGGTCTTTTTGGGCCACAGTGTTGAAGAGAAAAACATTTAAGGAGAAACTTCTAAAAATAAGAAAAATTTTCCCATGCTTTTGTATATGACACATTGTTTTCTGTGTGGGGGTTTAGCAGGAGTGAATTGGGGGCTGTTGTTTGGATGAGGACTGTTGGGTCAGTCTTGGATCGGAGGGGAAGATATTAGCCAACGTTGGACATCTCCTTCCCCAGCGGTTGTTTTGGTCCTTCCTTGTTATTTCTTTTTTCTCTAAGTCCTGGTGGGCTGCTTGCTTTCTTTCTCTCTTCTCTCTTTCTCTCTCTCTCTCTCTCTCTCTCTCTCTCTCTCTCTCTCTCTCTCTCTCTCTCTCTCTCTTTCCTTCCTTCCTTCCTTCCTTCCTTCTTGGACACTGTGGTCCAACAGGAGAATAGCCCTGACTAACTGGGATCAAGATAATGGTTAAAAGCATGAGCTTTAGAGTTGGACAGATGTGGATTCAAATGCTGACTTTTCCCACTTCCTGTCCCTGTGACTATGGGCACTTCATGTAACTGCCCTGACTTGGTTGCCTGTGAAATGGAAGTAAAAACAGCACCTGCTTCATTTTGCCAAGAGGAAATACATAAGTATGTAAATTGCAAGGTATAGCACATGATACTTGAAAACTCTCACAGAATGTTTAAGTCTCCGTTTGGTGTTTATCAACAAACTCAGGTGCTCCAATCCACCAGCAACTAACGGGTCATATTGTGGTCCCCAACTGTGCCTAATGCTCCATGGGGGTGACAAGAGGAAGATGGGCTTTATTTCTTGGCTCTAAGGAGCTCTGGGAGGGACAAGACTTATACCTGACTAGAAAAAGATGAGTTAAACAGATTTAAGCCAGTGTTTAATAAAATGGTAAGTTGAACAGTGCATGTAATAAGAGGAATTGAAATGTGAATGCAGAGAAGCCACTGTGAAAAGTGAGGAGGTGCCTAGCACTTACTGAGCGCTGTGAGCCAAGCTCCACAGGGCTGGACCCCTCAGTTCTTACTACAGCCTTGAGAGGTGAACATTCCCCTCACCGTTTTATTCACAAAAGGGCACTGAGGCTCAGAGACATGCTATAACCCATCCAAGGTTATACAGCTAAAGTTGGCTAGAGTTGCCAACTTGTCCTAGTTTGAAGTCTGTACGATGGAGGGAGGCTTGAGCTGACCTTGAAAGAGAGGTAGGGCTGGAAAAGGCAGAGGTTAATGGTTCCTCTGTTCCTTGGTTTCCTGCCTCATGGTGCTGTGCCTTACATTAAGAGTGCTTCCTGGGGCAAGAGGAGGCCCCCTTGGTGCACACTCAGAGCTTTTCATGCCTGGCAGGCTGTAAGCATCAGTGCCAGCCAGTCCTGGCAGGTGGAGACCACATACAACTCTGCCTGGCCACAGCCCAGCAGTGAAACTTGACACACATCCTGGCCACACGAGGTGGCAGGCATTTGCCTTCTTATCGGCCTAGGGAACATTCCATGGCCAAGTGACCACCTGGGTTGCTTCTGTCAGGGTAGATCCACTTCAGGCTGTGTGCGCATTTGCATTGTTGTCTATCCTGCGCATTTTGCATTTTTGAGAGTCTGGTCTGGCTACGGGGGGGGGCGGGGGGGCAGGTGTGCTGGGTGTGCTGCCCTCTCTGCCACTGGCTCTTCAGCAGCAATGAGAGAGATATAGGGCACCCTGGGACAAGCATGGTTCTGTGTCAGAGGGCCTGGATCAAGTCCTGCTGACCTTCCTTGGTTGTATGACCTTGGTCACTTCACCTCTCTATACCTAAACTTCCTTTACCATAAAATGAGAATGGTAAAAAAAACTTACCTTCAGTTTCATTTTGAATATCAAATATTACCAAGAGCCTGACTTACCTTGCCAGGTTTTCCCTAAAATTAATAATCATTACTTTTAATGATATTAACTACTTCTGAAATGTGGAGAGCTCTGAGCTCTAAAATAGTGCACAGAGGGGAGTGGGCAGGGATGGGTCCAAGAATGTGCTGCACGGCTGTTGTGATATCTTGCTCGTTCAGACTTAGAGGAGCCCCAGCTTCAGATCTTCAGCTGTGAGGAGGAATTTGCACTAAGTTTGAGTGGGTAGAAATCCTGTGCTTCTCCACATTGCTCAGAAAGGGCTGTGTGATTATGATAAAACTTTGCACCTAAAATGTCTCTGCTGCCCTGAAACTGGGTTTGAGGAGCGTTTAGCTAAACTATATTCTCCATCTGGGAACTATAGCAGTCACAATGTGCGAATACCTGTAGATGTTTCTCCTCCACAGTATCCAAGGCTTAGTGAAAAGAGAACACAGTATGTGTCAGACTCAGTATGTGGGTTTAAACCACAGCTTGCCACCATGTGACTTTAGGCAAGTTTCTTCATTTCTCTCTGCCCCTTTCTCATGTCAGGAGGGCTGTGTTCCTCTACTCCCTTCCTTCCTCTTGGCATTTGCAAGAGCCCTGTGAATCTGGCATTATTATGATTATTATTATGGTAAGCAAATCAAGCTCTGATCTCTTTAGTCAGCAGTCTCCAACATTTCTGTCACCAGGGTCCGGTGCTCCTATGAGAATCTAACGCCTGATGATCTGAGGTGGAGCTGAGGCGATGATGCTAGCGCCGGAGAGCCGCTGCAAATACAGATGAAGCTTTGCTAGCTCACCTGCCGCTCACCTAGTGCTGTGTGCCTGGTTCCTAGTACCCGTCTATGGCCCAGGGGTTGGGGTCCCCTGGCTTAAGTGACTTGCCCGAGATCACTTGTCTAAGAAAACCAGAATGAGAAAAGACATCACACCAGGATGTAGCCTCTCATGTTAAAAACCTTAGCCAGGTCCCCATGGGACCCTCCTGAAGAAGTTCTGGACCAGTGGTCCATTTTGAGACCCTAAGTCCTTACTTTGGCTTCCCAGTCACTGTGCTTTTCCAAACTAAATTCCTGTTCTCTGGTGATATCAACTGGATATTTGCATAGTGTATCTCTGAGAACAATCTCAGGGCGAAACTCTGATGTTTTATGAGAAGTTGGCTAATTTTATGAGGCACCATTGGTCTGTTGCCATGGAGCAGATAGGGCAGACTGACTATTTCAGGGGCTTGTAAAAATTCTCTGCACAGCCTTTGCCAAAAAAAGCTTTAAAATGGACTGCAAGGTGTTTCTACGGAGACATTTTTGGGGAGGGTGGATCTTGCTTTATGGAGAGTCATAAAAAAATTGTCTAGATCAGCCTGGGATTTTGATTTTGATCAACTCAGCCTGAAAGCAACTTTATTCTCAAAAACTTGGTTGAACAGCCTACAACTCTGAAGCCCCAGTCAGGTGAACATTATGTAGAGTCGGGTGAGAGGGTGGAGGGCAGTTCTGGTTCACTCAGGGCTCTCCTGAGTGAAATAAAATAAATAAATAAAAATATAAATAAATAGAGTGACCTCTTAGAAGTGACCTGTGGATAAAATAGGAAGATTTTATTTTCCTCCAGCAAATGAAGGAAAAATTCACAGTGGCTGGAGGAGAAGCTGTGGTCTTGGCGGATACGACTTAAACATTGTTTTCTCCACTTAGCCTTGCATTTGTTAGCAGTGGAAGCCTATTGCTGTGAAGTGCCAGGGAGGAAGAGGATCTGCACTAGGCCAGGAGGAGCAGTTTTCTGCAAATCACATTGCGGGTGAGTCTGAGACTTCTGTTTAATCTTGGCTCACCTAACGCCCTGCTTGGAGAGTCAGGTACAATCCCTATTCTACTTGGGGAGATGAGGCTGGAGAAAGAGAGGCAGGTAATGTTTGCACGAATCAAGCCCAGAGCCGAAGACTTAGGTGCTTGATTGGCAGTTTTCAAAACATCTCACTGGAGCTTGAGAACTGACTGATCTCTTAGTTTCAGCCCTCCATCCCCTTGGTTGGTGCCATTCTCCCAGCTTTACAGGCTATCAGTGAAAGCAATAGAGGACAAAGAGGGCTGGCTCTTTCTCAAAGTCCTCCTTGAAGAAAAAGTAACCCAGTCCTGCCCTTCCCAGTATGACAAGCTGCCAAAACCCATCCGTTTTCTCTTTGAGTGTGTTTCTCTTCTTCTTGGCTCAGGTGGTGAGTCGTTTCCTTTTCCTGGAGGAGTCAGAAGGCATCTCACAGTGAATAGTCTAGTATTCTCATTTTTGTTCTCTTTTTTAAAGTCAGCATTTGTGATACGTTCTTGGAATAGAGTCCTTACTTTTTTCCTTCCTTCTTTCCTTTAACCTCTTCTGCTCCTTGGTTTTCCTCTTCTTTCCCCAATCTTTTAAAAAATACACTGATTTTTGTCTCTACCCTTACAAGCTTGACTCTTTAATAGAACTGTGGGCTCCCTGAGGCCAGGGACCATGCCCTGTACTTGAAAGTTATCTGGCATATGCAGGAACTTTCTAGAAACATTTGTCAGTGTGGTTCTCAGTGAGGCTGTATATTTCTTAGCCTCTGACTATGCTGCAGAGACCAGAGCAGGGGCACTGCCTTTCTTCCCCAAACCCTCCTGAGGCACTTTCTTTGGCTGTGACTCTGGCTGCTACTGGGCAGCTTTGGTAGCTGATGGTTGTTTGTCTCTTCCCTGGATGGCTTGTCTTGTCCCCAGCTCAGTGTTGTTTCTCTTTTGCTGCATTCCTCTTTTGCTGCATTTCTTTATTCCTCTGCTGGCAACAAAAATTCTTAGTGGTTGGAAAACTGAAAAATATCTGAGCCTTAAGTTTCTGATTCAGTCTGTCTGAAAAAATAACACAAACAAAATCAAAAATGAATTTGCTGAACTCATTTCAGGTGAACATATACTATTAGGACATATATTAGACTTTATGGAGAAATCTCAATTTTCTGTTACTATGGACTATGACCACAATGCTGAGATGCATGGTGGGAGGGAGGTGGGTGGGCTCAAGAAGTCTCCATGGAAAGGCTTAGTTGAAACCTTAAGGTTAAATAGCTAATGCTGATGGTACCCTTGCTACAGGCCGGGCACCAGGTTAGCTGTTTTGAGTACGTTCTCGAGTCCTCAAACAACCATGGGAGGCAAAACCAGTGTTATCTTTATGTCCATTTTACGCAGAAGAAAATTGAGGCTTAGGAAAGGTTAAGTAGTTTAGCCAAGCTAACATGCCCAGGAATTCAAACCTGGTGCTCATGCTCTTAGTCCCTCTATTATACTACCTCTAAAAGGAAAAGTAGAGTGTTAACGTTTAGAAAGCTTTTACATATCAGGCACTGGAGTTAGGCAATCCAACCTGGAATGAACTCTCAGATTAAGAAACCATCACAAGTGGATTATGATGCTTGCCTCTGTTTTATATGTTTGGGTCCATGAGATTAGTCCTGTAAAAGTATATCATTTACTTCTGGACACCATTACTATAATTTGTGTAGCTGCCACAAGGTGAACAGTCATCTTAGTCCTTGCTACTCGAAGTATGGTCAAGAGACCAGCAGTGTCAGCATCAACCCGGAGCCCGTTAGAAAGGCAGACTCTCATGTCCTGCCCCAGACTCGCCCAATCGGAATCTCCCTTCTTCTGAGAACCCTGGTGACATATGAACAAGTGAGATGTGCTCATAGTCTTGAACTGTAGCTATGTGGCCAAGGCGGTTGAATTTTTCTCAAGAGTAGAAAGCAGAGATAACTGATCACAATTCGGTCCATCCTTTTTTCTATAGGAACATAACTTTTTATTATTTAAAAAATATTTAACCACTCATGATATAACTAATAACAATGACTAGCCCGTAAGAACTAATTATTTAAAAACACTTCTGCTAAAGAGTGAAGTTTACTGAAATCAAATACTCGGGCACACTTCAAGTACCTTGTCCACTGAATATCACCTTTTTTCTGAGTAACTCCACAGAATGAAGTCCCTGAAAATAGCCCAACAAAAGCATTTAGCCACCTGTGGGCACTTATTAGAAAGAAAAACAAAGATAGCAACCACTTATTAAGTACTTCTACTTAGACTCAATAGCACTTTACTTGTATTTCTATTATTTTTTATTTGTACTTAAATTTTTGCATCTCTTCTAATTTTTTTTCTCTATATAAGAGAATTTCACATAGGATTATATGGCTTTGTCAACAGGGACTGTGTCTTAATCACCTTTTCACCTGCAGGGTGCCTGGTGCAGTATTTTATATGTAGTAGCTGCACAATAAATGTTTTTTGAATGCTGAAGAGCCTACGAACTCCAGGCTCTTCCCAAGAATGCTTCCTAAAAGGGCCTTTTGATTTTTTTAAAATATTAAAAAAAAAGTTCTATGACATTGTCTGAAAACAGCTACACTGGAGCAGTTTCCTTGTAAAGGCCATGATAATATCTGTTCAAAACCTTTTAGTTTCTTTTCTGTTTTGCACCATGTTTTACTGCATAGCTTTCCAATTCAGCATTTTGTTATCAGAGTCACCGATGCTCTCATTTTGCTGATGGATAACACTGAGCATGGATGAAGAGCGGATCAGTAGTGTGAACTACCCACCTCAAGAGAATTCTGTTTTAGAAGCATCTGGGGGCCCTTTCCTGCAGGAAGAAGGACATAGATTATGAAATTAGACAGATTTAGGTTTAAATTGTGGTCTTAATTTATTGGTTTCATTCAATTCATTTGGAATTGATTAATTTGAAATTTATTCATTTGAAATATGGTTTTGGAGGAGAGCTCTATGGATACCTTGGAGCACCAGAAAGATGAACAGTTGAGTTCTAGAGCAAATTAAGCCTAAAACATCACTGGAGGTAAAAATGACAAAACTGAAGCTGTCCTACTTCAGGCATATCATGAGAGGCAGGTTTCTTTGGAAAAGAAAATCATGTTGGAAAAGAGAGAAGGCAGCAAGAAGAGATGAAGACTAAATAGGAGATGGATTGACTCCATAAAAGAAGCCAGAGGCATGAGTCTACAGGAGCTGAGAAGGGCTGTGGAGGACAAGACATTGTGGACGTCACTCATTCACAAGGTCATCAGGAGCCAGAGCCAACTTAATGGCATGTAACATATGCAATATATTGGCTTGTGCATTTGACTCAATCTCTGCATTTCAGTTTTTTTTTGATAATAAAATGAGATAACAATACCTACCCCATAGGCTGTTTATGGGGACCAAATGAGATAGTGGCAGGAAGGTGGTCTGGTGAACACAAAATAACTGGGGAGCTCCATCTGCAGGGTGTGACCACCTGAAGTCAACAAAAACATTTTTTTTTTTCCAAAAGTGCAGAAACACATAAAAACCAAATAGGCAGGGAAGTCTTTTCCGAGGGAATGAAAAGGACTCTTCCCAGACATTTGTGCCATTGATATTGCTGGTGCAATCCCCATCCTCTCCAAGACAAGATGGCTTCTTATCTCACTCAATGCCTTAGAGAATTTGGAAAGGTCTGAATGGCCTGGCCATGTGATGTGATCTGACTTCCTGGGAGGACAACTGTTATGAGCTCCTTTTGATCGATAATAAAAAACGATTAGCATTCCAGAAGTTGTTTCTAGGACAAAACCAATTTTGAAGAGTTTTCCTGAATGAGTAAGTTTTATTCCGCTGCTTTGTGTACTTTTGTCACTAAATTGTAGCCCAGAAGGTTAAGGCGCTTATCAGTCTCACAGAGCAAATAAGTGGTAAAAGTAGGAATCAAATCCAGATCTGTCTGGCTCCAGAGCACTGTACTGCTTTGTGTGGAAAAGATGGAGTCCATGTCTAGGAAGCTAAATTCCTCTCTTCCTGCTGCAGGAAGAGGTACAGAGGTGAATGCACCTTTCTCCTATAGCATGAGTGGGCGAGAACACCAAGGCCCAGGCTATGCATGATTAACCAGATCAGAAAGCTCAGTTACGTCCTCCACAGATGGCCTCCTCCAGTTAATCATCAAGTTCTTGCTCCCCAGCCAGGGAGCAGCAACATGCCAGTGCAGGGTGGAGGTGGCACAGATGGTGACTCACCCAGCAGGGGGTCCTCCTTCAGTCATTCCCACAGGAGAGGAGACGAAGGCTTAGGAAAGGGCAGCCAAGCCATTGCAACTTCGATCCCTTCTTTATCCCCTGCGAAATCTTGGGCACAGAGAGAAAACCTCAGCTTTTTCATTTTCTTATTCACAAAGATTGGCTGTGAGAGAGTGCTTAAAACTCTTGAAAGAGAGATTTAAAGAAGGTACAGGGAGATTCTCTAACAGTCTGTGCCTAGTTTCATTTACCAAGCCTGTAGTAGAGAGACAAGCTGCTCAGGAGTAGTCTGGCTTCTCAAACCCCATTCGAACTGACCATAGCTGGTGGACTGGTGAGCAGGTCCCAGAGGTGCAGTTAGGGAGTTGGGGTCAGGAGCTCCAAGGCTCCGATCTGCCACAGCCATCTCTGGAGACTCACGATCCACTGCAGCTTTCCTTTGCCCAGGCTTGAGTTAAAGTTTAGGTGAATGTCCTTTCTGTATCTTTCTGTTAAGGTAAAGGGTGGTGTGCAAAAAGATTTACTAAGACAGATGAGGTGCTTGGGTAAGAAGGGCTTAGGCTGGGGCCATCTCACCCACACAAGGGCCATTTTCCATGCACTCCCCTGGATGTGCTGTATTCAACAGAGAAAGCAGTTTGAGGCTACTGTAGAAGGAAGAAACATTTCCGTGGCTTACTCAGGCCAAAATCACATAAAATGAAGATGCCGAGCCCCAAAGAAAGAAAGTGAGCTCTCCCTCCAGCCTGGCTCAATGCCTAAAGTGGAGCTGGAAGGAATGTTCCTTGAGGAGGACGTGGCAAGTCATATCAACAAGTCTGACTACGTGTTCCCAGCCATTGAAAGTGAAGCAAGCAAAAGGGGCCACAAAGAAAGTCCAAGAATCTGAGAATGTCCACATGCTGCCAGACTTGTGATCCCTCCAGGCCAAAATTCTCTGATAATAATAATGAACAAGGGAGGATGTTTATTATTGGCCAGAGTCCACGCTTTTTACAAATCTTTAAAAAAATGTATTTCAGTAAACTGTGAGGTCGGCAGGGATATCAAAATTTATGCTTTGTGTTGGTCCCTTAAGACAACTTCAAAAATTAGGCATATGCCCCTTTTACTTCTTGTTTCAACCCTTAATCAGGTCTTTTTCAGTAGCACATTGTTGGCCTGTAGCAACTTTACTCACAGTAAAGAACACTGGACTAAGCAAGTCCACTGTCTTCTCTCCTAAGACATGAGAGTGTCCCTGGACCAGTCACTTTGCCATTCTGGACTCACACACACTGAAAACACATAAATACATACATATAAAAAATGGTAAAAACTGAATAAAATCTGTAGTCTAGTTAAAAGCACTGTACCGATGTCAACTTCTGATTTTCACATTGTGCTATAGTTATTTAAGATGTCAGTCACCATAGAGGGAAGCTGAGTGAAGGGTCCATAGGATTCTATGTATTTTTGCAACTTCCCATAATTTCAAAGTAAAGAGTTTTTAAAAAAGTTTCCTAATGCCCAAATCCCATACCAGAGATTGTGATTCATTGGTCTGGGGCATTGGACGTCAATATATTTTTTTAAAACCTCCTTAGGTGATTGTAATGTGCAGCCAGGATTGAGAACCACTAAACTAGATGATCTCTGGGTCTCCTTCCAACACTAAAATATTATCAGTCAAATTAATCTCAAGTCCTCTTGAAACTATTTAAATGTTCAACTTGTAAGGGTAATATGTTTTTTAAGTTTATTACCCTCTGGTAAAAACTTTCTTATTTGTCCTACAGTTGCCTCTTATTTGAGTGGCCTGAGCTCAGCCTCTTTCACTTTGAAGCATTGTTATCTTCTAGCTACATCTTGGAGCTGCTGCTTCTCAGTCTCTGCCCTTCCCCTTGATTCTCACCTCCACTGTGGCCACCGCTCACCAGCTGCAGATCACTCCCTGTTTGCTCTGCAATAAATGCTACTGGCTCTGCACAGGTCGCTGCAGAGAGGGGTGGATTGGGCAGGACATGCTTCCCCTTCAAGTCTCTTCACGTCAGTCTGTCAGCCTCATACTTCCACCCAGAGCTCTACAGGGAACCAGACTCCCTGAACGGTCATGGTTAACCAACAGGAATTACAGTGTGGTGGGAGGGGAAAAATTCAAACATAATGCTGAATAGGATGGTGCTCACAGTCCAAAAGAAAAGCACCCCAAAATTAAAACTCTCACAGGGAGCCCACTTGAAGATGTATACCCCAATTCTTATTTTAGATCCTCTGTCCCCTATGAGCCCTCCTTTCAGAGAATGCCTCCTTCTTTAACCAACCATGATTATTTTCCTACCCTCCTTTAGGGAGTGTCACGCACCTCAAAATCGATCTTTCCCTAGAGTTCACCCCTTCCTCCCATCGGGGCAATCCTAGGACTGCAGTAACCCATAGCAGAGCTCTTCACAAAATCTGGCTTATTCAACCAAGAATTGCACAATGCGGGAGGGAGGTGGTGCCTTTGGAGTTTTGGGACTCCAGGTCCAATCCTAACAGGTTAGAGAGCGATGTCTCCTCTTTCCTCCTGACTATCCAGGTGGCAGTGAATGGAACACACTTCACATTTCCCAAAGACCAACTGCATGTTCTCTCTCCACATTAAAGAAGAGAAACCGTTTTCTCAATGAACACAGATTCCTACCCTCAAAGAGTTTGATGCTTTTATTACGCTCTTATTACGCAGAGCTGCATTCTCTCAGATTTGCTTATCCTCCAGCCCCCATGTTTTGCCCAGAGACCTATTGGAGCATGAGAAATGGGACCAATTACCTTACCTATTAAAGCACAGAGCTTCCTATGCCTGGATGGTCCCCCTCTGGCCACACTAAATTCTAGCCCCCAAGGCTTTGAGATACCTCCAGACCAAATCTGTTTTTTTAGGCAGGACATCTTCATCCCTTTATCTGTAAAAGGAAGAGAGGCAGTATGAGGATTAATTACTTTCCTGGGCAGCCCTGCTAAGAATTGTACTAGGGTTTACGTAGGCTTTGAGGATTTAGAAATGAAGATAAGTCATGTTTAATTTATATCATTCACAATTTCATTGGCTTTGATTCTAGCTCTTTTTAGCCTTCATCTTTCTTGACTGAATAATGATTTTTAAATACATTTTTTTTTATCAAAAAGGAGCACCCTACCTCAACCCCCTGCCCCCACCCTAGCTCCATTATTTCAGTTATCTATACCTTGCTGCTTGATGTTCACCTGCAGGCTTGGGCCAGATATCAACAATCTGGGACACTGCTTGAGGTAATAGTTTCCAAATGTTTACTACCTTCAACTTTGTCTCCTCTTAGCTGTCTCAGGCTTCAAGGGTTGACCCCTAATTTAAATCTCCCAAGAATTTGAAAATCAGTCCATGCCCATCCTAACTGAAATTCTCCAAGTTTTAAATTTTAAAAATCATATCCCCTTTTAACTTTTGACTGCATTTTGAAGGCACACAATCAGTCTTGTACATGGTAGGCACTTACTGCTTTATTAATCTCTCTAATGTTCTGATTAACAAGATGATAATTCCTTTGAACTTCCATAATAATCTTATTAAATGCTTCTATGGTATGAGGAACTGGCTACATATATACATGTGATTTTTAAGGCAGAAGATCAAATTCCTCCAAGTGTAATGCATGGAAAGTTTGCTGAGGCCATTGGTAGTTCAGACTGTGGCATCAGACGATCTGAGTTGGAGAACTACTCTGGTATATAGGTTATGTGACCTTGGGCAAGTTATTTTATCTCTTCCAACTTCAGTTTCATCATCAGTAAAAATGAGGACAATAGTGGTATTTATTTTGTGTGGTTGTTTGAGCATTAACTGAGATAAGGTCTGTAGCACTGGCCCATGGAAAGGACTTAGTCCGCGTAAGCTATTATTACTGTGTTGCTGTGAACAATTCAGACATTGACTATGTCAGTGTCTTTCAAGTGGAGACAGAGGACCATTTATATCAGAATCAGCTTAGATACATTTAAAAAATGCAGATGTCTGGGCCCTACTGCGGACTTATCGAATCATGCTTTCTCACACTGAGGCGTAGGTACCTGTATTTTATACAGCTTCCCAGGTATATGTCAATGGGAGGCACTCTAGATTGTCCCAGTGCTGCTGGCTGATTTTCTACCTGCAGCTGTAGGGGTCCTGAGCTGTTCTGTACAAGCTACAGTGATAAGAGAATGGGTAGGCAGCATGCATCCATTTCATTGTGTGCCTGGTGACCTGTTGGTCCAAATTTAAGAAAGATCTTAAAGATCAATTTAAGGGGGCGTTAGTCACTGTGATGCACGGTAGCTGTATTAGCCCTTGTCTCCCATTCCTTTATGAATCTTTTCACACACTGGTTTTAGGCAAAAACTCAAAGACATGTGAAGAAAAAACCAGAACCAAAGAGGTAGAAATGTTCTGTTAGAACTGCAAGATAACTGATTCAGAAGGCAGAGGATACAAGTGGGAAATAATAATGATAATAAAAGAATGGCATTTAGAAAGGGATATTTTGATGTACTGGACATCTTCGGACTCTCTGCTTTCTGTCCCTTGGGAGCGGGGTAGAAGGTACACAGAGGCTTTGTTCTGTGTGAACAGATTGTTGACAACAGGCCAGTTTAAATTTAGTTTGAAACTATTAAAAATTTAGTTTTATTGGCATCTCAAAAAGGCAGTAATTGTTCTGTTTCTCTTGCACATCTATCCCATGAGGCAGGTTGCAACTTGTCCTGTTTGCCCGGGCCTTAGTGGAGTCCCCAGGGAGAAGACAATCAGACAGTGTCATCTTGATAACATAGCTGCCTCTTAATAGAAAAAAGTTCACTGAAGTGGTAGTTAGTCAGCTTCTTCCTTTCAGTCCCCAAAATGGGGGTCTCTGGAAGCTCTTGTGCTAGGCATCTTTGTAACCTGCAGACAGTCCGCCCCTTCTGGGGAGCTCTGACTACTTGTGATGGACACATACATACCTTTGTATATATGAGGAAGGTGGGGTTTCATGGGGATGGTCTCACAGGTTCTCAAATGGCAGATCGAACCTTTTACCACCAGAGAGTGAGCAAGAAGCATGTCTTTGATATCCTTCAGACCCAAGTCCAGGTACCTATCAGCTGCATGACTTTGGGCAGGTGACTGAACTTTAGAGTCCTCATTTTGCTACCTATGTTGTTGAGAAGATTAAATGAGAATGTGCGAGAAAACTCTTAGACAATTCTGGCACACAGAAAGGGCTCGGAAAATGACAGCTGTGGCCAGCGCCCGTGGTCCCAGTATTGCTGTCATTGTGCTAAAGCTCGGGACACGGAAAATGCCTCCCAGATTTTTCTGCAGTTAGTGCCCTCAGTAAACAGGATTTAACGATATCATCTAGCATAGATACCTTAAGTAACTCTCTTCACCTTGAAAGACAGTTGAGTTTGTTCAAATAGATTAATCAGAGGAAGTAAATTATGAAATTCAATTGTAAATAACACGGCCAATTCTATAAATCAATCTGTAAATATGAGCGATGCATATTTAAGGACCTAAAGCAGAAATTGAGAAATATAAGGTAACAGCAAATTCTAAAACTTTGGGCTACATCAAGTGTAAAGCAGCCCTCCAGAGAAAGAAGATTAAATATTTACCCAGAAAGTTTACAAAATAATATTTTGGGGAAAAAAATATCTACAAGTTAACATTGCTGTAGGTAAGATGTGCTTTTTGGTCATATTACTATTTCATTGACTAATTTTAGATACGAGAAACTAATGATTCATAAAAGTCTTTCTCTGATGTTGCTTCAAGATGTACATACACTCTCATTTAAAGGTGAGGCTGATTTTCACTTTTTTTGCCATCACAGCTGTCTGCACCCTCTATCCTCATGGGAGCCAAGGCACCTCACAGCATTAAAATAATTTTAAATTCATGAATAAATGAGATTAAACTACTGAAGAGTAATTAGTGATTTCTAGAAGTAATTGATATTATTCAAACCAATCAGAAATTATTATTCAAAAATATAAAAAACAAGCCAACATTTAATAGTACAAAATTATTTATTAGTAAAACAAAAATTAGAATTTGTTTATTACACAGCAAAGTAAAACAATTGAACGTTCCCTACAAAAATTTTAACTGTAAGCATACAAAATAGGAGTGGCACAATGACCAGGTCTGAGGACTTCAGCTTAATGCTTAAGTTAGCATCAGAAAATTGAAAATGGTGACATGTAAACTGCTCCCGTGATATTTTGTTAAAGGGCTGCCTATTTTGAGTTGTCATTTTGTCTGATAGAAAAATAGGTATACACACGTCATGTTCCAAATTGATGAATTTCTATGAACTATAGCAGATGTCACAGTTTGTTTCCCTCATATAGAAATCACTGGTTGCTGCTGCCGAGGGAGCAAAGTTCACACAGTCTGTGCCAGGATAGGCAAAATACTCAGATGCTCTGATGGTGTCCAAGTGTTCTGCTTCACAGGACGCACAGTAGCAGCTGGAGGTGGTGGCCGAGGAGAAGCAGTCGTACTGGGCGTGCGAGGGCAAGTGAGGGTAGGAGTAGTCTTCCGAGGAATAGCCACAGTTTCTGGTGTCCAGGGAAGGGGGAGAATTGTAATTCTCTGGAGCATACAAAGGTAGCTGAGCTGGCGAGTAACTGCAGTCTAAGGAACTGGAGAGAGTGCAGGAATCTGAAGGCGATCCTGGGATCTAGAGAAATGAAAACCAAGGAACAAAGAGCTTGATAACTTAGGCTTAAAAGAAGTGAATAGAGTAGATTTATTAACTCAAAGTGAGAACAGTAAGGGTAAAGAAAAATAATACAACAAAATACCCAACCCAACCCAAGTCTGCAGAAGTAATTTTATTTGCTGATCGCATGATTTCATGACACCACATTCTATATTTACCTATTTCTTTCCTAACAATAAATTGCCTTGCTTCACTGGTTTCCTTTGTTATAACTATACTTTAGAGGATGCTTTGTCCTTAGACCACAAAATCCCATTGTGCTTCAAGTCACCTGTATATCAAATCCTGCTGTGTACCACAATATAAGCTGCAGGTGGCACCTTGGATGTTTCTCCACACCCTTGGCTGTAGAGAACAAGGTGAACACACTCAAGTAGAACTGGGATCTTCAATGGTCCAGTGTCTGGGAGACTCCAAAATGCGAAAGAACTCTTATAGTCACTAAAGTCTTGTCCCCTGAGGAGAAAGGTACCTTCTGCTTTCTCTTAAGGAGGGCTACAACTGTTGCTGAGAAAGCCTAACTTGGAAGCTGGATGGGAACTGGATGGTTGGGGGCCCTGTATGCATATTCTATGGAGTTAATTTCCTATACCCTTAAAATTTAGCCTGATACCTATACAGACTTTTGACAAACGAGAAGAAAACATCATTTATGTAAAAACAAACAAACAAACAAACGAAAAAAACTTTTTTAAGGTTTTAAAAAAAGTATATGAGTGTCTAAAAGACATTAAAACATCTGCTATCTACTAATATAAACCTTACTCCATTTTAAATACCACAGTTTCAAACATTTTGAGGTCCATCAAAAACAGACCATCCAAATTCAAGTATTAGAGTTTCATTTATACTAATCATCTCAGACCCAATTGAGTTCTTATGTCTAAACTAGACCAAAAGCACCAGTTAGTAGAGCCAATTAAATGTCAAAATAAATCAAAACCCACTTATCAGAATGAGAGTTTAGTACTGTATAGACACAGCTTTAATTCCATTTTCAAAAAACCCCAAATCCAAAGGCCATTATTTAAATCAGTGATTTCCAATTAGTACTTGTCTTAACTTCGCAGTTTAAAAATATTAAATATATATTGCCAGGAAACCATTTTATTGCCATACACTAAATTTGGTATAGCAACTTGGGAAATGTGTGCCTATTTCTACCTCCACTGAGAAGTAAATGGTTCTCTGATGATTTCCTTGTTGATAGTGTTTGATTTCTCACGAGATGATGCAAACTCTCTTACAAAGCATTATTATTCCATTCTAAGCAATAAATAGATTTTGTTAAGACTGAGATAAATTACCAGGCTCTGGTTAAAGCAGAAAGGGGTATCCTGGAAGTTGTCGGGAAAATAGTGTGGAGTACTTTGCATGGAATTGAGCAAAGGGTCCACGTTTGTCTCTGTCTGAAGGTAGGAATCCAAGATCTCGTCAAGGCAGCTTGGGTTTTCTTCACAAGAAACACAACTGGAAAATTCTCGGGGTTGAAAATAATTAGGCGTCGAAGAAATTGACTCAGGTTCAAAATACAGTCCTAGAAGAGAAAGGAAAAAAAATTCTCTTTTTGTTTAAAAATTGCACTTACAGATTTGAATAAAATTCTGTTCTATATTTTGAACATTTATTATGTCTAAGGGAAAGGGGGCTTAAGACCTTCTAGAAAAGTAAACAGGCAGACAGTCCGGATTTTTCAATTGCCTTAACTAACTCAAGTTCCAGTGAAGTGAATCTGGTTAATAATGTGGAAACTGGCTGTGCATGTTGCTAGGGCTAAAATTAAAAAAAAAAAAAAAAAAAAAAATGATGATGATGATCCAACCTGTGCCCAACTGTCACAGTCAAATAATGGCTCAAGCCTCCACTTTCTTGGACTAAAAAAAGCATCCATATGCAGCCCCTATCTGCAATTCAAGTAAACCTCTCAGAAGTAGCTTATAGAGTTGTTTAAGGCTTTAGAAAAACTTCAGATGTCACAGGAAATAATTCTCTTGATTTAGGGTTATTATGTCCCTAAACTTTTCACACTTATACAGTAACTTCAATTTTGAGCAGTGATATAATTGGCAATACAAATTACAAAAACAGAAACCAGGAATGTAGAGGACAAATTAGCACTAGTTCTAAATTACAAAAAACAAAAATGCTTTTTGTTAACATGATAATGGAATTAAAATAAGCTGTTAAATACTAAACAAGAAGACTTCTGAAAATATAACTCCTTTTCCATTTTAGTATTAAGAGACCCGAAGTGTGGTTATTATCCTTAAATGCTCTAAGAAGATAGGTTTAGAGTATGTCCATCGGAGGGATGACAGAACATTGGGTTTTTTGAAGTCTTAAGATTCCTTTGAGGTTAAGTGAAAGTAGCACATTCAATGGTGAGCTACCATAAGCATGTTCCCTTATATATGACCTCTTTAAACCCTTAGCTGTTGAGTGGCACAGTAGGAGTGTTTATGTAATAGAGTTATTTGTACTGGGCTGAGAAAACTTACACTTGTTTGAACTGCTTTCTGGGAAGAGAGAAAAGAAGGGGAGAGAAGCCCCTGTCGGCTAAAAACTGAACAAGAGCAAAGGCATGATTCTAGGACTTCAGGATGTTGTGCATTCTATCTAATGATACACAAAAAAGATAGCAAGTTTCTAAAAACAATTCTGGTCTTGCAGCCTAGTTTAGCTACCTGGAGATGAGGAACCAGAATAAATAAGAAGAACAAATTGGGGCTAGATTAGGCAGCAGAGAATAGACATTTCAGAAAGAAGAAAACATTTACACTTTGTTTTCTTGAGGGGCTTCCATCTGGAGTCACTATGCCTTTTTCACCTTCTGATTGGTTGGATTGCAATTAAATGGTGGTGCCTATCTTAACCCTTGAATCAAGCATTGCAAGACTTTCGAGATGGACTTTTGAAAGAGTTTTTGAGGGAATTGTAACGCTGGCTGTACTGACCTGCAGAAGATGCTGTGACTGGATCTGAAAGGTGGACACTGTCTCCTCTGGACAGCTGCCAAAGCAAGAATACGATCATAAAGCAAAGTGAAATGAAAGTTCTATAAAGGGAAAGTTAAGACATTTTGATCTGAACTATGTTGCTTCTGCTCTAAGGTAAGCCAGATTCTTTCTTCTAAAAAAAGTTGCTGTCATTAAATACAACCAATGTTATATTTCATTTAGATTCAGTTTTTAGGTTTGCTTGTTTTTGTTTTCCCCCCAATATCAGATTCTCCCACTTAAATTTTAAAGGCTATGAATTTTGATAAAAATTTAATTTAAATGATTTTTATATTACAGAAATGTAACTGTTCAAGAAAACTCAGTAAAGAGCATTTCTATTAAACTATTTAATTTATAATTAATAAGGACTTACATTTATTTAGTCCACATTTATTTAATCCCAACTTCTATGACTCAGTCAATCATTTTCTTCAAAATTTTCATATACCATCCGGCTGCTTAGCCTTAGGAATTCATTTTCCCCAAAGGACATAATTCTTAACTTTGTTAATCCTGGATAGCTCAAAATATTCACATATTCTTACTAGCTACGAAAAATAGGAAATGTTTTCTTAAAGCTGTAGTCATGAAGTTGGAGCCTATCTATATTCTAGTTAACGGTCAGGAAATATCGCAACTCTTTGTATGTTTTTTACTAATTTTTATAAAATTTGCTTTTTTTTAATGACTATATTTGAATACTTGAAGTTCATGAGAGTGTTCTTTTTAAGCTAAAGTAAAGCAGCCTGTATCTTCTATTTGAACTGATAATTTCAACTGAGAAATTTAGAATTTATTATTGTTACCTTCTTTAGGTTTTAGGCGGTGGTTTAAAGTTTCAAGGAACCAGCATCGCTTTGCGTTTCTGTGCTAGGAAGCTGAGCTCACTACACCTCTCTCTTGGGTTACAGGGTATACTTACTCCTGTACAAGAAGCCACTGTGAGACTGCACAGTCAGCCACTGCTGAAACAGGAGGTGGTGTTAATTTTGAAAATGATCCATGCCATAATGTCATGAACCAGGAAGCTGGAATCCTTCACCAGCTCTTCATGCAAATATTTGGCTGCAGCTTGAGTTAAAGGACTTGGAAGGAGCGAGTTTTAAAAACTCTGCTTCATTGTAGAACTCTCATCAACCCCATCCCTGCCCCCCCTCCAGTGGTCTGTTTGTCTGCCTCCCCGCCTTATCTCCCTCGGGTATGTTTACAATGTCCTACTTGATATTATCTTTCTAGTCACGGGTTCACTTTCTACTTTGCTCCAAGAATACAAAGAAAGGCACTTCTCTCTTAGATTTCAAACAGCACAAAAATTCACAATCTACAATTAAAAAAACACATCAAGGCTGTTAAAAAATAAATGATTAAAAAAAGGCGAATTATATCTTTTGATAAGTACTAACTCAAGTTTCCCTTTATCCTGAAGGTAAAATAATTATGTGTATATATGCCTCTCTCTCTCTGTCTCTCCGTCTGTCTCTCTCTCTGTCTCTCTCTCTCTGTCTCTCTGTCTCTCTGTCTCTGTCTGTCTGTGTGTGTGTGTGTGTGTGTGTGTGTGTGTGTGTGTGTGCAAATTGATCTGGCCTGGCTGAAATCAGTTTTTACTTTTTAATTAAATTTACAAATCTTGCATGCACACATTTCTTCTGGCATTGTTAGACTGTGATATTTGTCTCCATCTGTGACTTCCATTCACAACCGCCTTTTTAAAATTTCAAATTGTGGATACTACTCTGACTTTCTAACAAATTAAGATAAATTTCTTCCTGCTTTGTATATTTAATAAAATTAATTCTCTCCTTGCCTTAAATTTACCTAGAGGTATCCTTCAACCATTGAACAAGTCAGAGATTATCTCTGTTAAACCAGAAGATTCTACACCAAGAAGCAGGCATCCATTATCCCCTGGTACCTGCCATCCTTGCCTACTGAGCATACCTTCACAGCTTTCCTGGAATCCCAGATCCTTCTGATGGTGCCCAGGGAGAGATTTTACATCTGGCTCTTGTAATTAAATCATCTCTGTGTTACTCCTCCTGCCTGCGAGGGCATGGGCGGATATAATATTCAAGGAAGCGGAGTGGAGAGCAGGCTTTGCCCGGCAAAGCACTGGTTCAGAAGTTCTGCTTTATTATTTCTCGGGGGCGGGGGATTCAGAAAAACTTAGATAAGTCAGATCTCTCCAGGGAAGAGATACTGGTCAGATATGCAGGTGAAATATTTAACCCTTGCCTTCCTTTCTGCAGCTAGCTAACAGGGGAACAGTGGCCAAACCAACCTGTAAGAGGCCAACAGCAATAAAATCGCCATGCCCAAAGAGACTTCTCCAGGCTCAGCTGAAGCAGAACACTACCATGTACCAAAGCTCCATAATGAAAGATTACATTTTGTTATGAATATCTTGATCCTGGTTTTATTAACTTTATCATTATCTCTGAATCGAAGGGGTTGATGGTTGAGGCTACCAGACTCCTGCTCAGCACAGCTGGGTCTGCAGAAAGATGAATTTAGGGAGCCAATAGGCGAAAAGTTTTTTGTATTAAGAATAAGAATTTGGTTCTCTTTTGAGCTCTACCATCAGTAACTGCAAGACTTTGAACTTCAGTTGTTAATAGAGGCACACAGATCCCTGTTCTACTTACATCCCCTAGTTATTTATAAGAACTAAATGAGATAATGAGTGCACAAAAATGCTTTAAAAGAACCACCGTAAAATCCTCAACAAGTGGAAGGAAGTTTTATTGTGTTAGCTGGAATTCTGCATATGGAGGTACTAACTTCTCCAGCAAATGTAAAATTTGTGCTGTATGTGCCATATCACATAGCAAGCTCACACCTGAATTCTAACCTCTTAGCAAAGGGTGCAGATGAACATTACAGAATGCTAGCTTTCAAGCTTTGGTTGTAATTTTATTGTAGTTGTTTTTCACAAATAATGACAGCTAACATTAATTGAGCACTTACTACGTGGAAAGCATTCTTCTAAGTGCTTTATAGGCAATGACTCATTTAACCCTCACAAAATCGTATTATCTCCAGTTTAAAGATGAGAAAATAGAGGCAAGGGAGATGGAGTAACTTGCAGGGAGAGGAGCAGCCAGCAGGTAAGTTGGGAGATTTTCTTTGGATATGTGAGGGAACATACACTTCCTAACAGAATAACAACCAACTTACCTGCTGGCTGCTCCTCTCCCTGCACAGGACCAAAAAGCCCTTCATACTCAGGATCAGTGAGGGATGGGCTCCCCCAAATCCTGAGCCCCACAACATGTCACAACTATTCTTTGTGGCTTCCTGTGGTGGACAGGGATGAAGCTGGACTCTGAAGTTATAATAACACTTGAGGAAGGCCAGATCTGGGGGTGGTGACTGGGGCCTAGGGTGGCCTCTACACCTTCTCAGATGAAGGGTTAAGTGAGGCCGAATAGGAGTTGGGAGTAAGTGAAAGGTTTATGCTTACAGTTCCCCCTGAGGCTGCTTGGTGAGCCCTTCTCTGCTGCAGCAACTCCTTCACTGTGATCTTCACCCGGACACCTTGATACACCTTTGGTTTTTCTGGGGAAAGGCAACCAAGTCAGTAGTCAAGTGTGAGGTCTGGGTGTCATGCTGGGGTGTGGGGGACCTCTTTATAGACCATGGCATCTGAGGCCAGGTTTCTAGGTTTAGAGAACACAAAGAGAATGCTAAAAGACAAGTGGAAAAGAAACTCAAATTTCTCAAACTTGAAGGGGTGCAGAGAGGCTGGGCAGGTTGCAGGGCCTCAGTGGGAATCAGAACGTATGGAAATTTATGGGGCCATCCACCCCAGCTGGGTCCTACTCCCAGAGCAATAGCATATAGATTTTTCTGCCCAGGAATGTGCAGACCAGTCCAGAGAAGCTCACTACCTTGGCTAATTAAGTTAAGGGAACCTGGGTCCAGCCGGCTGGCCCGGGAGAGGGTATTATGGACCTGGGAGGGGCCGGGGGCTGGCACAGGAGCGCTCCAGCTGACCTAGCCCACCCTTCTGCGATGCTCCCACTGGTGTGCAAGCCTGAGTCCCTTCTTTCTCCACCATGCCAGGTGTGGCTTCTGAGGAGGCTCCGACCTCTATGTGCCCTTGGTCTAGAAGCCAGCCCTGGGGCAAGCTGTGGAGTTCGGCGAGCCTTGGCCTTGGGCCGGCGAAGGACCTGCGAGACTGACCCCAGTAAAGGGCCCAGACCCGGGGAACTCATTCCCTCCCTCCCGTCGATCTTTTTCTTCTGCTTTTCCTCTCTCGTCCCCTTCCTCCGCCTTTCTGGTTCTCCACTCCATCTTTTCCTCCTCCCTCCTCAGGTCCCGCTCCTGTTCTCCCCTTCCTCCCGTCTCTCCCCACCCCCTCCCTTTCTGGTGCAGGCATTTCTCGGCGGTGCACGGAGGCTCCGAGTCGAGTCCGCGCAGCGCGAGTTCCGGGAAAGCCGTGCTGGGCTCCCGAGGATCGCGCTCTCGGCTGGGAGGCCGCGCTCCGGAAGCGGCCGCCCTCGGGGCCCGCGGGGCCGGCGGGGCCGGGCCGGACAGACCCGGCTGGCTGGGCCAGCCGAGCGCGCGCCCGAGGGTCGGCGGGGAGGGAGTCTCGGCGAGCCAGGAGCGGGGCAGCCGCGGTCCGAGGGCTCCTCTGAGCCGCAGTGAGTAGGTCGGGCCGGGCTGTTAGGTCACGACGGGCCGGGCCGGGCCGGGCCGGGCCGGGCGAGCTTTCGCGGTCGGGGGTGGCCGCAGGAGCCCAGTGCGACTCCGACTCTGACCTCGACCTTGGTGTGAGCGCTGGGGGAATCACGGGGAGGGGCCGGGCCCCGCGCCTTGGGGCGGACGCGCAACTAGCCGGGGCGCCTGGTGACAGTGCCAGGCCGCCAGCGCCTCGCCTGGCCGCTGTGGAGACGGCAGCTAGACAGCAGGGAGCCCCCTAGGCCGGGTGCCGAGAGCTAGGGGTCTCCCCGGGAAAGAAGGTTGCGCTAATTGTTGCCCAGACCCAGGAAATCCCGTGCCCGGCCTGCAGGGCTTTGGCGCCGCGCCCTCTCCGCAGTCCATTCGATCCCCTCGATTTCCTCGCGGGGTTCGCGGCTCCGCGGGCTGCGGGCGCGGCTCGGGGTCCGCACACGCACTGGCACAGATCAGCTCTGTGCGCCCCGCGCGCTATGCTTGCGTCCCGGGCTCAGCGTGAGTCTCTAGCTCCCCCCGCCGCCGCTTCTAGGCGCGCAGAATCTGCGCTGCGAAGTCCCAGGGTCACAATTGTGGTAAAGTGGGAGGGCGGATGAGGGGCCGGGGTCGCGGACATCCGCAGCGGCTGACTCGGCCTCTGGACCTCTGCTCTCTCGAGCAGGCGCCGCCGAGTGGGAGCGGCCACAGCGTGGCCCGTGCCCTCTCGGGATCCCCAGCACGCCCTTGCATGCTCTGACTTTTTGCCTTTCTGTTCTATGCAGGAAAAACTGTGGAAATACACCCAGATCCAAACGCCCCTGGCCCGCAGTCACCCTACCCCAGGAGAAGCAGCTGAGTTACCCGACATGGTGGTCAGCAAAAGCTGGGTCCGTGACTGGATGCTGCAGCTGCAGGGACTCAGCGCCTAGGAGGGCTCCTGTGCAAGGAGAGAAGCAGAGATGCAACATTTTTAAAGTTTCACAAAGCATCCAGCTGCACCCAGGTTCCTGGAGCAGGAGACAAACAGAATTAATGTTTTATACCTTCGGGTATAGGTTTGAGTTTTTTCCCCCTCATGCCAAGTATTTAAAACCTCTAGAAACCCATGATTTGACAATCAATGATTGCGCGGTACTTTCAATTTGAATATTCAAAGGCTTAACAAAATGGACTATCTTCTGCAGAAATCCTGCACACAGGCACCCCACAGAGAGTCCAGAGAAACAGGGAGTGAGACCCCTTTGGGTCCTGACCCTTGCTTTTATTTGATTTTGAGCTTTTTGCCCTCCTTCCCACAGACAGAGCAGGAGTGCTCAAAGATGCTCTGTATTTCTGCCTCAGAGGCAGCTGCAGGAGTCCTGAGTGACTGAGGCTGCCCTTCATGACCACCTAGGCCAGGCTGACCAGCAAGATTGATTCCCACATCCCCAATCTCTATTTTAAGGGGAAAAATCTCAAGTTTGGGGGAGTGAACATGGCAGCCAGTAGGCACAGCGTAGCAAGGAGTCACTCTGGGTCCACGTTGCAGCTGGAGGCCCAGCAGAGGCCTTAGCTCTGCACCTCATCTCCTTCTGGCCTCACCTGGCCACGTGCAGGCTTCCCTCCCCTTTCGTCCCTCTCTGTCTGGGCCCCAAACACTGGGGTTGCAACACAGACTGCCTGCCCATTAAAACCTTTTACTCCTCCCCAAGGAGCTGGGGATGCTCGTGGGGCCTCACAGTCTGGAGATTTTCTTAGGCTGATGGTTTCTTCACTGTGAAGTTCCCTCTCTTCTATTTTTTCTCCCTAGAGCCATCCTGCAGGTTTGCTGCAGGAGCTTGTGTTGAGAAATGATACTGAGCATGGCTCCTGCTCATTTTAGCTGAAAGGACACGGATGTGTTTAAGCCTTCACACTTTGGGGTGAGAGGTGGGAGGGATTTGTGAGCCCCTCACAAATGACTGTGTACTGTGTTAGGTCATCTTCTCCAAGCACTTGCTGTGCCTCTTCTGTGTGATTTGGAAACTTGAGAAGACAGGAGCTGTCCAGAGAGGGAGAGAGTACCAGGCCAAACCCTGTCCTAGTACCCAGAAGGAAGAAGGCAGCACTAGAAGGTAGAGGCAGGCTGAGATTCCCTTTACAAATAAGCCAGGACATTCCCATGAAGCAAGGGCAGGCGATAGTGATAGGCCTCATCTCCTGTTCCTTGAGTTCTCTGAAATGCATAAGTGGAGTTGAGCCCAATAGGCCACAGAAAATTATCTGAATGCCCTCAAATGTGTCCAATGCAGGGTGGAGCACATGGTGATGGGGGAACGGGCCTCTCTGAGAGTGACAAGACACCAGAGTCTGTGATGGGTAGGAGTTGCTTGGCAGCTGAAGCCTTGTCTCTGGGAGAGGGGATCAGAGCCAGTAACACCTGAGCTGGCACCTGCCAGTGGTGTGTACTTGTCTCCAGCCCAACTGGAATCTGTCAGTTCCTGGAACCTCTCTCTCCAAAAGCTCCTGACCCTGTGTCCTGAGTTTCCCTGATGGAAGTCAGGCTAAGGACCTGACTCATGAGAAGGGGAAAGACACTGGAATTCAGAGGGCCCCTATTTTCTTTCTCCCTGCCCTGCCCGTCAGTGCTCTTTCTGAAGGAACAGTAAACAAAATAGTGTGGAATTAGGGATGGTCTCTCATCCTCATAGCTTTTTCCATTACTTCTTTTCTCTTTTGTCCTCCTTTTGTTTTACACTTAGTTTTTGGTTTGCTTTTTAAAATCTTCCTCTTTGTCCTTTGGAATTTTGTGTTTATTATTTTTTTCCCCCCAAGTTTCTTTTTCTTTGTTTCTCCTCCTGTCACTGCTTTCTCCCATTGCTTACTTGCATTGCCGTTTTTCTCCCTGCCTCCCTGCTTTCCCCTGTTCTGGGTGGATGCTGTCTCACTTTTACAGACTCAGTCTCCTTCCTAAACTTGCCTTTCACATGGAGATGGACAGGGATGGCAGGAGGCCCTAGAGTTCTGTTGGCAATGGCACTTGGCAACGAAGTTGATGCTGATGATTGGCTGCCCTGTAGAGAAGGCAGGAGAAGCTAGGAGAATTGAACTCCTTTGAAGTCCCTGGGGTC
This sequence comes from Pteropus vampyrus, assembly GCF_000151845.1. Classification (NCBI taxonomy): domain Eukaryota; kingdom Metazoa; phylum Chordata; class Mammalia; order Chiroptera; family Pteropodidae; genus Pteropus; species Pteropus vampyrus. The sequence continues at coordinate 4,178,364 of NW_011888891.1, forward strand.
TATAGGGACAGTAAAGAATTCTTTGCTCCTTCCTCCAGAATCCTCTGCTTGAACCATGGCAGTAGTTCTGGGGGCTTGCGTGTTGGGCCATGCCGCTGGGATGGATGTTCCAGAGCTGTTGCTGGCCAGCAACTTTAGACAACTGGGTTTTCCTCAGTTCCTGTTTTGAGGAAAAAGTCCCCCATTTTTTAGCCCAGCATTGAAAAGTTTGGGTTTCTGCTGTTTCTGTAACTGTAAGACCCCAGCACAGGTATTCAGGAACTGAACACTGTGATCGTGGGAGTAAGGGAGAATTCTTTCTTAAATGCATCTTGGGAATCCTCTTTACTGATCTGCATGTGTCATGAGGCCTGGAACAGCCTGGTCTGCCTTGAGACCCCACAGAGTTTGATGTTCCTCACAGGAGACTTTTTAAAGCTGTCATTTATTGACTGTTGATTGGATGCCAGGTACAGGCACTGTACTGTATAGCCTCCCCATTGCACAGATGAGAGAACAAGCCCACAGGGTCAAGCAGCACACTTCAAGATTACGGAATGTATAAATGGCAGGATTGGGAATCAAACTAAGTCTGATGCAAAAGCCCTTACTCTTAACTATTGTTATTGTTTTCCTGATTATTTATAGCAGAACCTTTCAAACTTTTTCAACTTCAACCCACGATAATTCATTTTACACGTTCACATACTGTAACAACATCTACATCTTTATAAGACAAAATTTTCGTGAAACAGTATACATTTATGTATGTGAGGCACTGAAATTTTCTATCCTATTCCATGTTTTCCATTTCATTCTATTTATGAAAAATCTATGTTGGTTGGGAACCATTAAGATAATTTAATGGCTCATGAATACATTGTTACTAATTGGAAAAATACTGTCTATAAGACATGCAAACACGTGTGTCTGCTGTGCACATGGAACTGTTTTGGTGTGCTGTTTCACTGTCAGAGTGTGCGAGGAGACTAAGGCATGGCTAATACTGACGTGACAGTATTTTGTAAACACTGGGCACACCAGAACCGCAGAAGAAAAAGCTGGCTAGAAGAGAGGATGAACTGTTAATTGTGCTGATTAATTTGTGCTTCTCAGACTGGGAACTCTTCTCTCCTGCTGGGGGTGTTGTCACCTCTAGGGTATCTCGATAATCATTTTGAGGTCTTAATACAAGGCTGAAAAATGTTGTGGCATTTCAACAGGCTTTAATAGGCCGACTTGCTTAATAATATAGGGTCCTGATGTTTGGATGTTGGCAGGGATCTATGAGGTGCTGAGAGAGACTTAGTCTTTTTCTAACTTTCCTGTCGATGGTCTTCTAGCCTCAGGCTCCCTCCCTTGCTCCTCTGGGCCTATAGGTGATGTGTGTTGAGGAAATGGGAGCTCACTATGCATCAGGCAGCCTGTTCCACTATTGGACTAATTTAAATATAATGATCATTGATTGAGCCAAAAGCCAATTAGGTATTAATTGAGCAACAACTAGGTACCAGGTAGGGGATCAAGTATTAGAAATACAAAGATAAATAAGTCTTGCTTTCTGTCATCAACTGCTCTGTGAGAAACATGAATAACTATTTCTCACTTTCATAGCACGACTTCTCCACATGGGTTCATTCATTTGTTCGCTCATTCGTTTGTTCATTCATTCATTTGTTCATTCATTCAACAAGCATATGCTGATTGTCTACTCTGTCTAGGCCCAGTGCTAACTTTGAAGAAGTTATTGTGCCCATGTCCCATGTCCCAAGCCTTTTCTTTTTGAGGCCCCCCCATTCATAATTTCTCTAGTTCTTCATATATTATAGTTTTTCAAGTCTCTGAGCCACTGAGTTCAGAAACCCTTTAGTTTGTCATTGACCTTCTTAAAGTCACTCAGCACCCAGAAAATAGGAATAGAATACATTTCTTTTTAAAGTTTTAAATTGAATATTTTACTTTTTTTACACAAATTTTAATTTATTATTAGTTTCAAGTATATGCTACATTGGTTAGACGTTTATATAGTTTATAAAATGATCCCCTTAATTGCTCTTTCTCTCCACTGGCTCTACACTTAGCCATTACATTATTAAACTGAATATTTTAAATGAATTTTTGGAGCAGGCTTTTGTATGAAAACGACACTGTATAGTGTTACATTTTGCCCCTAAAGTAGAAGATTTTATTGAACTTAGACATATGGACATGAAAAGACTTTCAGCAGAAGGAAAAGGGGTATTTTTTCTTCCAAATTTGACTATAGCTCTAAACTCTATTAATGCAAAATTCTTTTGTCACTTCGACTTTAGGACACTGTTACCAAACCTTGTGGGAAATATCAAGTTCCAAAAACATGGAGGAAACAAGTAGTTACTGGGCCCAGAGTGAATGTATGGTTCATATAAAAATGACCAGGAAGACTATTAGGTGTAGGTTATTAATGATTTGTGGTAAGTCATTCTCTTCCCATAAATCACATTCAGAGTTTTAACTTTTCCTTAGGAAGCGTCCACGGGGAATGAACATTTGGTAATTTATCATTTAAAGAAGATAAATACCACCAGACACTGCTCGAAATGTTTATTTTTTACTTAAAACATTTTTATTATGTAATATATGTCGTACAAAAACACATCTGAAGATTACCATGCTAAAAGCCTGTGAATATCCTACCAAAGTTAAGAAATTACACAGTTGAATGATCTTTTCATTTTTAACCGAATCAATTTATTAAGCATTACACTTTTGGATTATTCTACTTAAGATATTTAGTTAAGGAGAAGGTTAGTAGGGACTATTATCAATTTTCCTAATGCAAAAAAGCTAATTCTTAGATATTATTCGTTTCGTTTATATATTTTTTCCTTTTGGAACTTGTAAAATTTTTTACTGTTCTCTCTCTTGGCTTGTAATGTATTGTCAATGATATTGCATAAAAAATCCACACATCTTATTTATCCACAGTTATGATTAGAGGACACTTTTATATAAAAGATGAAAGAAAACATGGTGTCATCATTTGCAGATAATTATAGAAGATTTTCTCACTATTTAGCCTGATCTTTGGGGATTCTAGTTCCTGATCTATTTTTCATATTTGTTTTGATCACAATGGAGATAATATCAAACATTGAATAAATTTTATTTATAAGACTTCTTAACATTATAGTATGTATAGATACTAAATGAATATATAAACATTTTTGGTGCTACTTCAAAGGTTCAGTAATTTTCCTTCTTAGAGACATTTAAAAATACTAAATTAATCATTTAAAATATTACCACCAAAGCCTAATATCCACTACTGTCAGCTTTTGCAGAGCGTATGGCTAATGTTAAATACTAAATATGATGAAAGTTTTCTTATATCTCGGTCTCAGAGAGTTGTCACCCACAGAATCGGGGTCCGGTTATTCATCTTTGTGGCATAATTTTAGTTCAATTTAACAAAGATTTTGCTGAGCACTCACAACATGCCAGATGCAGGAGATACATTGCTGAGCCATTCACGAGTCCTCCCTTTGATGAGTCTAGTTAGAGAGTCACTCTTTATCTAGAGTGTATGATTTTGCACTTAAGCTCTCTAGAGTCAATAATCATTGAATATGGTGTATAAGAGGAACAGTGTCTTGTTGTTTTGATTAGAGAGGATGCTTGAGACAGAACCCAATGATTGAACCTAAAGAAAGAATATAATTTTGGTGTATGATTGGTAGAATCACTGTAATGTAAAGTGCCTTAAACCTTGGGCATTAATTGTTATTGCAGTTCTTTTTTTAAATTTATTTTTTAATTAAAGTATAGTTGGCATGCCATATTAGTGTCAGGTGTGCACTATATATCTTAAGACGTTATCACCACAATAAGTTTAGTAACCATCTGTCACCATGCAAAGTTATTATAATATTAATAGTTGTTTTTGCTAGGCTATACGTCACATCCTGGTGGCTTATTTGTTTTATAACTGGAACTTTGTACCTATTATTCTTTTTAATCTTTTTCTTTCATCTCCCCACCTACCTCCCCTCTGGCAACCATTAGTTTGTTGCCTGTATCTGTGAGTCTGTTTCTATTTTATTTCAATTCTTTAAATATAACTGGTGCTTTGCTTTTTATAAATGTATTATTTAGATTTACATTTTGAATAGTGAATCACAAAGATACTAGTAATACTTTTGTATATATGAATGTATGTATATATGTATGTAAATATATATTTTATTCTTGGGGTTAGTAAATCTTTTCCTTTTTGTGGAATTTCTTATAGTGTACTGTAGCACTAGAATACTTCTTCCCTTACCACAATAGTACCACCATATTATATTATTAACTGAGCTGTAGCAAGTCATAATGCTCACTTAGGAGCATTTATTAAATAAATGAGGTAAAGATGTGGTTTTCTCCTCACATTTTTAGAATTTGTATAATAACATTGCAAGAGACACCCAAATACTTTCAACTGCTGCTGTGATGTCAGTTTCCAGTGACTTATGGAAGAACTATCTATATTGCAGCTTTTGCATGGGAAAATTTTGCTTTCAACTTCTTTTTGACATCATCATCTAGTCAGCCTTCTTAAATAGCTAGCACTTGACATCAGCATCTCTGCTTACTTTAAACCTTAAAGGACTTGAAAGAGATGACATTTTGAACCCAAGCTTTCTAATTTTCTCTGGCTTCCCCAGGAAAGCTGTGAGTCAGAGCACAGCAGGTTGAATGAAGGAGAAAAGATGTGTTTAGTACCCCCGCATAAAGTTAGAAATAGTACTCGAATGGGAAATGGGATAGCTTGGTTTCACTTTTTAGCAAAGTCTTATAAATTCCCTGAACAATAAACCAGAACCAAATGGAAATATATGTAAGATAGAAACACGTTGTCAAGCCAAATAGAATTCTTAAAAATCATTTACTGTATGGAATTATTAGCACCATTCCCCACTCTATCTCCTTTAGACCAGATAACTTAAAAGGATTCTAGACACTGTATGGGCTTGTGTATGTCTCTCTCTCTCTCTCTCTCTCTTTTTTTTTTTTTCCATAAATTCTTTCAAACACTGTGGAAGGGTTTGGACCAGATAACTTAAAAGGATTCTAGACACTGTATGGGCTTGTGTATGTCTCTTCTTCTCTCTCTCTCTCTTTTTTTTTTTTTCCATAAATTCTTTCAAACACTGTGGAAGGGTTTGGATGCTTTAAGAATAATGTAGACACCACAGATTGCTGAGCTGTATTTATCTGAGAGCCAATGCATCCTCAGGTTGTAAAGATTTGAACATAATCTGTGAGAATGTAACAGTGTACTAGGAGAAATGAGCATGACTAACATTCGGCGCTACAATCAAACAAAAGTTAAAGTGATGGGAACATATGTTTTACACAGCCATTATTGTGCGTGTGTTGCTTAGTAACAAGTAGTAAGCAGTAGATTGTAATTATTATAAATTTCATACAATCAATCTAGAAAAATGGCTTTGACACATTCGTGAAGATCCCTAAATTTATAGAGAGGGCCAGACCTCTTCTTTCTGATGCAGAGGACTGCTGTCCAGGGATGAGTGACACTGGATGACAGATGGCTTTGCCAAGGATACTGGGAACCAGGACCGAGGTCTCAGGCTTCAGCGGATTTAAGAAAGAGCAGTATCTTTTGGACAGTAGAAGTTGCCCCCAATCTATTGAAGAGCAAATATTGAACAAAGTAAAGATCAGGCTGTGAAAAGGAGTGGCAGGAGGGAAGGAGTAGGGCAGGGGACCCAGGAGAGTGCTGCCCAGCCGCTGAGGACCACCAGTGCTCCTAGATCTGCACTTACAGGGATGCTCTCCCAGGAGGGAGCCGAGAAGCGTGAGGTCAAGGAAGGTGACCTGTCCCAGCGTTTCTTTGAGTGCTCCACCTATTAGGAGTGTGTTTGCTTAATCAGGAAATACCCTTAAGGGCCTAGAGAAGGAGGAATATCAATTATTCACTTCTAAGTGTAAATTAATGTCTTTATTTGATTTTATTTGATTTTCTGGACTCCTACCTAGCTGAGGTAGAGCGTGGAACACTGTCATAGAGGATATGATGGCAACTCTTTAGGTGCTTTGGGCAACCAGGTAGAAAATGAAAGCATCGGGCCCCCACGAGATAGAGGGAAGAGGCATTGTATCGGGAGGAGCCTGAGGGGTCAGAAAAAGGTGTTAAGAGAATAAAAAATAGTGGCAGGAAGATAAGAGGAAGAGTGTGGATATAACCTGTGGGCCTTGACTCATGTATTGCAATTGTGTGCAAGGCATTTCGATGGCCTTGGCCTGCAGACACACATACTGCTTGGTGGGAATTACTCTTGGAACTTAATTGGCAAGGAAATCCACATCAATCAAACTTACATGAGACAGATGAATGTTTCAGATGTCAGTTTCTTCATTTATACATAGCAAGGGCTGTACAATTCTGACCAACTAGCCACCAAAAGGTCTTCCTTTAAATGGAGATGTATGTAATGCTACTTGCCTACACCTGACGATATGTCTTTCTTCAAAGTTTCTTTGCTCCTTGGTGTTTTGTGGTCCGTTGTTTCTTGCCAACAGCTCAGTCCTGCTCTCTGTATTTTCTTTACAATGCTTTCATTCTTATTTCATCACAAATGCCTATTTTACTAACCACTCTGATAACTGGAGGTTTATTCCATCAGAGAGACAACGTCTAGCTTAATTGAGGCCGCCACTGATCAAAGTAAGTGTTGGCCTTTATTGTTTTTTTGGATTAGATAATTTTTGGACATCTTGGACTTTAGGGCAGAGTCAAAACCGTATCTATGAAGCCATAGTCTCCTGACCTCATCCTATTTTAATAATAATAAAGCATTTACATATGGTGACATATTTGTTGCTGGGCCTTTACAAGCCACTTTAAGGAAAGAAATGTATATAATGCTTCATACTTTAAAGTCACATGGTATAAAATGAGGTTCGTTTTATATGCCCTAATCTATATTATACCCTATGCATTCTCTTTATTAAAGAACACACGTAGTTCATAACTAAGAAAAATTGAACAGAAAAATTAGTATGTTTTATGATCTGCAAAAACTTTTCAATGAGATTTAAGAAAAAGTATCAGAGCTAAAAATGTTACTTCAAAGATAACAGAAGATTCAGAATATAACGGGTTACTAAAGTTCCTAAAAGACCTAATTGTCAGGTTGTCTCGTTAAAAATACGGTGCCTGATAAATGGAATTAAGTTTGCATTGTCTTTCATGGGGTTATGGTTGGGAGGATTACAAATAAATGCCATCATCCATTAACAAAGGGTGGCATGATGGCTTATCTTGAAAATCCAGTTCTGAGTGAGCTGGTACACCAAAAAACAATCTGTGGAATACAGAACTCAAGTTAAAGAAAAGCAAAGAAGTTCTTTGGTACACTCCTCAGTAAGCTCTGCGGAACTCGTATGACCCCCATGCCATGCTCCCATCTTCTTTGGTCCACAGAGAAGGGTCTTGAAGGGTAGAGGTGTCTGCCCCCTCATCTGGGGAAAGGGGCACCACCTTGGGGGGTGGGTCGTTGGACATTGTTGTGAAAGGGGTGAAGGGGTAAGGGGGAGGGGTGGGGTACCCTGGTGTGTGGTACAGATCTTCCAGTGCATGTAGCGAGTAGGACTGGGCCCCAGCTAAGGGAGCCCCCCAGCTCGAGCTCCTGTGCTGGGGGGTGCTCCCCACCTCCAGCTGGGAGAGGCAACTTGTGCTGGGTGGCAAGTTCTGCAAGGCATCAGTGGGCACGGGGTCCAGCTGGCTGAGAGCATCTGGCACTGTTTGCTCCCATGAGTCCCTCTGAGGAGAATGAAAAGGTCACCGGGGTTAGTCTTTAGGTGATACTCTGATGTGGACAGATTTCCTCCCCACCCTGAGGTGCCGCTGGACCATGGCCTCCGAGGAGGACTTGGTGTCCACGCTCTGCTATCTGAAGCCTCCTCACCAGGCAGCTTTTCCCTCTGGTGACTGACACCAGCAGTGAAAGTTTTAGTTCTCTTCTTACTCTAGAATTAAATTCCCTGTATGTATTAAGATTCCTTTCCCCAGGAAACAACATTAAATGAGCGAAATGTGAGAATAATAAAATGAACACTTATACAGCATTTTGACATTTGCAATGCGCTATTGTCTTGCATTCTTGTCAGTGTCCTAGAATGCCCTTTCCACAGTGGGGAAATCAGGCGGGTTGCTCCTGGAAGGAGTGGATCTCTAAGCCACCTAGTGGGCTTTTGGGTGGGCTGGGAAGGCCACGGTGCCCTCAGTCAGCAAAGAGGTAGGAACCTCTTTGGAGCGGGAAATATTCTGGATTTAACTCAAGGCTGTGCCACTGTCTACCTTCCTGAGCACCTCACTTTGTTTATCCGTAAAATGGAGCTTTAATAACTAGATCCTGAGATGTTGCAAGTATTAAATGGACAAAGGCACATAAAAGTTTCTGGTTGGAGAAGGCACTCAATAATGTCAACCCTCACCTCACCTCCTTGTCTAAAATCCCAGTTTTAGAGATTCATTCTTTTGCGATTGAAGGCTTTACGGTTTGGTATAAGAAGGGAGTTAGTGTTCTTCAGGTTTTTAAGGACTCATTTCTTTAGAAGGACTGAGAGAGAACAAGTTCTACAGAGTGAAAATGCTGTGGAGAGGGGATGCAGGGGACTGGGAGGAAAGAGCAGCCGGGAGGTACCCTCCCGGGACATTTTGGCCTAGCCTTGTCCCTTCCCTTATGCGCTGTAGGAATGATGGGGAACATCTGGCATAACCAGTTGAGTATTAACAAAATGGGGATATAAGTTCTGCCATATCCCTAGATAGACTCTCTTGCCGTCGTGGGTGGCACTGATCTTTGAGGAAAACTCCTTAGGAGTGTATCCTGGCAGATCGATCTGTCCTAGCATCTCTGAGGACAGCTGCAGAGCAGCCTCACCGGTCTCCAGGGCATGCCAGATTTGGCTTCAGCCTGATTGTCAAGCCCATGGGCTGACCTTACTCCCTAACCGTGAAACATCTGCATACTCACCAGCACGAAGTGAGTGGGATCGCTGGAGAAGGGCGGCGGCAGGAGCGGCGGCAGGGGCGAGGCGCTAAACAGAGAGCCTGTGTTGGGGGTCAGGGCTGGGGAGCGGTGGTCCCCATAGGGCTCCGGGAAGTAGGAGTCCAGGAGGGCCGGGTGGCTCTGCACTGCGGAGGACTCACAGGGAAAGGGCTTCGACACGCTGGAGGTGCAGGTGTCGTTTGCAAATTTAGTGTTGTGGAAGTCGGAGTCAGATAGGAAGGATCTTCGGACACCATAGTAACCTGACATGACTGGTGAACCTGTTGCCAAATGAAAACAAACGGGCAAATTTTCCTCTTGGGAAAGTCAGGACATCTCTATTGAAATTGAGTCTCTCCACTGTGAAATGGTGTTAGTAACATATACCTGACACCAAGGGTAACATTTAAATAGATAAATGTCTTGAAAGTGTTAAATATTGCTGGATTACCTCTTTCAACCCGTCCAATGCAAAGAACTCATATGTTTAAAGTTCACTCTGCCTTTGGAGATGAGTTCACTTTAGATGATGCAATAACTTTTCCATCATTCACTCACTCAGCATACATTTATTGTGTACCTTCTATGTGCCAGGCACCGTGCTACAGAAGAGTTGGACTTAAAGAGATAAGAATAAGAATCCCTTGGTTTTTACATTGTATCAGGCAAAGCATCTTTTCCACAGCTTCCGAACTCTGTCCTCTGTCCATTAGTTAACACAAGGCTGCTTCTGGGCATGGTTTCTGAGATTTAGTATCTCTACATAAGGTGATACTATGATTCTATCCCAAATCCTAGGCAGGTTGTTTTCTTCCAATTCTTTGTATACTGACTGACTTTTAACACCACATCTCTCACGTAGCAGGCATGGCTTGCTTGCTTGCTTTGGGATGATAGGGCTTCTGTGCAGCCAAGTTAGAGGACCTACCTCAAAAAAAAAAAAAAAAAAAAAAATGTTTCCTGGCTTTGAGGAGTCTCATGTTATTTGCTGCCCTCTTGTGGCCATACTGTGTCCCTCACTTAGCTCACCAGGACCCTGCAAGTTTGGGAAGAGAATTCCTGACACAGAAAGTTTCCCTTTGTGAAAACCGGGGAAGAAGCTGAAATTTAGAAGAGTCTTACTTAAGGTAATGCCAGTGACATGAGCGCAGAAGGAAAGAGACTAGTTTGCTAAAGACTTTCTGACAAAATCTGACGTTGTAGCTCAGTTGTAGCAGGAAACATGTTATCATTTAGAGCATATACAGAGGCATCAACTCAAGGTCTGTAAAACTGATTGTTTCCAGCTGGTGGTCAGTGTGGTCTAATTAGCTAAGACCTACACACCAAGGCCACAACAGGGCTGAGCTGGGAGGAAGATGCACATGCTTGACTTTCTGACCTTCCCCCAACCACAGTAGATCACTTCTAAGCTTTGTCCCCACCCACCCTGCCCACTCTCTTCTGCGGGAAGAGAAGTCAGACTCATCAAGACTCTTGTCTCTTGTTATGACTCAGTTATACGTTACTCTATACACACAACACTTTGGCACTTCTTATTATATTCAGTATTCTCTCACCTGACTTGCAACCCTCTTTCCAATTGACCTGCAAGCTCCACGGGGGCAGAGCTTATGTCTTAAACATGTTCTGTAAACCCAGTATTTTAATACGGTGTTCAACAATTACGTGTAAATTTATTCATTCATTCAGAAGAAATCAAAACCCCTCATAGAAACTTACAGCACAATTCTACTCACTCCACTTTCATCTTAAATTTTTTAGCCCCAAACATCTAATCTGCTTATGAATTTGAAAGCTTCAGTTAGTGGTTTCATCATAAGTGTACTTCCCTAGGGAAAAAATTGGAGCAAATGAAAATTAATCTCAATAAATAAGGTTCCGTTTCACACCATTTATTTATATCCACAGGAGTGGTTAAGGCTGAGAACAGAATAGAGTATGTAAACAAGTCTTTTAGGGCTTATGTCTATATTTCCAATTTCTGAATAAAAACAATCACAAAGAAAAAACCTCTCTGCTCTCTTAAGTATATATTTTTCTCCTTAAGAAGAGGAAGAATAATTATAGATGGTAAGAGAAGCTCCAGAAATTTTCTTCTATAAAAGGGAGCAGATTCCAGTGACAGTAAATGTGATTGGGAAACAATGTAGAGACATTAAAAAATGTGGGATCTTCTACTTCTCTCATTCCTTTCCCTTATCCATCTCTGAAGGTTACTAAAATTATTGAGAGAGCCTATGCCCCTTCTGAGTTTGGGATCTGCAAAGTGTGCGTGTATGTATGTGTGTGTGTGTGCATATGCGCGAGTGCCCAATACTATTATCAAGAATGCCCCCTTTTTTAATCCTCCCAGGGGTATTGAATGAAACATATATATTGAAATGAATACAGGTACATAATCCATTACATCATGGTGCCAGCATTTTAGACACTTTAAACCCATATCAAGGGCCTAAATGCTGTTACTTTGGCCCAATAAGCTTCTGCTAGGCAAGAGGTCAAAAAGCTGCCTTTATGACAGAATGAATTCTAAATTTAGGAATGAATGAATTAGGTCTGTCTTCACTGATTTTATATTTTAAAAACAACTATTTTAAAGAAGCGAAATTTTGAAAGTGCTGTAAGAAAGTTATAAAATAATGGAAGCCCAAATGCCTGATATAAACTCAAAAGGGAATAAATGAATTGTTCATTGAACTGAAAGACTCACCTGGCATCTGGACAAATGGAGCCGGAGGGGAACTGACACTTCCCTGGAAGCAAAGAGAGCAGGTGTTTCTTCTTTAGTTAAAGTTTGAATTTGAAAAAAAAGATTAGGAATATACTTTAAGAGCTTTATTTGCTGACACTAAGAAATGTTATTTGGGGGGATTGGGTTGGGGGAGTCAATTGAGAGTAAGGATGCAAGTTCCAGAGAACAAAATTTTACAAGGGACAGGGAACAGCCAAAGTTTTAGATTCTGGTAAACACGCCAAAAAGCATTGGCTAGATAGGTGAAATGGAATAATTTATCCTTTGTTTTTTACTGTTTGCATTAACATCCTCCATCAAATATATATTACGTGACTATGTATGTATCTACGTAGAAATGTCAGTGATACAACCTCAAGCTAAAGAACACAAAGGATTGTCAGCAACCACCAGAAGCTAGGAAAAGACAAAGAAGTGTGCTCCCCTAGGGCCTTCTGAGGGAGCCTAGCCCTGCTGACACCTTGATTTTGGATTTTCTAGTCTCCAGAACTGTGAGACAATAGATTTCTATTGTTTTAAGTTATCCCCTTTGTAGTAATTTGTTATCACAGCCCTAGGAAATTAATTCAGGGAGCGACTGATGATGAAATAGACAATTCACTATGGTGTAAAGTGTCATGGTCGAGACAAGATGTGGGGAGGAGGGCACCTAAGCTGGTATTAGGGATGGGATGGGGAACACTTTCTGGAGGAGATGACATACTGACCTGAAAAAAGAGTATCCAGGTGTGTAAAGTCTTAAAATACACAAAATCAAGATACCCAGGAGCAAAGTTAAATGGAAAATGTAGCTGTCATAAAGGTTAAACATCCTCAATATCCAGTTCTGTGGATCTGAGCCCTTAGCCCCAACCCTCACAGTCCTATAGACTCTCAAGCATGGAGAGATTCACAGAATCTCATCCAACTTCCCACTCACCCAATGCTGAGATCCTCTCCATTATCAACACTGGGTGTGATGAAGAAATCAGCACCCCCTGAGAAAGTCCATTTCTTCTCTAGGATCCTCTGACTGTTACAAAGTAGGCTGAAGAGTCACTTTTAAAATTCTAATCTCTTTAATTCATACAGAAGAAGTTTAACCCTTCTTCCATTATGGTTCTAAAAATATTTGAAGACAAGCCATCATTTCCAATTGTCTTACTCAGGCTGCTATAAGAAATGCCACAGACTGGGCGGCTTAACATTTCTCAATGACGACATTTCTGGAGGCTACAAGTTTGAGATCAGGGTGTCAGCATAATTGGGGTCTTGGTGAGGTTTACAGATGGCTGGCTTCCTGCTGTGTCTTCATGTGATGGAAAGAGAGATCATCTTTCTCATGATCTTTTCTTATGAGCCCACTAATCTTATCATGAGGTCTCCACTCATATGACCTAATCACTTCCCCAAAGACCCACCTCCTAATACCATCACAATGGGGATTAGAGTTTTATCATATAAATTCCGGGGGGGACACCAATGTTCAGTTCATAGCTCTAACCTGAAATTCTATCTTCTCCAGGCAAGACAGGCTTTGACCACTTCGAAGTAGCATAAAATTTAAGAGTGAAGGCTCTGGAACCAAAGTGTTTGAATCTCAACTCTCCTCTTTTTAGCTGTGTGATCTTGGGCACATGAAGATTAAATGAGATCATATATGTCAAGCATTTAGAATAGTGTCTGGCATAGTGTAAGCAGGATATACATGTTAGCTATTATCACTCAGATGTATTTTTATGTCCCTTCAAGTCTGTGATATAGTCCTCTAAATATATTATGATTTGTGTGTTTTCCTGTTTAATAATTTAATGCTTTTTAGAAGCAGAGGGAACTCTTGGGCATGTGAGGCCAGAGGTGGGTGTAGATTAGGTGCCTTGTATGGCAAGGAGAGGAGGCAGTAATTAACTATAGAAGTATTTGTGTCTGGGCACATTTCCCCATGTTGCTAGGGCCCGTGTTATCCAGTGTCTCCTTCCAATTCCCAGCTTTGTCTGGCTAGGTCTTTTGTTGAAGTCCTGTTCCAAGGCCCATACATCCTCTGGCTTCTTCTGATTCAGCTTCCTTCTGTGTGTAGCAGGGTGTGGCAGGGCGGTAGCTGTCCTGGGTGCTGCCTGGGGAGACGTCTCATGACTATTTCATCTCCTTGCTCCGCCTGATCTACTTAAGCTGCTCTAGCTAAGGCTGGGGCCAGGAAGAAGCCTTCTGTGAGACACAGTGCACATGCCCAATTTGATAGACATAAGTATCAGCACTCTATTCTTCCCTCAGCATCTGTCAGCCATTCTTTCATCAGCTGGCATGGCTCTGCCTCTAGCCTCTACCCAAGGCATGGATAAAGCTCAGTCTCTGCCGACACTACTCCTTCAACTTTTGACTTTTCTGCTGTAAAAGCGTTCCTATCTTTCTCTTCCACCACCAACAATCCCTAGGATCTTCTTATGTTCCTCCTTTTTCTTCTTCCCAGGTTTAATTATTACTGTGGAATTCCTGGCACCATACCCTTCGCAATCCAATTTTAAGGCCTAAAGACTCTACAAGGCTGCACATTTATGAGTGTAGTTGATTTTATTTATTATATGATGAAAAGAAGCCTCTTGTGTTCATTGTTCCTACATAATTTTACCCTCTACCTGCTGTGAAAATTAAACACTCTCTTTCCATTCTTTATGGTTACCCACAAAATATTACCTTGCATATTTAACAAAGAGTAAAATGATACCTTAAACCTCCCACTGAAAGACAAGATCCTTAGAATATTATCTCTTAGGATCCCTCTCCTAATTTATGTGTATGTGATTTTCTTCCATTTTAGCTTTTTTCTTTTTATTAAACATACACAAAAATGATCATAATTATCATCATTCTATTAAGTAAATCTGCATTAGATTTACTTACATATTTACCAAGTTTTTTGCTTACGCTTCTTCCAGTCTTTTTTCCTAGATTCATTTTTTCCTTCTTCTAAAGTAATGCTTTAGAGAATTTCTTTTGTGTAGGTTGGAGTATTGGTGGTAAACCATTTCAGTTTTATCTGAAAACATCTTTTCTTTTGCCCTTGTATTTGAAAGATAATATTGCTGGGTTCGCAATTGTAATTTTATAGTTATTCTTCTCTCAGCACTTTCAAGATATCACTCCACAATTGGCTTCCGTGATTGCTGTTGAGAAGTTTGCTGTCAACCTTAGAGTTATTCTTTGTGACAATCTTTCCTTTCTGACTGCTTTTTAATATACTCCCTTTGTCTTTAAGTTTCTTCGAGTTCACCTCATTTTATCTAGAGGTAGATTTTAAAATGTTACCTCACTTGGTGTAGGATGTGCTTCATGTGTCTGAGGATTTATGTCTTTCGTAAGTTCTGGAAAACTCACCCATCTTCTCCTTAAAGATTGCCTTGTGGGTATTATCCCTATGTTCTCCTTTTGGGACTTTGTTTAGATGTATGTTAAGCCTTTTATTTTGATCCTCTTTACCCCTTAACCTCTCCTTATTTTCTCTATATCCATGATTCTCTGTTCCATATTTTGGTAGCAACTGGTATAGATTTCTTCAAATCTATATCCTGTTTACTTATGCTTTCTTCAACTGTAGTTAATTTCTTGTTTAGCTCATACATTGAGTTTTTTACATTATTAATGATTACATATTTTTTTATTTCCATAAATTCCATTTAATTTTCAAAAAATGTATCTGGCAATTTTTGATCGTCTTGTTGAGTGTTCATTATTTATTGTTATTATATATTTTGTATGATAATTCTAATATCAGAAAATTCTAAATGTAAATGTATTGTTGATTGTTTATGCTGACTCTCATTCATAGTGGTTTGTTTCCTTATGCATTTGGTGATCTTTCAAATTTATATCTGTGAAAATCAAGGATCCTAAATTGAGGTGTCTTTTCTTCCGAAGATTTACGTATGCATTTCATGAAAGCCAGCTCCCTGCCGTGTTCCCCAGCTTAATCCTGGGGTCCCAGTTTCAGCTCCTCAACTTTGGGAACAGCAGTTCAAGGACCAGTCTTCACATCCAAAACTAATCTGGACCCCCGGCCTCAGGAACAGGTGTCCTTTGTCCTTCAATGGATATTCTGGTTTCTTTTTCTTATTGAAGTATACTTGACATATAATAAAATTCACAAATTTTAAGTGTTAAATTTGATGAATTTTGACAATGGTTACAAATTTGGCCTTTTTGGTGTGATTGCCTTCTTGTCATGCAGTGTTTTAATTTTTGCTCAAACCTTTCCTCAACCTCTCATGTCAACCCTACCCAACTCCACACCCAGCTTCGGAGATTTCCCTTCCTTCTTGCCAGCTCAACAATTCAGGAAAATATGTTTTATGCAGGATCCAGTTTTATTGTGATCTTCCCATCCCCAAACCATCTAGTCTGCCTGAAACAGAATCAAATCCCTAAATATTAAAATGAGATGCAGATAATTTCCTGGTTTTTACATAGTACAAAAGCTTTTATTTTTCCATGACTTTCAACATTTCCCATCAGAGATTTAAATTATAATAGAAGTAATTCATAAATACTTGTAGTAGTTTTATAAACATACTGTTAGGCACATGGCCAAATGTGTTATATGCATTATTTCATTTAATTATCACAACAACCCCAGAAGAAACGTAATATTATTCTCATCTTAATGATGAAGAAACTAAAGCACAGAGAAAATAACTCAAGTTCCCCTATAGGTGGGTTGGTGGTGTGATGGTGGTGTGTGGGATTAAATAAGGACCTATCACCTTCTAAGCATTCTAATAACTCAAAAATAAAAATGTGAAAGCGTCATAGTTTAAAAAAATTTAGTACAAAGGAGACTTAGAGACATCTAGAAGCATCATATAATTATATAAAAACTCACTAAGATGATTGAGTGGGATTTATACTTTTCATCTGGTTATCTATCTATCTATCTATCTATCTATCTATCTATCTATCTATCATCTATCATCTGTTATCTATCTATCTATCTATCTATCTATCTATCTATCTATCTATCATCTATCTACCTATCTGTCAGTCTATTTCCTTAGTTTTTCAATGGATATTCTATTTTAGGGGGTCATTTTTATTGAAGTATAATTTAAATATAAATTCACTAATATTACGTGTATAATTTAATGCATGACAAATTTGACAAATTCCTGTGACCTACCATCAAAAATCATGATATAAAACATTTCCATAAAATTAATTATTTGTAACTATAATTAATGCTATACAATAGCATTCTCTGTGGTGGCCTGGAAAATACTTAGATGGATAAATATAAAAAGCAATGGTAATACATCACTTCAGTGAGATCTTACAGAATATAGAAGAGTTCTAAAGGGCCTGTGTTGGGATTGGGAAGAATTTTACTGGACAGATTTCAGAGCTGGTATTTACTCCCCCATCTCATTCCCAGATTTTATGGGTTGAGAAAGAATAGACTAAAACATGAGCCTTCAGCAGAAGCACTAGTTGTCATTGCTCATGTGACGAGAAAACTCACATTCCTTTCTTTCTTGTTCAAGATATTATACTCACACAATTGCCTCTTACCATATGAATCCTCCAGAAATAATATTTAAATTAATATTGAAGAGCCCATAACTTTTGACCAAGTGAGATGGTATATAATTTTTATTTTGCATACTGCAAACAACAGGATCCTGCAATGCCAGGTAGACAAATTTAGAGGTTTATATTTGAATGAAATTTGCCAGTCTGCAACTTCCTGTAGCTAACACAACAGCTTCACAGCTGCCCCAAAAGCCCCTTCATGAAAATGAGTTAATTTGAACTAATAGGTCACCAAGGTTGTAAAGTGATAAGAGTTTCCCTGAGTACATTTCTAGTCATTTTTATGACCTCATAACATCTTTAAGTGTCAAGCTGGTTGAAGGAATATATTGAAATGTACTAAGAAAGAGATCTCTGACTAGCATACGATTTTTCACACTGCTATATAATATATAATATATTTTTAAAATTCTGATTGTATAGTTTAGAAAGCGTCTCTTTAAACTTAAAGATATTGCTATTAATGATTAAGTAATAATAATCATAACCACTTGTGAATAGCCGGGGTCCCTTTTCAAGGAATTCATAGTATTTTATGTATTTAATTTCTCATTTTCATTATATCTATGGTTGGGAGAGAAGTGGAAGTGATAATATTATACTGAACATTCTAAAAATCATGATTTAATATCTGAATTTAGACCTACCATGGGTCATATGATTTTCCTCCAACTCTGAAATGAATGCAAAGTTAATGCTGGATGTAACACAGTTAGCCTTTACATGTACCCATGTGAGGTTGAAATAATGTGTTCTTTAAGAAGAAAATGGGCAAAAGGAATTAGATGTCTTAGTTAATGTGACAAGTACGTAGTAGAACCAGGGGCATTCTGACTAGAGTGAAATCATATATAGTAACTAAACTATACCAAGCCGTTCTAATAAATCTTACTAGTTTTGCAAAGTTCGAAACAAGTTTTGATTTTTGGACCACTTATCTGAGTTACATAGTAATTTAATCATAATTAGGAAAATCCCCCATAATGAATAGGAACTACAGTTATAATATCTACCATGTGCCAAGCGTTTTATATAATATTATCTTGTTATAAAGTAGTTATTATCATCTCAGGTGTACAAAAGAGGAAAGCACAGAGAAGTTAAATAATGTGTCCTAAATCACCCATCTAGTAAATTACAAAACTAGGATTTAAACCCAATCTCTATCACTCCCAAATTTATGCTCCCTCAACCTCTCAATGACATAACAAACAGGTTCTCTGTAGTATTCTTTACATCAATCCACAGATATTTACTGGGCACCTCCGATGTGCAAGGCACAGTGCTGAATGTTGCAGGTGCTAGAAAGAATGCAACCAAACAGCTTAGGTTAGGATCTATTTAGGGACACAAGCCATTTATGGTAGATTAAATATGACTACAATTTCTTTGCAGCTCCTCCCATCAAGAAGTGGAGTTTATACCTCTATCCCTTGAATCTGAGATTGTTTTGTGACCTGCTTTGATTAATAGAATGTGGCAGAAATGATGCTAGTTAAGTTTCAGAGTCTAGGCTTCAAGAGGATTTGCAGCTTCTACCTTTGCTTGTGTTAAATGCTGCCTTACAATGTCTTCTTAAGAAAGCCAGTATAGCCTCGTGGAGGATGAAGGAACATGTGAAAGTGAATCCAGGCACTCTTGATGACAGCTAGCACCAACTGTCAGACATGTGAAGGAGCTTTCTTAGACTTTCCTGCATGGCTGAATCTCCAGCTAAATGCAACTACATAAGTGAGCTCTAGGGAAACCAGCAGAGAAATTCCCAGCCAACCCACAGACTTGTGAGAAATCCTAAATCATTATTACCAATTGCTAAGGTTTGGGTGGGTTCTTATGCAAGTAGCTCATGGTACAGAACAGCATGTGCCTAGTTTTCAGGTGCATGATCTGTGCTCTGCATACTCTAGAAGCCAGAAAAAGGGGAAATCACTGTGCTGAGGATTTGGACATGAAGGATAAGAGGATGCAGAGAGGAGAAAGGAAGCCCCAGATGCAAGGAATTTTGTGAACCAAGCACAGAGGTGGGAAAGCACATTTACTACTTATTCTTCAAGGAATAATAAACAAATTGGTTGTTCAGGAGCAAAAGTTTCATTTAATTGATTAAATAAAACTGTATTTAATCATTTTATTAAACTAGTTAATAAAAGTTTTAAGAGAATTCAGGGGTTTTAGGAGGCTAGCAGGTGACATTTATTTGTGTGCCTACTATTTATCAGGATTGTGGTAATTTCCAGAAATATAAAGAAGAGTAAGGCATGGGTTTTGTTCTTAGGGAGCACATGGTTTCATAAGGAACACAGTTGCATGCATATATATATAATGTAATTGGTGCAATGATAAAGATAAGGGTTGAGAGGAATAGCATTTCATGAATACTTACTTCATGCCAGACTCTGTGTCGGGCACTTTACATATATTAGTGTGTGTTTCATAATTTTTAAGCAACAATTACCACTTATGTGCTTTATGTGCTTTGCACTGTGCTAAATAATTTACATGTATTATCTCATTAAATCTTTACCATGAGCCACTGACAAAGATTGTTTTAAGCTATTATTGCTAGATTATAGATTGGGAAACTAATAGACAGTATAAAGGACTTGTCCAATGTCATCAGGCTAGTAAGTGACATAGGCTGGATTCCAATCTAAATCTACTGTAACCATGATTTAGTGTATGTAGGGGTAAGGATGAGAGTAGACATGGAGGTGAGTTGCTGTCTTGAAGGAAGGTGACTAAACACATCATACCGTAGGTAATATCTGAGTCCAGTTTTGAAGAATGAGAGGAAATCAATAAGCAGATAGGCTAAAGGGTATTGTAGTTGGGTAGCAAAGCAAGGCTTGAATGTGTGGATAGCATGTCACAGACATGGAATGTGTGCCGGAATTGTGCAAACAGAAAAACTAGAGAAGCTGGAGGAAGGTGTGGGAGCCAGGTTATAATAAAACTTTTTGAGCCATGCTAAGGAGCTTGGTCTTCGTCCAGGCCATGATCCTTTAGAAGTTTCTTAGCAGTGTACACATGGTGAAAGTGGCATTCTAGGTAATTTAATCCAATGCTGAAAATGGTGGATCAGGAATGGTTGGTAGGTCAGTGTCTGGGCTATTGTAGTTGCACAGAGATTCAGTGATGGGGGTGTGATGAGCTCTCGGTTGGGGTGGGGTTTTAGGCGGCTAGCAGATGACATATATATTCACCTCTTTTTGGCTTTGTTTCAGAGCCTGGCATGGGCTGTTACTTGCCCTGTGGGTGCTGATGGCTATTAGCCACCTGTCCCACTTGTACCAATTCTCAGAGCTCTTTCTCTCTTTTCTTCTTTATTGTCAACTGCCCCCCCTGATATCTGTGTAAAGAGGAGGCTAGCGGGTCTTCTCATACTTCCCCGTTTACAAAGAAAAAACCTAGCATTCTTAAATAATTTAATAGTACATTGTATAGGTCCAATCCTAAGGCCAATAAGAATTTATGAGGAAGGAATATTGAAACATATATTCTTGAAAACTTTTATTTATTTTGTGTTTATAAAGCCTTAATTATAGGGTATTTGTATCACAAAGAAAGAGCTCATCTGGTTTCCTGCCCCTTGTTTTCATTATCACTAGCCTCGGGCAGCAGGAGGTACTATGGAGAGTAAAAAAGATTAAGTGATTTGCTTAAGGCCTTCACATGTATAGGGGTAAAATAAACACTAAAAGACTCGTTTAAGTTCTTTCTTGGGAGAAGGAATTTACCATGAAAACATTAATTTATGCATTTGTAATAGTGCATAAAAATAGATTTTGATGTTTATTAACTTGTTGGTGCAACAACTTAATTTCACTCTAATTTAAAGTTATAGTAAAATTCTGGAAAATTGTACACTACTCTCAGTGTGGCGACCTCTGGGAAGTAGGGGGAGATGGGTGAGAGCAGGGGAGGTTAGTAGACTTCCATTTTTGCTTTATGCTCTTTCATTCTGTTTGAAATTTTACCATGCGTTGCTTTTGTGATTAAAACAACTAGCTAATAAAAATTAAAAAAAAAAAAATAGAATTTAGGTCTTAAATCTATATTGTAAATCTCAACTTAAAGAAAAACACTATAATTCCAAGTGTCTTAAATTTCTGTTATATGAACTATTTTATGTCCTTTGGAAAACTAACATGGTTGTGGAATTCCAACTTTCTAACAGTTTTTTGAAATTTTACTGTTAAAACTCTCCTGCTTGGCATAAAATTATGCCCATGCTGTCTCTGTGAGGAAGTGATTTCTGTTGCCTAAGTTACAAAATGAAACATTTTTTTTTAACTTCTGGATCTTGGTGTGCTTTTTAAATGCTTTTTGTATTTAGGTAGCTAAGTTAGAACAACAGGAACCACTGGGTACAGGTTGATAAGTGTACACTTTGGCTAGAACAGAATCTGCAGAATTTCAGCCCTGTCAGGTGGACTTCCTGTGGCTGTTGTGCTGCAAAACTTGATTATTTTTGCAAGATGTGTGAAAGAATTTACAATCAGGAAATATTTTAAATTTCATGACATTTTAAAAAACGACAGAACCAATAGAACAGCTGAAAAAATAAGCTGTTTGCACAAGGTTCACCTTTATTATTATTTTTTTAAAAAAATTCTGCAATTGTGAAGGAGCAGGTGGTTGGGTGGAGAACATAGAAAGCCTTGGAAATGTGGTTCAGTTCTCTAAACAGGGCAGGACAGTGGTCTAATTAAAGTCAGACAATGGGCCATTTTGAAAGCCTTAGATAAAACATTCATTCAAATGAATGCGAAGGATATAATGTGTACCTCTGTATTCAAACATTGGCATTCTGAGTTTACAAGGCATTGCCTGCTCAGAAAATGTTTTTTCTTTTTTAATTCTTTCTGGGCTCATGAAGCGGGTTAGTTGGCAACATTAACAAGCAATATGCAAAGCACTGTGCTATGAGAGTGAGCAAAAATGTGTATCAGGGTAGTTACTGATTCCCTTTATCAATAACCTTGCAAACATTACAAATAAGTGGATCCTTCTGCTGGCAATTCAGAAAAAGCAGGAAGGACAACTGAGATGTACTTATTAAAGAAAAAATTATCATTTTCCTAAGAGATTTAATAATCAAACACAAAGATAACAGGTGCTCTAAAAATAAGAAAAATTAAAAATAATATAAGAGAATTAAACACTATCAAAGCAGGGAGAAATATACTGGGCCATCTGATGACCATTTGCTATGCCCAGGCAAATGTGAAAATCTTAATAAAGCTGGAACACATTGTAGGATGGGTTCATTTTATGGGTATTGAAGAGATGAAAAATAGTTTTTATGGTAAGTCTTAAAAAAATCAGAGGAGAGTATGAATATTTCTCATGATAGCAGTGGTACAGACTTTTTTATACTCGTATGTCTTCAGAGATGGCTCTGCCCAAAGCTGACCCTTCTAACCATGGATTCAATATATCATATATGTACTCTGTTTTCAGATTTGATAATACAATGATGGCTGAAACAGTTGTGATTTTGTTCTTGAATTTATGTATGGATAACTCCCTAAATTTAAGACATAGATAATCAGTTTGTCGTCTTATTTACATTCTGCTTCTTTCTTCTTTTGACCTTTTTTACTGTTTAGCGCCACCATTAGAATACCAAAGAGAAATAGCACAACATATAAATTGTCCAAGTTTTAGCAGAGTTTGGAGGGTGTAGCTTGGTTAAAGTTAAATTTCATTATTAGTAAATTCTTCCAAAAGTCTTTTATATGAAATACTAAAAATTGGCTTAGTACTTAAATATGAAATACTAAAAATTGAAGTCATTGGTGGTCCTCCTTGTCCCATCTTTTCTCATACTTTCATAAGAAGGTAAGAGCATGAGAAACTTACCCTCCCTTTTGCTTAGTGGCCATTATATTTATTAAGAATATACATACTATTCTTTACTGTGTAAACTATGAGAGAATGCCGGACACCATAGAGGTTGGGAGAGCATCTAAGAGGTAGATCACCAGAGATAGTGGGTCGACAGAGTTGGTCAGCTCAATGTTTTATTGGGCTCAGTGATGTAATGGTTTCCGCCTTCTGAAATGGGAGAAGTGGCCTTCTACATCCAGTCCCAGGAGTGAGCCATGGGATACCAGCCTTACAATATATTTCATCAAAAGGCATAGCAGGCGAGTGAGGTTCAGGCAAGAAGAAAAGTTCAGCCTGGAATGGGTTGGGTGAGATGGGCCCGAGAGAGCTCTGGAAAAGCAGCAAAAAGGCTTTTGCAAGGTCTGTATGGTACATTTTCCTCTTTTACAGAGAAGGCCAGGTGCCATGGAGAGCCTGAGAGACCAGGGGGTCCCGGATTGGTGGGGAATGACAGAGAGGAACTATATTCTGGAAGCAGTTTTGGGACAAAACTAGAGGAAGGTTCTAGAAGGGAATTAAGAACTTGCGTCCAGATCTCTGGTTTCATAGAAAAGAAAGGTTTTGGTTTTGATTTGAGCTGTGCGTGGCATCATCGGAGCAGTCTACAGAATCATTGCAAGGAGACAGACATGAATTGGAGAGGAGCAAAAGTCATGCTTGGGGCCCAACATCATGTATGGAGTATGAAGGGTAGGATGAGCACTGAGCAGAGGACCTGAACAAAGTGGTTGTTCCAAAACCAGTCCTTACTTAGACCAGAAATATAGATTTAAGAAGGTACCACATTGGGTAAAATAAAGACCTTGGAGTCCAAAAAATCTGGGTCCAAATCTAAGCTTCACTGCTTTCTATCTGAGTCTTAGTTTCTGCATCTGAAAAATAGATGAGTACCACCCTCTTAAGGTGGTTGAGCTTCTTGTCGATAAATGAAATGTATTTAAAGTGAATAAATAACATATTTGTAAAGTCCCTACTTAGGAGCCTAGCAGTAAATGACAGCTATTATTATTAAAAATTCTTATTTGTCTCAGAGATTGAGCTGGTGGAAGGAGACCCAGGCATACAAGTCACTTCAACTGTCCCACCCATGCCAATCTTTGACTAGATATTAAATGTAGTGTCACAACATTTGCACGCCATATAATTGTTTTTGTGCTTTATGTGATTTTTTCCCTATTTCTCTTGCAAATTCCACCTCAAAACTCTAGTTGAACTAGAGGAGAAGGAATTTATATTTCTAGAAGAAAGAGGGGTTTAGCTTGGCCTTGGAGGTTGGGGATAGGGATGCCAGTGGACGGCACATATTCTGAGTTTGGGTAAAGGTTATCAAATCAGGAAGAGTAAAAGCTGTACCCACTGGGGAGAGAGGGACACATTAAAAGCACTGTGAGTACCAGTCCCCTCCCATCTGCACTCATAAGATTATGCTAACCTTTGTAATTGAGGAAATGTGGGTTTCAAAAAGTAACATTATCTTTTAAGTCAGTAAATTGGTAGCAAATCCTAATCAAAATGTTAAGACTTTTATTTCCCTCTTCCTGACATTTGAAGTTGGAATTTTCATAAAACAGTAGCCCATGATGGGTGAATATAGTACTCCATTTGTTATCTAAGATTGGTTAAGTCTTTGGATGTTTATAACTGCAGAATGAGAGCAGCAGAATTTATCTTAATGAAATGAACCAAGCTGAAGTTCAGCTCTAGCCTTCTTGTCTTACAGAATGGAGGAGGGTCACATCGCTGAGTCAGAATAAAAATAAGATTCCTGTTTGTTTTATTGTTTCCTTCCTCAGAGTGAATCAATTTTTCACATCTACAAAAGTCACCCACGGCCTTTCTAGTGGTTTGACTTATTTATATTATGTTAGAATCTATAGTAATGAAAACAGGAGTATCTAACCTCCAAGGCTGATATTAAGAGCTGGCCACAATCTTGTGGGTATCTACCTTTGTGCAGCATACTTTCACTGTAACGTTTATCAAGTGCTACCATGTTTCAAGTACCATAAAAACCATAAAAGCTGCCATTTGCTGAGCACTTACAACATGCCATGTAACAGCTGTACCAGGGGCTTTATATACATTATCTCATTTCATCTTCATGACAACTCTATGATTGTATCACTATCCCTCCGTTTACATAAAAGGAAACTTAGGCCCAGAGAAGTGAGACCACTTTCACATGTTAAGTCAGATCCTCAGTCTGTCTAACTCCTAAATATGAGTTTTAACCCTTCTATCATACTGCTACTCTTCCTGGGATGGAGACTCCAAAAGGAATAAATGGAAACAGAAAGACATTAACTAGTTGGGAGAGAGATTAAACAAACAAACAAACAAAACAAAACAAAACAAAACAAAACAAAACAAAACAAAAATATGCTAGAGGCTCTGGGAGTAGAGGGGGAGTGTCTGGGAGACCTTAGCAGGCAAGATGAACTGAATTTTGGAGGGTCATGTACAAGGCTAGACCTTTCAACCTTCTCTTTCACTTTACCCTGCAGACCAAATTAGACCACCCACTGTATATCACAGAGAGTGCCAGCTCTCCTTCTAGACCACTCCATGTATTCTGTTCAGACTCTATTCCTCCTCACTGCTCACCTGAGTTATTTCCTTCCTTCAAAGCTTAGCTCATAGCTCATCCTCCAAGAAGTCTCCTTCCACCTACCCTCATCCTCTATTGAACTTCCACAGTGTTCACTGATGGCCACTATCACATGTTTGGCACTTGGAGCAAAGCCATCTTTTATTTTTAATGACTTGTTTCCTGTATAATTCCTTCTCCCACAGCTGAACTGTACATTTCTTCAGGTCAGAGAATTTCTTACATCACTTTGAATTCTAATGTTCCTTGCACACAGTCAATATTTAATAGCAATAGCATTGATTGAACTTATACCATGTGCCAAGCACTTGACAAATATTAAATTTAACCCTTACGGTTAACTTGCAAGGCAGATATTATTATCTTCCTTTGACAGTAAGCTTAAGTCATTGTATAGTTGGCAAATGGCAGAGCTGGGATTTGAATTCAGGTCATCTGGATCCAGAGCCCAAACTCTTCACTGTGCTATGCTGCCTGTGTCTTAGATGATGAACTGAAGTGTTGTAAGTTCCCAGATGACAGAGTGATCGGAAACAACAGCTCAAAGATGATTCCACTTGAGTATGAGTGAGTTCTCAGAGATTCAGATCTATTTTAAGTCCTAAACAGTGAAATGGGAACACTGAATAAATGAATAACAATAATTAAGAAGATAAAAGAATGGGATAAACTTTTTAAAGTTTGAGTATTAAAACTGAATACTGGAACGGGAGGGACCTAACTCTCTACTTTTGTTGATAAGGATACTGAAGCCCAGAGAGAAGAAAAGAATTGCCTGAAACCACTGATGGCCAGAAGGAGGGGCTCAAACAGATTGAGGAAGTAATTTCTCTTTTGGTGTATAAGAGCTATCTTGGATACATTTTCCAAAGCTTCAGGGAAATTAAAGAAACGTTGAGTTGCTATAACGTACAGTTTCTAACTGTGTATTCTTTTCTTTTTATATTTCACAAGAAATCCAAATGCAAATCACAGATATGGACATCACAATGTTTACGCTTGGTGGTAATTGAAGTGTGCTTATGATTGGAGCCACAAAACAGCAGCTGGATATATAACTAAACAAACCTCTAACTAGCACTCCTGATAGAAAAAGAGACAGTTATTAGGGATGGAGCTAGGCAATGCACATCTGTTCCACAGTTTGTGTTTACCCACCTCTCAACAAAGATCAAACACTCTTAATTACTCTATGCCATAAAAGCGCTATGTGGCACCCATTTTCATGTTTGTGCCTCCAAAATTTCCCGTCAGTAAGTACTATTGTCATACTTCTTTCTGTGCTTACAATACTTTCCTTCTAAAAATAATTAGGAAACGTTTTAACCAAGATTCCCAGCTGACAATATGGCCTTATCTTATGTGTCCTTGATGTGGAGATTTGAGCAGCTAATTTATAGATGGGGATTTAGGAAAATATGGAAAAAGAAAATAATTGTAAGTAATTGTGATCTGAAAAGCAAACACTTGATGTTGGTATAAAAGAATCATGCCAAGTGGAAATAGTTAAATTTTGGACTATAGATGCATAATATGTATAATTCAAGACTAATATAATCCAAATAATTTTCCCACTTGGGATATATCTCCTCAACATTTTCATCAGTTCAGATCTTTCAAAACAACCAGAAATCTTCACCAATTTTTCCTCATGTTTATGTACAATATTAACTCAAAATAACTTTCATAGCTACTTTCTTATTGTTCCTCGCTATAGCTTTTTGATGAATGAGCAGATCAAGATAGCTATCAGCATGTCCATAAACAAAAAAAATAGGTTGCACTAGACCTCTATTTCCAGGCTAATTCTAAATCTCCCCAAACTGCATTGTACCACTCCTCCCCTATTCCACTATGCAATTTTAATGCCAAAATGATTTTCATTTCCTACTCAGCAAGTTTAAAAACTTTTTCCTCTCATGCCAGCTACTGTATATTCAATGATTATAAGTGAATCTTAATGATAGCTTAAGAGAAACTTGATTAGAAAACTCAGTAGCCTGAAAATCGTTCATTGAATTTCAAAGCAAAATGGAAAACTGGTTATTGAAAGCAATAAGTTATTAGGCTTATTGCTCCTTCTTGTAATTCTCATTTTTCCTTTACCATAGATAATTAAGAGTTCATTCAATTTTATGACGTTATTAAAATTTCTCAATGATTAGCTTTTTTGGGGAACTCGATTGAAGTAGTGTAATTGAAAAAAAAGGCAACATAAATCTACATCAAAAGACCAATTATATATTTTTTGGTACTAGAGATTGGAGAATAGCTCATATTTAAATATTCTGGCAGAAAATCTTGTAGCACAGTAAAGAATAATAGAAAAATGTGAGAAAGAAAGAGAAAAGCCATTATTTAAAAACAGATATCCACCATAATAGTGTGAAACCACAGGATTATGACTACAATGTACAGAAGTAGGTTTAAGTTGTCTTTGGTGAAAGCCTTTTTTGATGTGAGGGATTTTTCTCCCTTTGATTCCTACTGCAAAGATGTGAAAAACATTTCATGGCATCAAAAACAGATGTTCTTGTGGTAAAGATGGATCAACACGGCCTGTGCAAACTTATCACTCTGTTGCCACAAAAAGCAGAGCAGCAATTTGGACACCAAATAGGCGCTTCCTAAAGGATACTTATTCAGGGAGATTTAGTTTTTATAATATATGTTTTTATGACCTACGGCTGCTTTAACAAATTACCGAAAACTGGGTGACTTAAAAAAACCAAAACTTATTCTTTCATAGTTCTGGATGCCAGAAGATCACATCAGAGTGTTGGCAAGGCTGCGCTCCCTATGGGACTCCAAGGGAGAACCCATTCTTTGCCTTTTCCAGATTTTGGTGTCTGCTTGCATTCCCCGACTTGTGGCTGCATGACTCCAACCTCTACTGTAATTACATTGCCTCTTCTGCTTTTGTGTGTTTCCTTCTGTGTGTGTGTGTCTCTCTCAAACTCTCTCTTACAAGGATACAGTGATTGCATTTAGGGTCCACCCAGATAATCCATGTATGTCCTTTCAAGATCCTTAACTTAATCACATATTTTGCCACATAAGGCAATATTCACAGGGTCCATGGATTTGACATGGGATATTTGGGGGTCTATTTTTTGGCCTAGCACAATATATATGGTAGAATTGCATGGTAGGGTCTCCAGTCTTCTCAAGTCAGCCTTTGACTGGTTATTCTCTATGTTGTCAGTAGCAAATTTTGAATATGCCTAAGGATGGATTGCCTATCTGAAATGATCTAAGATATCCAAGTCACTGTCACTTAGTATATTGGAATGAAAAATAGGTAGCTTCAGTATCACCCATGCAATTAGAGCCCCCAAATGCTTGCCAGTAATGTGACTTTTCATGATTCTTGTTCACTGGGTTGCATTTGCAACAGGAACAGTAATAGGTCATAGAAAATGGATGGTTAGTGAATACAATATCTTTCTTGGGATATACGGATATTCTAGAATAGTGGTTGAGAAGATGAAACATGAGCGGGTAGACAGTAAAGTCAATTCATAGAAATACCTAATGTTCAAATAACCACATTTCAAGTTTATATGCATTTAATTACCCGAATTTAAAAGGTCATTGAAGTGAGGATGAGAGTAAGACACCAGTGTTGAGATGTTCCTACAGCCTATGCACTTGATGCCTGAGAATAAATGCCATAGTTAGAGCTGGTTTGCACCTTTCTAGTCCTAGGAGTTCTTTCTACATAATATATTTTCTGTTTTGATTTTCTTTGTTTGCATGTGCTATGGTCTGAATGTTTGTGTTCTCCCCAAATTTATATGCTGAAATTCTAATGCCTAATGAGATGGTATTAGGAGGTGGGGCCTTTGGGAGGTGATTAGGTCATGAAGGCAGAGCCTTCATAAGTAAGATTAGTGCCTTAATAAAAGAGACGCCAGAGAGCTCCCTGGGCCCTTTCACCATGTGAGGATACAACGAGAAATCTGCAACCCGGATGGGGACCTTTGCCAGAGTGCGACCATGCTGGCACCCTGGTCTCAGACTTCCAGCCTCCAGGACCGTGAAAAACGTTTGCTGTTTATAAGCTACCCAGTTTGTGGTATTTTGTTATAGCAGCTCAAAGGGATGAAGAGAGGATGAATGAGAGATTTTTCTACTCTCTTCCATATTTATCTCCCCCTTTAAAAGGAATATGGAATTAGAAGTCAGAAAATCTGCCACTTGCTAACGGCGCAGCTTGAAAACAATTGCTTCTGTTGTCAACTTTTTAATCGGTAGAATGAGAAACCATGTAAATATCGATCTCACAGGATTAGTGTGTCTATCAAATGAAATAACACACAAGGAATTGTACTTTAAACTGTCCTTATGTAGATAGTATTACAATCTTTAAATAACATGGCCATGTTGCGTGGTTTTTTGTCTTTAGCATTCAATATAGTGCCTGGCTATATAGTCTTGTGTTTTTTAAATGTGTATTTTTTCTTTCTACCAGGTAATTTGGCATAGACTATGTACTACACATTTCTTGTAGTCACTTACATGATAATACTTTCACTGTCACTGGGCCAATGGCAATAGTTCAACAAATTCTTATCTGGGCAGAGATAGGAACCTTGGCTGTGGTGTGAGAGACTTGGATGCTTGCTCTTTGCTCGATGGTAAAGTTCTCAAACTATAAGGTGTAAAGAGTCACCCAAAGGAGCTTGTTAACAATGTCCATTTCTTGGCTCCAGCCCAATAACTTTGTTAGTAGACAAGACAGGGACCAGGAATCTGCATTTAAAAATTAAATCAAATAATATGGCTTGTTATTATGTTTATATTGTTATATCTCAAAAAAAGAAAAAAGAAAATGCACTATCAAAAAAGAAAAAAGAAAATGCACTATTTGGCAGTCACAGATCTTGAACAAGAAGTCATGTTAGGTAATTTTTTAAAGAAAAATATGTTCATATCCACCATTTGGATATATGCCTTCTTGTCTTTTTATGTAACTCTGTCAGGTATAGGGCCTTATCGTTCATTTATTGGCATTGATCACAATGCCAAAGAGAGAGTTATACCCTTACTCACACAGGGCAGATACAATGTCCGCTCCTTGACTACGCTGGTATCCTCATTGTCACTCTTGTCTTCCCAGCTGCTAATTTGTCTGGAATTTTCATCAAGTTTCACAAGTTTAGCTGCAGTTGTGGCTAAGCAATCCACATTGCTTCCATGAAGCTGTGGTTCATTTAGAGTAGACTCTGAACTCTCTCTCCACCCCCACCCCCTGATTGGTATGGATATTTTTAATACACACAAATGGTTCTGAGCAAGAGCTATGAGAAACACTGCGCTAAGAGCAGACAAAGAGCCCATTATTTAGATTGCTCTTTATCAACTAAGCTCCATTTGTTGAACTAGAAGAGAGGAGATGGCTTAAAAGAAAGGGAGGCATAAAATGTGCAGCAAAAGGTATTCTTGGATGGGAGGAAATCTAATCTTGGATCGATCCCTTAAAACATGTCCCAGAAGTTTGATTTTGGAGCAGTGTTGAATGAACATGGTGCCAACATTCTGGGCAGACACACTGGAAGAACCAGTATCTGCTGTGCACCAGCCCTGTGCTAGGTGCTGTACATGGTTGCTTCATATACTCCTGGTCACCTGCTCTCATGCACTCAGCCCCAGCCATGCCTGACAGATGCCAGACATTCCTGTTGTTATAGTTTACCTAATAGAATAAGGATTATATACCCATGTTGATAGCCAACTGCTATTTCCATTCTAGGATCATTTTTTGAAGAACTGGGTACAGCAACGTAAACATTTTAAGCACAGAGTGGTGTTATTTATTCATGAAGACACAATGGCAGATAGAAATTTTAGACTTAAGATGTCTACTAGGATTTTAAAATCTGACTTTGTGTTTTACAGAGAGGATTTTTCTAAGTTATCTTATAAGGTTTAAAATAACATGTGGACGAAAATCAGCATTATTTTCACCAGCTTAGCTTTTGTTAATTTATGACTGAGGGAAATGAAAAAGTCAGGACACGTTTTTCTTTCATTGCTACCAGCCGAAATAGCCAATAAGTTCATAGAGCTGTTGGAATGCTTGCTCACAGTTTGACAGATGTGCCATAGTGTTAATAGTAATTATATTGTTTGTGCCAGTCGAAGGAGGGCTTTGCAATTGAGAATATCAGACTCAGGATGAGAGTTTGATGTGTAAAGGGAAAAGAGAGATAACTAATCTTAACAGAGGACTTAAACCCCCAAACACTTCAGAATGTATTAAATTGAGACTTACATTAAATCTTGAGTTACTTGTCTGCCTGGATCGTTTTTCTGCCAGTAGATCTTTAACTGTGTGCTTCACTCTCACGCCTTGATACACCCGTTTGCTGTAGTCTCCTGGGACTTAAGCAAATGGAATAGTAACAATCAAATGTGGATGGAGTAATTAGGTTAACCTCTGGAAGGATATATTCAGGGCCGATAATTGTAATGCTATTTTTTGTTAGAACGAGAGACTCAAATTTGAAATGGCTTCGATAGAGATCATTTAGTCCTATCTCCTGGTCCTTGATAGAAACTCATCCCAGCTCTGCATAGGTGAAACACTATTCCACCTTCTACAAAACAAAATTTCAAAGTGTCCTCTTTTTCGTACTCTGGTTTGCCAAGGTTTATTCTAGTTATTTTTAAAATTTATGCTTTAATTGCAAGATCAGGGATTGGGTACAATTGGAAATAATGCTTCCTACTACATGATGGAAAAGTTAGATTTGCATGAATCAGGTTACAGAGTGACACTATTCCTGCTACATCATATTTCTACTGGATGTAGGTGGGCAGGTCAACTGGACTGTTTTAAAAACATTATGTTCCTAAGAAGAAAGTCACTTGTCTCTGTTTACTGTACCAATTTATATATTTCTTATTTTTGAAAACACAGTGATTCAACATGAGGAGCTGCTGCTTTGAAACTAGGCCAAGGATAAGGGAAGAGTCATTTATTCATTTAAC
>NW_011888891.1:4213698-4217921 GCF_000151845.1 Pteropus vampyrus
TTCAGGGCCCCTAGAAACAGTGTGGTTTAGGAGAACACCTCAAGTGCGTAATGTCAGAACAAGGCAGGGTTCAAAGCCACACAGATAAGTCAGAGTGAGAGTATACACCAGTGATCCTCTGGACCAGCAGTAACTATCAGCTAGAAACTTCTACATGCAGATTCTCAGGCCCTACTCCAGATGTACTGACTCAGAAACTTTAGGAGTGGGCGCCCAGCAATCCATGTTTTAATAAGCCCTCTGGGTGATATTGATGTTCTCTGAAGTTTGAGAACCACAGGTATACGTAAGAGTAAGGACTTTATAAGGTTCCTGTGGAGGTGGGGGCCAACTCTACCCAGGCATCCGTGGCTAAGCAAAGAGGGGAGCATCTGATTGATTGATGGCAGATGTGGACTTAGGTATGACAATGAGTTGAAGAGGTCCAGGCTGGATCCTTTGTGTGTTGGCAGACAGTCTTGGCTTCACTTTTTTCCGAAGGGCTTTTTAATTGATGGTTTCAATCTGAATATCTATTTATGCTTTATGTGTATGTCAAAAAGCCTAGAGGAAATACACCTATTCAAAATAAGTTTAACGAATAACTACATTGTAATAAATAGAGAGATAAAGTTTATGAGATGGCAGATAACCAGATCAACACTTCTGAAGTTTTGTCATAAAACAATCAGTCTATGTACTAATTGGCACCGACTTAGTGCAAAGTATAGGGCTATATGCCACAGGGGATGCAAAATAAGTTTAGAACATCTAACAGATGTCCTCAAAGAGATTTTATTTACTGAGAAAAAGAAGACATTCATATGTGAAAAGGGATGAGAAGGAAAGCATACCCTTTGGATTGTTGATGAACATTTTTTGGGAAAGGATGAGACTTAGGTTGGACTTAGAAAGATATGGATGGGTTGAGAGGAGGGAGAAAGGCATGGTGTGAGCAAAAGCAGAGGCAGGAAGGAGCAAGGCAAGTATAGAAAGGGTAAGGAACTAGTGTAATTGTGGTGGCTTAATCAAATAAAATACTCTATGGCTAGGCAGGATCTTTGACCAGTTAGAAGTGTACATTTAAGAAATATCTTTAAAACTATGGTAATTAAAGCTATGAAAATAAAGTTCTCCAAGGAATACTTTATAGTAAAAGACTAGAAATCTCAGCACTGAGACTCAGGGAAAGGCTACAGTTCTGTTGATCAGGGGAGGCTGGGTGGGGAGGGTGGGAGGGGAGGTTAGAAATGCAGGTATGTGATGTACCAGAGTGGCAGCATCAGGGCGATGAAGGAAAGAGGGGGTATAGAGAAAGAGGAATAACCAGTAGTGCCAAGTGTCTGGCACCTAGTAGGTGCTCATTAAATATTTGTGGAGCAAATAAATGCCTTAGAGAAATTGAGAAAAATGAAGACCCAGAAAGACCATAGGATTTGGAAAGGTGAAGACCTTTTTCAGAACATAGGAGAGCAGTTTCATAACAGTGGAGATAAAATCTTTTCTCTGGGGATGAGTAAACAGGGGCAGTGAGGATAAAGCATGCTCTGAAGCAGTGATACAAGAAAGCAAATACCAACATTTTACATGGCATCTAATGTGAATTAAAATAAATTTTAACTAAGCAGTGGAAACTAGTACAAATTCTTTAATCTTCTGGAATATTCGTGTTTTTGAGAATTCTGAAAGTGCCTTTACCTACTCTGCCTTTCTTTTTTGGAGAGAGGACTGATATTTAGAGTTTTAAAACGTTACAAGTATTCCTACTCCCCAACATTGTTTTCCATGTGCATTGTGTCTATTTAAAGACTCCACACCTGCATAAACCAGGAGCCGCTTAAGAGTTTTTATTCAAATACTCTCGATACAAACTTGCATTCAGATCAGTTGTTGAGAAAACAAAGACTTGTGTTTCCTGAGAGAAAGCGCAAGCAAATTTATTAGTAAGAATCAATTTGTCCTTCAGAATTTTGGGGTAAAATGTCCTGTAGTATTGAGGTTATGTATATACAACAAACTGTCCCAGTTTGTCTTCTCCTTATTCCTATTTGCTTTGCTGAAGAATTTGGCCCATAGTAAACTTAATGGTGCTGTTGTTTTACTATCGTTTTTGAAAATTAACATTTTCTGTATCAAATCAAACTCTATATTCTGAAACTGAATACTCAAAATGTAAGTGATTCCTAAACTGTTTTTAGTTGTTAAATATCAAATACACTTACTATTTTTGATGATATTCTCTGGAATACAATTTTTGCTTTTAAATTCTGTAGAGTCTCTAAGCAGGTTCTTGTAACATAGGTAAAGGAATAAAGAGATAGTTCAAAACAAACAAAGGATAAAAAAACCAATTCATATTTTGAATTACATCATTAGATAATGGCAGAATTAAGATAATAGATGATGTATCTCTGAATTGTAGACCCTGAAGGTACAGAATATAGGCACACTATCACTCAAGACTGGGCAGAATAAAAATCCTGAATGATGGCGTCCTGGTGGACAGCGTTCACATTGATTCTATTTCTCTGCCTGTCAGGGAAGTACCAAGAATGAAGTCTGGACAGTCCAATGGCAATAGAGTGTGTTGGTGCAACATCTGGCTTAGTTACCGGGCCTGGTACATTAGGTGCCCTTCTCCTCAAGCCACTAACCCAGCTCAGCCTGCCTTGCCGAGGATCAGAGACCCGTCACCGCGGAAGGCAGATACTCACTGAAGAATAAATAGCGCTAGGTCTACACTCACTAGAGACTCAGCATTTGTGGCTTCACTTCTGATCTGGGGAAAGGACGGCATTTTAGTTTTATTTTGGGAAACCTCCAAAGGAATACAAGGAAAGGCACGTTCAGCAACTAATCTTGAAATGTGCAAAATATTAATTATTAATTAATTATTACGAAAGCTTAAACTGTAATAAAGACTGAAACTTTTAAAGAAGCGAAGTCAAATTAGTTAACCTGTTGGGATTTTGTAGAAGTGTGGTTTGCTTACACAGCAGGTATCCACAAGCCCCTCCCAATAGCCACCCCTCTCTCCCGCCTTTTAAGCCTTATAGCAGGATCCAAAAACTTAGAATTTCTGTCAATAACCAATTCCATGCTGCAGAACACAGATGCTTTTATGGCTCTTGCTGGTTTCTTAATTTTTGAGATCAGACTTTGAGGAGCTGGGGTGTTTTAAAAAATATTAATTTTTCTTTCTAGGTACTTTACAACTCATTTTTGAAACATTTCTTGTCATTATTTATTAACATTTTAAATGCCAACTTTTAAATCTCAAATTCGTTCCTAAACAAATTCTATGTTGACACTAACATATGTACCTTCAGAGTGAACAAACTGAGAAAGATCTATATATAGTTTGAATTCATGAAGTAATGGCCCAGGCTCTTCTTTACCTTGTGTATGTGGAAAGTCCTTCATCTTTAGCCTAAGAGCCTAAAGCAGGATGCATAAATATAAGATATTCAGGTTGTATGTAAATGTGAATTCTTCTCCTGCACTTTTCTTATAATTGCAGGTTAACCGACAGTTGTTACATTTAACATCAAATTTCACTATACTGGAAAAGAACATTTTAATATTCAGGTCCTCATTTGGGTTGATCTTTCAGAATAAATATCTACATAAACACTGTGCAGCAAAGCAAATCTAACAATTAGTAATTAAATGTGACTCGAATTATAAAAATGTTACCAAGAGTTCTAAAGTGTTGGTTTCTGGTCAATGTTGTTATATTTTCATATGTTCTAGTCAGAGTTAAGGATATGTCTTCTTGTCCTTTGCTTCATGTTATGACTTTATGATGTCAAAAAAAATATTATGATTATTAAAGGTTTTTTTTTTTTAAATTTTAATAATTGACATTGACTCACCACTTTCCATTCTGAAGGGTTCTGGTGAATTTCCTTCTTAATAGTGAATGGCGTATCCTCCTTGATAAGGGATCCTGGTCTCCTGGAAAGGTCAGCCTGATGCCGATGGGAAGTCTTCTGTACATGGTAGTGATGCTTCTAAAATGACTTGCTTTAGATTTGATTAAATGCAAATCCTTCAGTGTCCGTTTCTCTACAATTTGCATCCCTGATGTAGATTATATATGAAGCTACTTTTTCCTCCCCAAGAAGATTTTTATTCAGTAACAATGAGTTTCCATTAGGAACAAACTCTTTTAAAAGTTTATTATGGAAACAAAGAATCCATTATTGGTTTATGAATAACAGGGGCATTTTCTGTTCCTTTAA
>NW_011888891.1:4218704-4230335 GCF_000151845.1 Pteropus vampyrus
CAAATGGATATTATCTATCAGTCCTTCAACCTGGCTCTGCATCACATGTCCTAGTCAACATTTCAGACCAATGGAATGTACAGAACAGTGGTTCTCAAAGTATGTTGTGGAGAGTCCCAGAAAGAGGTCCTGGAGATTGGTTCAGGAAACCTGCAAAGTCCAAACTAATTTTGCAATAAAACAAATAAATTATTTGCCTTTTACTCTCTCATTTACAGAGGAGTTTTCCAGAGGCTACATGATGTGTGATTTAGTAAGAGACTGAACAAAGAAATGGATTTGAGAATGCAGGTGTTTTCTATGAAGGCAGACATTCAAGAGATTTGGAAAATTGTAAAACAGTGTCACCCCTCCCAATAAAGAGTTTTGATTAGGAAAGCATAATTATTTTTTATTAAAAGGTAATTTATATTAACATGTAATGGTTTATTATTATTATTTGAAATGAATATTGAATATTTTTAAGTTCTTAGTTTGAATATCTAAGTAATAAATATATGTGGATGTAAGTCATTTCTTAAAAAAAGCTCTTTGAGTTCCTCAATAATTTATAAGAAAGGGGTTCTGAGACCAAAAGGTTGAGACCTGCTGATCTGGAAGGACATCTGTATTTTAAATGAGTTTCTAGGGTATTCTAATACACAGCCAAATTTGAGACATTCGTGTCTTTGCTTCTTTTACTGATAGAATATACTTCTTATGGTCGCTACATTTCTAAAAGAAATCCAATAAGACAAAATTTATTTGATTTCTTAGTTTCCAGCACCTATTTCCTTTACTCTTTTAAGCAAAAGAGAAGGAAGAAGATCATAACCGTACTGATCTTATAGCCCTCGTGATTTGTATCTTTTTTTAAAAAAGCAAGAGTGCCCTAGCAGTCATTCCAATTCATTCTTGCTTACTCTTCCAACCATATTAAAATAAAATGTAAAATTATTAAAAAACTTAATAATTACTATTTCTACAGTATATGCTTCAAGCATGTAGAATGTTTTAAACACTGTACTTTTAAAAGAGGTTGGAACCTTTTCAACCTTTCAAGCAGGATGGAACCATTTAAAAGCACAGATATGACACTCCACTGTTGATAGAATAAAGTCCAACCTCCTTAGCATGGCTTTCGAAGCTTTCTGTGATCTGGGCTCATCCTATCTTTCCTCTTGTCTATCGTTTCTTCCCTCCACACAGCCTTTGTGCTAGTGCATGATGTGGCCCTGGACCACCTGCCTCAGAATCACCTGCAATGCTTAAACAATGCAATCTATCCTAGATTTACTGAATCAGAATATCTGGTGATCATGCCAGATAACCTGCATTTTAAACAAGCTCCCTCCCTGCTTGCCATGTGATTCTTAATAAATATGAAAGCACCTGCTCTAGCTGTAATTGATAACTCAGTGGTTTTCAAGATTCAATACAAATGCCACCTTCTCTCCACAGTTTGCTTGCATATTCACCAAGATGGAGTCAGTGGCCCGTTTCATAGTGCTTCTTGCTTGAATCTCTGTAATAACACTGATTTCATGCTGCTTTCCATTTTGGCCTGTGGTTTGCATATCCATCCCCCATCCCCAACCAGATTGTCTATCTCTTCTCTATGTTCCCACAGCCCTTAACTGTGTTTATAGTGCTGTGCACATAGTAGGTCCTCAGTGACACCAGCCATGCTGAACCCTGCCATAGAATCCACCAGAGATTATGGTTTCTGGATATGAGGCAGCAGTATGTAAAAGATAAAGCATAGCATAATTTTTCATGGTAAAGAAACATAACACATCTAACTCCTTTCTCATCCATGAAAAGAACACAACACTGAAGAGTTTGTAACCATTGCCCTGTAGGCTGGTCCTGTAGCCAATACTCAAAGTTGTGATGATTTTCTAGAAGTTTGGTGCAGAAATGTCCAGAAGCCTGCAGAAGCATTGCAGATGTTAGATGTCATCAGAAGAGCTGAAATGCATTGAAGCTGAGAAATTGATTTGCAATAGATACGTGCTTCTGCTTTAAAACACCCTCTAGTGCACTTGCTGCATTTGCATAGAGCTCCAGAGTTGTTTACATAGAATTACGTACACTTTAAAAAACTCCAGAAAAGTTTGTTTTCTTATACCAAGGAGATGAGTCTTTGGCAGATTTGAGTGGTTGGTTGTTGCTAGATGTGGGTTGGTGATGGGTATTGTCTGCTTAGCTTCAGTTGCTGTTGAATTCAGAAACACTGGACATGGCCAGTCAGGTGAGTTGTTGGGCGACAGGAAGGTCTGATGATGGTCTGGGCAGCTTGTTAAGAAGGAAGGGGAAAACCAAGAGTAGGTTTGAGTAGAGTAAATACAAATCCACAGAGCAGAGGCATGATTAGTATTTATCTCCTTTAGCTAATATCAGGAACACCCCTCCCAACCACAATGTTTCTGTATCAGCTTCCTTATTCATTCCAGGGTAGGGCACCTGCTGTGTGGGTTGGGTAGCTCCTGACAATTTGCAGACATGTGGCACTGAGGGTGTGGAGGGCAGGTGTGAGCACCCCAGGAGCAGGCACCTCTGTTTCCCCCACCCACAACTCTGCCTTTGTTTCAGGGCTTTCTGCTTCTGAAGCTTATCTGTGAGGGAGAGTTGAAGGGAACAGTTCAGGCTGCTAAGTGGTTTCGGGCAAAGTCATGCTCCACTTGCACAGTGCATAGGAGCCCAGAAACACCCGTACTACAGGGTACAGAAGAAGGAGGGAGATGATTCTATTAGGAGGTAGAGGAGAAATGTGCCAATAACACTCGAGATGCCTCTTAAATGAGGAAAAGATAGGGAATGCAGTCAGCAGTAGTGTAATGGCTATGTGTAGAGCCAGAGGGAAGATAGAGTAATCAGGGGGATCATTTCATAAACTATATAAATGTCTAACCAATGTACTGTATACTTGAAATTAATAACAAAATGAAAGAATGGACATTGTGTAGGGTTGACTCAGAACATAGCTCCTCCACATACTCAGAAGACTGATAGCTGCCCAACTGGCGGCCAATGAAGGCAATACACAAAAATCTTTCGGCAGGGCCTACTCCCAAGGACATTTTCTGCCGCTCCCATGGACGTTATCTGCTCCTGTAACCAAGCAGCACATCTTGCTCCCATCAGTCTGAGAAGGCAGCTGCCTCTCAGTGAAATAACCCCTCCTTCTGCTTGTGTGCATAAAAAACTCTGCTTGCTCTTGGTCAGCGGCTTTATTCCTGCAGCTTCAACCAGCTGTTGCTAAAACTTCCCTACCTTGTCCTACCTTGTGAGTAATAGATGGCATTTCTCACCCCTCTGGTCCTCCTGGTGGTTTTTTCAGAATTCCCAAACCCAAGTGCTCCTGTGTTACACATTGTGACAAAATAAATATATATTTGGTTTTTATCCTTGATTCTTGACACAGAGCTGCTCAAACTCTTGTAATTTCCTGAGTGCTAAGGGTGCTGGAGCATCTTTTTTTTTTTTTTTAATTTATTTTTTTAAATTTTGTCTTTGACTCCAATTCCTGACACAGGACTCCTCAATTCCTTGGAATTTCCTAGATTATAGGAGTGTCTTTGTTCTAATGAGGCAACACTTGGTAGCTCCTGGATAGCTTCAGGATGGGAGCCAGTCACCAGAAAGATAAAGTCATGATTAGAAGCTTGGAACCTTCTGCCTTACCACCCATCCTTCAGGAAGGGAAAAGGGGCTGGAGAGTGAGTTAATAATTAATCACACTTATATAATGAAGCTTCAGTAAAAATCCCTAAATTACCTGGTCCAAAAGCTTAAAAGTTGGTGAACACATTGAGGTACTGAAAAGATGATACCCTAGGAGAGGGCATGGAAGCTCTACCTCCTTGCTTTGTGCATGTCTTCCATTTGGCTATTCTTGAGTTGTATGCTTTATAAGAAATGAATTAATAGTAAGTTAATTCTTTCTCTGGGTTTTGTGAGCAGTTCTAGCAAATTATTGAACCTAAAAAGAGGATCACTGAAACTCCTAATTTATAGCCAGGTGGTTAGAAGTACATGTGACAACCTGGGACTTGTGATTGGTATCTAAAGTGGGGAAGAAATCTTATGGGACCGAGACCTTAATCTGTGGGGTCTGCACTTACTCTGGGTAGTTAGTGTCAGAATTGAGTTTCATTGTAGGACACCTAGTCAGCGTCCCCTGAGAACTAGAGAATTGCTTGGTGGGTGAAAACCCACACATTTGGTGTCAGAAGTGTTGTGAGTAAAGAACTTTCTTTCTTTCTTTTTTTTTTCTTGCAGTCATGAGCAAGCACATGCCCAGTGGGCCTAGTGGAATTCTCACATGCGGACAGAAATTTCTTTCCTCCCTACACTTGGATCAGAGTGGCTCAGGCACTCCTGAGGAATGGCTACATCTGCCCTTGTGGCAAGTTTCTGAGTCTGCTCCATCAGCTTTTAGCTTCTTTGTGGGAAAGGAGCATGACCATCCTGATGAAGACTGAGCAGAGAGGAGGGGCTTGACTACCGGAGTTTGCCATGTAAGGGTGAATATGGCTTGAGAATAGAGCTAGTGACTGGCCTGAGATATAGTGAAGGGCAGGGAAGATGCCAGATGTGGCCACTCTAAGCCAGCCGAACTCTCATTTGGAGGGACCTGCCCGGCATTCGCAGCAGAGTGACCTGGCCACTTATCATCAAATTCTTCAACATGCAGCTAGTTTCATGGCAACAAGCTTTCGCTCAAATCTGAAAACAGCTTTTTTTGCAAATGCTCTGGCATGTGGGCATGTGGAAGCTCAGTTGCATACTAAAATGTGGATAATAGACTGTTTCCATTGGGAAGGACATTGGAAATCAGGCAGCCTACATTCCTCAACATGCATGGGAAAAAACGCTGCTCTAGACTTAATCACCCCAGAAAAAGTGATTAAATCCATTCGGGCATCTTGTTTGGCATTGCAGGCACATTGGTGTTACATATAAGAGGGGCCTGGAGGTTCTCCCCAGGGGGCTGCTTTGGTGGCAGGGTATGCTTCAGGGGGAGGCTGACACCTAGCTCTGGGAGAGGATGAATAAGATGGCCTAAGGAAAGTTTTGAGAATATAGTTGTTTTATTTCTCAAACTTTCCTTATTCTGTGACACCCCCACAGGCCCATCCAGGAAGCAACAAGATTGCTCAAAGTATCTCTTTGGGGTAGAGAAGATGGTTTTATTTGCTGAACAATGCGTAGAGCCTGAGGAGGGTCTTGGACCCTTTATACTTAAACACACTGGTCAATTCCTTGAGCTCATTCCCAGAATCCATTAGATAGGGAATTTTAGGCATTTGGGAGAAAGCTGAGTGAGCTGGTACGGTGATGCAGAGGTTGATGCCTGCCCATCCTTACCCTGTACTCTCATTACTTTTTTCTTTGATGAAAGAGTCCCTTAACTATGGTGCAGTGAGGGGAAGAAGCAGTAGTAGAATGTATGAAAATAATCCCTCTTCCTAACCATGATCTTTGATTAGCAAAAACATCAGGATTTTAGAACCATAAGGTTCCTATGTATTTAGGTAGCTTGAACGTGGCACTTGAAGTGGAGAGCTTGATTATATATGTCAACAAGTAGATTGAATAGATTTTCTTTGAATAGGGATTTAATTCCACATTTATTGGGTACAAGAGGTAGGTAAGCCCACTCTGAGATTCTTGTTTTCTGGCAGGAGGTAGGTCTGAAGCTTGGTCTGAACACATCTCCAGGAGGAGCTTAGAGGACTTGATAAGC
Source organism: Pteropus vampyrus (assembly GCF_000151845.1). Lineage (NCBI taxonomy): Eukaryota > Metazoa > Chordata > Mammalia > Chiroptera > Pteropodidae > Pteropus > Pteropus vampyrus. The sequence continues at coordinate 4,224,436 of NW_011888891.1, forward strand.
TGCCCTGACAAATAGCTTTTAGTCAGGTACAGCCTGGTCTGTTGATGATAAGGAAGATTTTTGCATTTATCTGAAAATTTGCATTTATCATTTATTATATTTATTTGAAGCTAAGCTGCCATTAATTGTAAGACACAATGTTTTTGTGTATCACTGAGAAAGGAAAGAAAAACTGCCATTTAAACTATCACTGACTATAGTCTTGATATAAGAATTGGTTACAGAGATTCTCCTTGCTTTGAAATTTCTTTCATCAGTTTTGTGGGATGTGAGGATTTTTCCTGCCTTTAGCTGCATTGTTTGGTATATAAACGTATTTACTAAAAATATGTTTTTGCAATATACTTCCCACCTAAAAGTGTAACACACCTCTGTGGACTTAAAGTATCTACTTAGCTTTTGCTTTGTACCAAAACATGGAATTGTGGTCATTTCTCCAAAAAATAGATATTTGTTTTAATAATATCGAATTTATGTCCCACGGCTGTTTCTGTGTTTTTTGTGGACATGACATTTTTCAATTTAAAGCTTATCACAATGTACTTTATTTGAAGACATTTTGAATGACATTTAAAGCCCACATATGTGGTACTGACAAGCTGCAAAACCATGGTGACCTTCTGTCCACGTTTGCGTGGGAAAGTCCCCATTTACTCTTGTCATGGCATCCTATTTGGGGTGGGTTTGGTAGATAAAATTCTGTGGTCACCTTACACATACCTCAATTGTGGTGGCAGCGTGAACTGTAGTGACCAAGCTGCGGTGACACAGGCAGTGACGACTAGCCACGATTGCCGCTTGGATGGCAGGGATTGCGAGGCGCCACTGAGTTTCAGAGATGCTGAAACGTGAATGTGTCTTAGAATCCTCAAAATAAGAAAGAACTTATGGGATTTGTGTGCCTGAGTGTTCCTTTTTCCAAGCTGCCAACCTTTACCTCTAGTAAGAAACACAAATTCATTCTCATTCAGTCCTTCCTTCAAATGGATCAGTTACTATGTGCAAGGATACTACAAAATCTATTATCTTAAGGGACTTATGGTTTAGTGAGGAAGACAGATAAATGAATGCTTAACAAGCAGTGCTGTAAGTGCAATTTGGAGGTTATTATCCCTGCCCTAAGTGTTTATAGTGCAGGGCACTCTTTCTCGGCCATTTAAAAATTCATGTTTCTTTTTGTTAAATGTTAAAATCTCCTCCTCCTAAAGATTCAGAAAATGGCACCTTCTTCCCCATTTTTCCTCTTTCCTCCTTCCCCTTCTCCTTCCTCCTTGCACTCTTCTTTCATCTTCTCAGAACAAATAATTCTGCTTAAAGTAAGGTAGTTTAAAGAAGAACATAGATTCTTTAGTATTGTCCTAAATGTCTAATATTGACACAAAATGTCTACAAATGTCCTAGAGGTGTTCAGAAGGCAGGAAGGGCTCTCAGAGAGGGAGGCTTTTGATCTGAGTTTTGAAAGTGTGTGTGTGTGTGTGTGTGTGTGTGTGTGTTGGTATGCAATTAAAAGTTTCCTATCAATCCAACCTTATAGATGATTATTATTATTTGTTTCTTGTGTATTTTTTCTGGAGTTTCTTTATGTATTTACTAGTAAATACAAATATAAATTCTTATTTAGCTCCCATCTTCTGTTGCAGAAATGTTGCAAAAATCAGACTGGGGAGAAACCAAGCACCACTCGGAGAGTTGGGGAACTCAGGTTTATTACGTTGGTGGTCCCGGAGGAGCTAGCACCTTTGTGATTACACTGGGCCCATCTAGATAATCCAGAAAAAACTCTGTCTTAAGGTTTGCTGATTAGCGACCTTAATTCCTCTTTGCCATGTTACCTAACATATTCAGAGGTTCTAGGGATCATGACCTGGACATCTTTGTGGGGAACAGCATGATCCTCCCTATCACACCCACTACCAGTGAAATAGTAAAAAACAGGCACTCCACCATTACTGGAAAATTACTGCAAGGACTATGTAGAGTAATTTAGAAATAGCTCTCAAGATTTAAAATGCATATAAATCTTCACAATATATACATATATCAAATCATTATGTTGTACACTTTAAACTTATACAGTGCTAAATGTCAATCCTATCTCATTAAAACTGGGGGAATTTTAATAAAATTTTTTAAAATGAATAAACACATGCACATAACCTTTAATCCAGCATTTTCACTTTGAGATCTATTCTACAGATTTACTTGCATATAGATGAAATGATGGATGTCCATGACTTATTTTCACAATGTTTTTGTAACAGAAGATTGGAAATAACTCAAATGTTTATTAGTAGGAAACTGATTGACTTAATGATGGTACATTTATATAAAAGATACTATGCAGAAATTTAAAAAGATAATCTTCAAGACGATTAAGTTAGGAAGCAAAAAATGGAGGGTGGAAGAATAATGTGTACACCATACTAACTTTTTTGTAGACTTTCTATTTGTTCCATTAGTTTATTTATGTACCCAAACACCATTTGAATTACTGAGAGTTTATGTTTTAATGGATAGGGATAGTCACTCCTCTTTGCTCCTTCTTTCCCCAGAGTTTTCCTAGCTATTCTAATTTTTTTCTCATATGAACTTTAGAATTAGATTGTTTAGTCAAAAAAAGAAAATCATGTTACTTTTACAAATTAATGCTTTTTTATTTGTTCAATAAAATATAGCTTCTTTGGTATATTCCTTGTAGTGTTAAAATTTTATTTATATGTTTTGTCCATTTTATTAAGTTTATTTCACTTACTTTATCTATTTTGCTGATATTGAAAATGGAGTCTTTCCTTCCATTATACTCTAACTTATAATTGTATATATGAAAACTATTGATTTTTATATATTAATTTGGCACCTCTTTATGTTACCAATTTCTTATTGTTTCTAGTAGTTTTACAGTCATTTTTATTGTGTTTTTAAAATATACCATTGCAGAATAATCAGACTGTTGCAGAATACTGTTGCAGAATAATCAGACTGGCAAGAATCCAAGCACCACCTGGAGAGTTGGAGAACTCAGGTTTATTATGCCGGCGATCCCTGAAGATCTGGGACCCAAGCTAAGGGGTAACTTTGTTTTTATAGGGCTTATCCATGCAGTTACAGATGGCTGGGCCAATTGGTTAATTTGTCCTCAGGCAGTTACGGAACATGGGAGTTGCTATGGGTTACAGAGAGCGAGAGTTGCTATGGGTTACAGAGTGTGGGAGTTGCTATGGGTTACAGAGCTGGAGATTTTCAGATAGGAACTTAGGTAACACCTCTGTTATCTAGACAGAACAAGTAAAGAGGAGGATGAGTCTTTAGTTAATCTCGAGCTCACCCTGCCCTTCGGCCTATGTGGCAAACATGTCTACAGACACAGGACAAAGAGCTGATTTATAAGGTTAGCCATTTAAGTGAAAAATTCCTCTTCACTATCATCTAGGAATGTTTTAGGTAAATTACACATCTATAAAAAATTACTCCTTTAATCTGGATTTTCCAATTTATTTGTGTAGAGTTGAGCAAAATAGACTATTATGATTCTTTTAATTTTTCATTATGTGTGGTGGTTTCTCACATTTTTCTTTTTATGTATATTAGTGTTTTACCTTTTGATTAACTAGGTTAGCTAGTAGTTTATTTTTGTAAAGATATATCTTTTGCATTATTTGTTAGTTTTATTTTTCTAACTCATTAATTTCTAATTTATTAATTCTTTTCTTCAACTTGCCTTTGGTTTATTTTGTTGTTCCTCTCCTGACTCTCTTATGTTCTTTTCCTAACTTCCCTAACTCACTAATTAATTCCTTTGTTTTTATCCTTCCCAGTTTACTCAAATACTCTCCTGACTTACACACTAAGTATCAAATTCAATGGCTTCTCTTCCATCTGCATCATCCTGGAGATCTCTTGGTTTTTGACATCGTTGGCCTTTGTTGAGAACTGTTCTTTTCTCTCCCAGGACACAGCACACTTCTGATTTTTCAACTTTTCAGATAAGTCTTCCTTTTCCTGAAGATTCTTCCTTGTACAATTACTGTGAGTGGGTTTTCTAAAGTCCCACCAACCCCCTTGCTTTAAGCCCTCTGTCTCTGCGATCTTGTATTCTCTTATCCTTCTGGTCTCTTTCTCTACAGATAACTCTACAGTGTAACTATATCTTACACTAGAAATAACTTTATCGTCTCAGCTTCAGATTTATGCTTTGAACTGTTTTTAGAAACCTCTGAGTCAACTAAGAATAAAAACTTAACATTTGAAACTGAACCGTTCCCCTTTCATTCTCTTCCAATCTCACTCACACCTTGACTTCCATATCTCAGCAGCATCACCATTTTTTGACTAGCTAAACCTTGACCACTCTGAGTTATATTTTATTTCTCCTTTTTCACTTCCAATATTCAATCTTGTCAGTCCTGTCTCCTTTGTGGGTTCCCTTTAGGCTCCTTTCTCTCTACTAATAACTTGATTCCGGCCAGTGTGGTAGTTTTCTATTAGTTTCTAGTGTTGTGGTTTTCTATTAGTTTCTATTAGTTTTCTATCTCAAACTTCCCCCTTCAGTCAACCTATCTCAAATAACTTCAGAGCTCTGACCATTCCCTCCTCCCCTTGAAATCCCAAAAGATATGGGATTTTGAAATCATTCAAAAGTGAAGACTTGGTTCCTCATCTCCCCTCCCCTCCGAGCCTTGTTCTGCACATACACTATATGCTTATGCACATTGCGTTCTAGATTTTGTACAATTTATTATCTTCAAGCTTTTGCTCATACTGTATCTTTCATGGGTAACTTTTATTCTCTTCTTCTTTATCTACTAAAATTTTATTTATTCTTCAAATTCCATCTTATGTACGACTTCCTCTGTGAAGGCTTTCCTGTTGCCCCTGAATTGAAGGTGGCTCTTCCTTCACTTCATCCCTACTGGACTCTCTATTGTAACTTTTCTAAACTGCAACATGAGAGAGGAAAAAAACTTTATTTTTAAGCCACCGTAATTTGAGGTCTCTTTGTTACAGCAGTTTAGCCTTTCAAATACAAGGTGGAACACACATAGTGGGGAGGGAATGCCATTAACATCAATAGAGGGAGGTTCATTCATTGATCTCAGGGGATGCTAATCAGCTCCATGTGCCAAACTGATGAAGACCTAGGGGTGATACCTTCATCCTGAATTAGTTTAGGTTGCCCTTTGGTGGTCTGAGCCTTTGCAGTGGGGAGAGATAGAGGCTGAATGGCTATGGCAGGGGTCCAACTCAGAGTGCAGAAGCTCCTGACTTGATGGCCACATGACCGCTAGTGAGACTAAGCCCTGAGCTCAGCTTAGAACAATAGGCAAAGAAGCCACACTTCACCCAAGGATAGAACCAACCTTGAAAAACGAAAGTTAAGGTGAGAAAAGATAGACAAGACGAGATCAGGGGAGCCTGGAGCTTTATGGACTTGAACATAGATACTAATAGGATGGTGAAGGAGTGGACTGCAATGCTAGTCCAGATGCACCTGAGGCAAGAATTCTTGAGGGTGAAATAAGAGAAATACCATCCTTTGCCTGGGGGTTTGAGGGGGCTAGGGTGCCTACACAGCAGATGTAATGAAGCCTAAGGACAGAGAGAAACATCTGGAAGTTCAGTCTTAGAAAATATACCAGAATCCTGGTTCCTTCAGGGTCAGGGGTCTATCACACCTAGCATAATGCTACCTTGAACTGATTTGGGACCAAGTCTGTGTAGACTGACCAATATTCAACCTGGCATTGGTTGACACTGCATTTGCCTGCTTCTCGAATCTACTTTTGTCTGTTTAGACCTTTTCTGTCCGATCCTTTGAATGCTTGGAATTTCTCCTTCTACCCAGGGTTTTTGAGGGGGGTTGGGGTGGGAGGAGCCTGGTCAGCTGCCTGGTTTCCTGGGTC
>NW_011888891.1:4230385-4230692 GCF_000151845.1 Pteropus vampyrus
CAGAGAGAAACATCTGGAAGTTCAGTCTTAGAAAATATACCAGAATCCTGGTTCCTTCAGGGTCAGGGGTCTATCACACCTAGCATAATGCTACCCTGAACTGATTTGGGACCAAGTCTGTGTAGACTGACCAATATTCAACCTGGCATTGGTTGACACTGCATTTGGCTGCTTCTCGAATCTACTTTTGTCTGTTTAGACCTTTTCTGTCTGATCCTTTGAATGCTTGGAATTTCTCCTTCTACCCAGGGTTTTTGAGGGGGGTTGGGGTGGGAGGAGCCTGGTCAGCTGCCTGGTTTCCTGGGTC
>NW_011888891.1:4230742-4231260 GCF_000151845.1 Pteropus vampyrus
AGCCTGGTCAGCTGCCTGGTTTCCTGGGTCTGGGCCCTACCACAAACCATTCTCATCAACCACCCTGAATTGACGTCACCAGTTAATGGCCTCATGTGCACCTGACACCAGAGCATGACCATTATTCAGACTTCTAGAAGCTGCATTTATATCCCGTTTCCTCAGAATGCACTTCCTAACTGTCTACCTTTTCTATAATTCTTCATTGTCACATGCCAATCTAGACCAGAGTTGTTAAGATTGTCGACCTGATCTGCAAGCTTGTCTCCTGTAGAAGTGTGTGACACTTTTGCCTCAGGTGAATTGCCTTGCTCTTGCTTGGTTAGGTCCCCTCTGCCTGCTCCTTAATATGTGCTGAGTAAGGGACAAGGGATAAACATTCACTAACAACTCCTGATACCACAGGGAAGAAAGGGTACACCTTCTCATCGTGCATTCTGCAGCCCTTCCCTTTGTTAGTATGAAGTTTTTGCATGCGCTCAGTGGAAACTGTTCTTCGAGAAGGAAGAAACTTCCAT
>NW_011888891.1:4232040-4254199 GCF_000151845.1 Pteropus vampyrus
CCTTTTCTGTCCGATCCTTTGAATGCTTGGAATTTCTCCTTCTACCCAGGGTTTTTGAGGGGGGTTGGGGTGGGAGGAGCCTGGTCAGCTGCCTGGTTTCCTGGGTCTGGGCCCTACCACAAACCATTCTCATCAACCACCCTGAATTGACGTCACCAGTTAATGGCCTCATATGCACCTGACACCAGAGCATGACCATTATTCAGACTTCTAGAAGCTGCATTTATATCCCGTTTCCTCAGAATGCACTTCCTAACTGCCTCCCTTTTCTATAATTCTTCATTGTCACATGCCAATCTAGACCAGAGTTGTTAAGGTTGTCGACCTGATCTGCAAGCTTGTCTCCTGTAGAAGTGTGTGACACTTTTGCCTCAGGTGAATTGCCTTGCTCTTGCTTGGTTAGGTCGCCTCTGCCTGCTCCTTAATATGTGCCGAGTAAGGGACAAGGGATAAACATTCACTAACAACTCCTGATACCACAGGGAAGAAGGGGTACACCCTCTCATCGTGCATTCTGCAGCCCTTCCCTTTGTTAGTATGAAGTTTTTGCATGCGCTCAGTGGAAACTGTTCTTCGAGAAGGAAGAAACTTCCATTTCCCCTTTATCCTCCTGCTCCTTCATTGCCACCAACCTCTCCGGTGAGCGTCCCTTAGATCTTGAGTAAGGCGCGCAGTTCTGGAGAGAGATTTAGGAGATACAATATCTCAGTCTGCTGGAGAGTAAGCCACTGGAGCCTGGGGTTTAGGTCTCCTAGATTGTATCTCTTGCTTTGTTCTTGATAAACTGGGTAAACCCCTAGATTGGCTGGCATAAAAAAGGACACATTTTAATGATATGTAGCTATAAGCTACTGGAGAATGCAGAAAGGCTTTGAGTGTGCGTCATTTCAGTCATTTCAACTTTCGGTTTTCTTTTCCTGCCTTTGACAGATGGCTTGCCTCTTGAGTCTCCAGGAACGTCCTTTGGGAGTATTTTCAGTTTAAGCCACTAGGTGGTGCCTCAACTCTATCAGTCTCTCACCAAAGGGCTCATTCTGACAGCTGGGTTAAGAGCAAGGCTTTTTTAGGGAACTGCAGTGACATGGAAGGAATGTACTCTTTTCTTTCTGAAAATCCTGGAAGTCAATCGATCTAAATGTTCTTTCTATGGCTGCTTGCGGAGAAAGAGGTCATTTCCCCAACTTCTATTCTTCTGACTCTTTCCTCTGCCCTCTGCTGCTAATTAGAGTAGGTAATGGCACTGCCTAAGAAGGAGCCTCTTTCTTTGGGGGATCCTGTGGTGGAAACTCCAATCTCTTCATGGAAGACAGCCAAGCCAAGTGGTTAAAAGCAAAGGCTCTAGATCTATTGGGTCAGATTTGAACCTAGCTACACTAATAAATTATATAAACATGGGCAGTCACATGACTTCTCTATGCCTCGGTTTCCTCATCTATAAAATGGGGATAAGGAAAGTGACCTGCTTCAGGATTGTTACATTGTGGTAGCACAGCTATTATTTATTAGGCCTGTCCAGGTTAGATACTAGATCATACCAAGCAAAGTTTAGTCCTTGGTAGGATCAATCTGCCATCTCGATGGCCTTAGTGAGAGAATTTAGTCTATATCTTTTTTAGTTTTTTCTCCAAGAAGGAACCTTGGTGTGCCTCCTGTTCTCAGGACTGGGAAAACTCTACTTCTGACTGCAAAGCTGGTAGAAGACTGGTAACCTGCTCTTCTGATCTTGAACTTCTTCCAATTGACCATATCCTTGGAGGCAGAGCCTCCGGACCATACGCCAGAGTTCCAACTCGAGGCTTGCTGCCTCCTCTGTCCCTCTGCCCCTCCCCCATCAGCCTGTTCATGACACTTCTTCCCTTTGTAACCATCGTGTATCTAACTTGGCATTTTTTCTTTCCATTTCTAGGTCCTCTGCTAGATATTAAACTTTTGAAATCGGTTGGTTTAAAACATTTGTTCAGTTGCTCTTATGGCCAGAGGCTGTGTCAGCATGTTTTGTATCTGCTGGGGTATTGTTACTGGAGTGTGTATCTTTACTTCCAGCAGCCTAGGGCTAGGGACCAGCTCTGTTGTCCCAGCTAACAGTAGGGACTACGAAGTCATCAACTGATTGGGTGACTATGGGGGGATGCAGAGCTGTGAAAGGAGAGAACTGAGTCCCTTGGATGCACTAGCACTCTATTCTCCATATCAAGTTGTGAAATAAAATTCACCTCTCCTTGGGAGTCTATTCTGAAAATCACAGAAGGAATAACATATACACTATTGATAACAACTCTCTTTACCTCTTAGATTTCTCTGAATTGTCTGTGCTTTATGTACTTCAGATTTGTCCATCAATTAGTGACTGACTTTTGGTGTTAATTAGAGACTAGAGAATGAGGGGAAATCGAATCCCCCATGGGTTCAGGTGTCAGAGGAGGCACAGAAGGGTCCTGAAGCCGTGAGGGTCTGTTTCCTGTCACTAAGCAGTTGTTTGGTTTCCTCAGCTGGGGAAACAGTCCTTCCTTCCTGACTGGCTCACAAGAGAGATGAACTCTTTGGATAGGAAAAAAAGACACACAGTCTCATTCATCCCTGACAAGAAGATTTGTGCCTTGAATTCTGGGGTGAAAATATTGCCTTTTTTTTTTTTTTAAGCTTGTGCATTTTTCTATTGAAGCCTGCTAAAGGATGCTGAGTAATCGTTCTCCTGATATCTTAGGGCCCACAGCTGAAAACAACAGGCAGAAACTACCTGCCATTGTGTAGACAGCCATCAACTCATGGAGGGCCCCGGAAGTCACCTCCTTAAGGCTTATTAGTAATAAAGTAATAAAGAGTCCCTTCTACCACCAGCCACTTGCCACCCTTCCCCCACTCCAAGTCTATACAAGAGAACTAAAGATGGAGTGAAGAAGGAGGAGTGAGGAGAAAAAGAGTCATGGGTGTACAGTATTTGTGTTGAGACATTATTTCTTTCCATCTCCTGGGTGAGGAGTGAGTTATATATGATCCCTTCCCTACCTCAAAGCCAAGTATGGGGGTGCTTTAAGATAATTGTAGAAATTGGAGGAGAGGGGATAGGCATTTGGTCTCCAGTTGTATGACTTGCTGATCTGCCCAGGGCAGATCACATCTGATCCCATTTGAGCTGGAGAAACGGGACTGGGAGATGGTGAGGTTGAGAGAGATGTGGTCATGGTGAGGATACGTGTGTCTCCCATGGGCCCAGAGGACACAGTCAAAGGTAGCTGGGCTTGTATCACTTAAGAAAGCTTCCCACTGAGAGGGCATCCAGGTGTTAGTTGCCATAATGTATGGCACAGTCCTCTGAAGGTGTAAGTTGTGGGGAGAGGAAGTAGAAGAGCTAGATCTCCTGAGTCAGGGAAATGTGCTGGGCTGTGGCCCAGCAGCCCCAACAGGAGCTCTCATATGGGCTCTTTGAAGGTCAGCTATTTGAACACCAATCACTGTGGGCGACTATAGGTAATTAATATTATCCTGAGAAGCAGATGGTCAAGGGGGAGAGGAACTTCAGAGGCCAGTTAAATAAAAAACACTTCTCTCTGCCTCCATCCTGCCAATATACAGGAGAGACTAGGCCTTGAAGGGAGAGTACGGGGAGGAAGCCCAGAGCTTCCCGTGTCCTCTTCCTCTCTCAACTCCAAGGATCTCAGGTAAAAACTGTACTAATGGGAGAAGACGTGATATAAAAATCAAATTTGAGATTGAAGTTCAAATTGGACTGAGTTTAATAATTGAAAATAACAAGAAGAGTTTGTGTAAGGTGTCACTCAGGAATGCCAAAGGCAGATTTGACTGAGCTTGGTTTAAGGCAGTAATTAGAGAAAAACAAAACTACATCATATTTATACATCACTGAGTTGAGACAGAGAAATATACTTGTTACTAGCCTTTTAAAAATAATTCGTCCCAAAAGGGTCACATACATCTCTAAAAGAAGTATTTATAGTATAATTTGGAGATACTTTTTTAATAGAAATTTACAAAAATTTCTGGTAAACACAAAATCTTTCCTAACACCAATATCTTAATCAAAAACAAATTATAAAAAGCCATTTGGTGTTAGCTCTTAATAGATTTCCATGTACTTTGAGGTGAGAGTGGGGGACTAAGATTAAGGATTATTGACCTAAATGTTTCTTGCTAGCTTTCTTAGAGTAGATTTGAAATCCACCAAGAATTAAAAAAAAATCACATTTATTAAAAATTTCTCAGAGCAGGTTTACATACGGGAACATCTTTGGAGCTATTCTAGAAGCCACATCTGTCTTGACTGATTGAGTTTAATTACATAGACTCCAGGAGCTCCAATTAATTCTCTTACGACTAATGGAGCTTAGTAACCACTCCCTGCCCCGCCCAACCCCAAGCCAGGAAAAATGTACCTACCTGGTGTGGATCACTAGTCATGGCTTCTCTCAACCGATATTACTTTCCTTGCCTAGTCATTGCCATCAGTTGTGACCTTAACTCTGTCTGACTAAGGGTTCCTTCTCATTGTCCCTGACCATGACCTCAGCTTAGTCTAAATTATTAAATTCTCTTGTTGGGCCAAGACCTTTGCTCTGCCAAAAAAACTAAAAAATCAAAAAAAAAAAAACCTCTTCTGTCTATCTTGGTTAAACATTTTTCAGCAGTGTCACTTTTTTTTTTTTCCCCAAACCATTTTGTTTTTAAGAACACAACAAGGGAGGTGAATAAGGACAGTAGGTTTTTTTTTTTTTTTTTTGCAAAAAGGAAAGAGTGCTGGTTGGAAAGCATTTATGGTAAGGCTATATCTCATAGTATTAACTATGCGTTTTCTGACATAAGTTCTGTATATCTTTCCCCTTCTGCTCTTTCACTGGTGCCCTGGGGGCTGTTTCCCCCTCTTTAGCCCACACGGAAGCAGAAACAATGGCTGAAAGGAGACCCTGGCATAACCCAGGAAGAGAAGACTCTGATGCATACTTATATTTAGCTAGTTTTCCATCTCAAATGCCAGGTAAGCCTGGAGCTAGAGGATATGGAAGAGGAAATGGAGGGACAAAGCAGACTTGCGTGTTTGAAGAGAGGAAGGGAAAAAACCCATGCTTGGTGAGGATTAGAGATGGAGTGAGTGGTTGCTCCTTGGCATCTACTAATCCATCCACTGCTTGTGCATACCTTGTTTACAGTCCTGGATCCCTGAAAGCCCCTCAGTGGAGGGTGAGGAATTTGGAACATCTCGTGTGAGGAAGGGTTTATAAAAGTAAAACTTCAAAACTTCATTCCTGCTCAAAGAGAAACTGTTCAGAATCAGTCAGATTTCCATTTGACCCAAGAAAACCCAAGGCATGTTTCCACTGTTACATTTTTCATAATGAACTGAGCTGGTTTGTTGGCTTGTCAGTAAAAATGATGCATTTCACCTGAATTTTCAGTTCTGTGTCTGCTAATTCTAGAGGGTCTAAACTTCCAATAGAAAATACTGTTAATTATTCAGATTCAAATCAATTACAATGTACAAAATAATATTTTACTTGAGTGATGTGTTATGATAGTAATTTGGATGTTCAATTTGCTCTGGATGCAACACTGTTCATTCCATTGATCTTCAGGATTGACTGTCTAATGTGGTCTTTCTTTGTCCGACTGTAGTTGTACTAACCAATGACAGCTTTGCAAGTGGCCAACTAGTGATTTAGCTGAAAACTCAGCTGTCCAAGTTCTGGCTCTAAATTATGTGTTCCAAGTTCAGATTCAGGTTTGATTGCTTTTGTAGAATTAAGTATATGCAGATAAATTATCAAGTCAGCCACCAGTATTTATTGAGTCAATTTTGGGATGGAAATTATGTTTCTATGTGCGTGCGTGTGTATATATATATGTGCACATTACAAAGAAGTAGAAGATATGATTATAGCACTTGAGGAACTTACAATCTAGTTAGAGAAATAACATAAAATCTATGTTTATATTTAGAATTGTGTCTTATGGCTAAATATTTTTTAGCCCCTGAATATGTGCTTATATACATCTAAAACAGGATATTTAGATTGAAATCTCAAGTGGGGCATTAAGATATAAAAATGCTATTTACTAAAATGAGATGAGAGAAAAAATATAATTAGAATCATACAGTATGTAGCCTTTTCAAACTAGCTTCTTTCTCTTACCAATATTCATTTAAGATTCACCCATGTCTTTTTGTGTTTTGATAGCTCAATTCTTTTCATCATTGAATTATATACTAGTATTATGGATTTTTCAAAATTTGTTTATCCATTCACCCATCAAAGGACATCTTTGTTGCTTCCAGTTTTTGGCAGTTATTTAAAAAGCTGCTATAAACATTTGTGTACAGATTTTTTTGTGTAGGTATCCAAGTTTTCAAGTCAGTTGGGTAAATACCTAAGAGTGTATGATGAAACTGTATTTAGCTATGAAACTGCCAAACTGTCTTCTAATGTGATTGTATGGTTTTGTATTGCCATCAACAATGAATGAGAGTTTTTACTCTTATGCATCCTTGGCAGCAATTGATATTGTCATTTTTGTTTTTTTTTGGACTTTAGCCATGCTAGAAGGTATATGGTAATATCTCAGTATTTTAAACAGCAGTTTTCTAGTGACAAATGATGTTGAACATCTTTTCATACACTTACCTGTTTTCCATGTATCTTCTTTGGTGAGCTATTCGTTCAGACATTTTGCCCATTTTTAAATTTGGGTTGCTTGTTTTCTTATTGTTGTTTTATGAGCCTCCCCCACCCCACCTATTTTGGATAAAATTTCTTTATTAGATAAGTGTTTTGCAAAAATTGTGTTTTCATTCTCTTCATAGTGTCTTTCACAAAGCAAAAGTTTTTAATTTTAGTAACATTTCAACTTATCATCAATTTTTTCCATCATAGATTTTGCTTTGGTTATTATATTTAAAAATTTGTTGCCAAACCCAATGTCACCTAAATTTTCAACTCTATTTTATTCTAGAAATTCTATGTTTTGCATTTATGTCTATTTAAATTTATGCCTATTCTTGAGTTAGTTTTTGTAAAAGGTGTAAGGTCTATGTCTAGATTGATTGATTGATTGATTGATTTTTTGCTTATGGACATCTAATTTGTTAAAAAGACTATTCTTTTCTCATGGAATTGCTGCTCTTATTTTCAAAGATCAGTTGACTATATTTGTTTGGGTCTAATTCTGGGCACTCTATTCTGTTTAGATCAGTTTCAAAAATGTTTCTAGTTTTTCAACAATACCATGCTGTTTTGATTATTGTAGCTTTTCAGTTTTTTTTTAAAGTTAAATACACAGAATAGTACTTGCCCTTATTAAGGATTATATAAATGTAAGGTATTATTATCTCACACTCATGTGTAGGATTGAGTGGAAATTGATGTGTGGATTAAAGTCCTGAACTGCACTCTTAATTTTTGAAATGAGACTATTTTGTTACTTGACGATGGCAGTGTCTACCTTAAAATAAATAGAAAACTCATGAGAACTACTAAGTTTTTATCTATTGCAGGGACAAAGCTTCATTCATTAAATAGTTTCAAAGGGCGTTGAGAAGCCAAAAACAGAGTTGAGTTTTAATGAAATCTCACTCAGTGGGCCAATTCGACCTACGTATTCAATATAATTATGTTAGAAATCACATAGCATTTAATAGTTATTTCACAGATTTGGGTTAACATGGGCAAATCATGTGCCTTCAAACATTATAACTATAGTCAGCAAGCAAGTACTTGAAATGTATCACAAAATATAAGTTATAAGTTAAATTATAAGTATTAATTCTACTTTCTGGTACCACAATTTGGAAGGCATTATATTGTATTTTCTCTTCCTAATTTTATATTGCTACAACCCAGACAAAATGTAAGAAGGTCCAAATAATGTTTGTTTTGTTTTCTTAAAAAGTATAAATGTTAGGTTGCCTTAATAACATTACAGTCTATTAATTATCAGTTCTCAATGTTTGTAATTTTTACATACTGTGGGTCTCACACTGCATTAATTGTGCCTTACATTATATAGCACAATTATTACCTAAGGCATTTTCTATTCCTTATAGTTTTATGTCTGAGACTAAATTATAATGTACACACTCCTATGCCCTTTTGCTGAATTTAGAGGATGTAATCATTGGTATTCTTGTGAGGTGCTTGTGTAAACTCCACTGTTGCCTGTAGCTGCCTATGTTCACTGGGAACAATGTCAACCATTAAGAATTGACCAATAATATTAAAGTAGTTCGGAAACTATTAAGCATTTGCCTAGTAATTTGTCTGATTATTTTGTATTTTTTCATGTTTGTATTTCAAAAAAGAAAGATATTGTTGGAATTCACCTCTTTGTGGAAATAAACGTTTTTTAGGTGAGAGTGACTAGTTAGCTTAGATCAAGGGTAGACTAACTTTTTCAATAGATCTTTTAGGCTTTCTGGGTCATGGAGTCTCTGTCTCAATCACTTAGCTCTGCCTCATAGCATGAAAACAATCATGGCTTATGTGTAAATTAATGAGCTGAGTTCTAATAAAACTTTACTTATAAAAACTGCTAGCGTTTGGCCTGCATGCTATAATGTGCTGACCACTGGTTTAGAGAATAGAATGTCCATTTTAAACTTTTTCTTTGTTTGAAAGTAAGTAGAATTAAATAAATGCTAGTAGGCAACTTATAAAATTCAGCATGGAGTAGTAATGACAGTGGATGCTTTTGCTATTCGCTTGTCAGGAGTCCTTCAAGAAAACTTTCAAAATCCCAGAATTTTATCTGAAAATTTTCAAGAATAAGAAAGAACTAATATCATATGTCATCTTGTCTGAACAAAGGAGGAATCAAAAGAGAAAATTCTATAATGGTGCAAAAGAGTCACTGGAATCAATTCACCTCTGACTTGGAGACTTGCAGACATGCTTGGCAATTGCTCATCATTTCGGAGGGAGCCTCTAGTGACTCAGTTATCTGCGGCAAGAAATAGACACACATGCAAAGCTTGAAAAAAAAATGATTCATGTACCCAAGCTTACACACTTTTCTCACATGAAAGGCTCTAGCTTCTCACTAACAGCATATTTATTCTTACTTTAGAATAAATCACCCAATTTCCTAGTCCTGGATAGATCATAATTAGCAAATTAGTATGGGAGAATAAGAAGGTTGCTGCTGTGGGCTGATAACCTCAGAGTAAAGGAAGATATAGGCTTAACGCAGACACACAATTCAAAATTCTCATCCTTGTGGTCATTTACTGCTGGAATAAACAATGCTTATGCACTGATTACTGCTATTGATTTTGGTGAAGATAATATGAAACATGGACCAGATTAATCAGAAACATTGTGGTAACAAAGTGAGTATTGGCATACGTGTGTTTACGAAGAGAAGTTACTAAAGCTCAGTGAAATTGACTGAAGTAATGGCTTAAATGGATATGAAAAAAAGCAATTTTCTGGAGAAATATTCACAAATTGTTTAGCGGCCCCAAATATATAAGGAACTACTACTACTATATATACTTCCATAAGACAAACATGAACAAGGGTCCTTTGGAATTATAAGACAGAATGAGATAAGGAGCCCAACTGATCTTGACCTCAGGTCAATATGAAAACCTTAATCATAGTCTGTGTAAAGTCTTAAAAAAGGGGAGAAAACATCCAAATGTGTAATAGCTTTCCAAAAGTAATTCCCATCCAAGTGGTTAAAATTATTAACAAAAAAATCTTGGCACTTAAAGGCATACAATTATTTGAAACACTTCATTTCACAGTGATGTTGAATAAATAAATCATTAATCTCCTTAAATAAGGCCAGGTGTAGAAACAAATTACTTTTTTGTTGTTGAACATTTTGGAGATTTGTACTTGCGTAAGATTGTTCCCATATAGTACAAAGTGAAGTGTGGATTTGACTATTATTTGGTAATTATGATCAATTTTAAATAATACTCAAGAATAATTTATTCCTCACATGAATTAATTTCACGCAAATTTTAAGCTTAGATGTCTAATACTGATACAATTAACTGAATAGCTGCCAAACGTTTCTTTTTTTTCCTATGTAAACATTTATGTTGCTAAGAGATTACTTGAAATTTTTGAGTGATCTAAGGTTTCTAATCTTAATTGCCAAGAAGAACTGACTGAACATATTTTTCTATTTTTAAAAATTTAGAAGGTGGAAAAAAAATGGAATAGATGATAGAGATTCTGTTCATTCCTTTGGCAACCAAATCCAAGTTGTGACAGAAACAAGGAGCAAACAACAAGGAAGAATTGCCTGAGATCTAGATGAACAAGCCATACAATCTAAGAAATCACCCTGCAATGGCAGAAGGTAGGACGGGGCGAGGATGCAAGGCTGCCCAGTCCCCAGCGGCTGAGTGGGACAGCAGCAGCACGGCAGCCAGCAGCTGCAGACACTTTTTAAAGGGGCCGTGTCTGCCGAGTAGACTTTTGTGGTGATGAACCTGCGCGCTCTGAGCACTAGTGCTGGTTCAGCTGTGTAGGAGGACCCAGAGACTTACAGGGGGACACTGAGTTGTCAGAGTGGTGGCCGAGGCTCTGTACAGAAGTGCTGGTGGTATCTATTGTTCCTCTGTTGAGCCCTTCCCCTCCCAGTACACAGATTCAGCACCCCATAGCGGAGATGTCATCAAACTGGATAACAGGTCACTTTGCCTCCCTCAACTCATGGCCCCACCCAAGCCACATCCAGGTTTTTCCTCCACGAGTTAGGTGCCCCTTGCTGAGCAATGCCTGGACTCACATTGGAGGCAGCTGGCCTTGGTTTCTAGTGTGGCCTTTTGAGGCAACTATAAGCACAGCACCTGTGGATTGCTTGTTTTATGTCTATTTCTTTCGGAGATGAGCAAAGTATATTAAATGGAAAAAACAAAGTGAATAAAGAAGAGGATCAGATGATATAGAGGATGGGAAAGCCAAGGATACTCAATCAGAATGTCAAGAAAAAAAAGCCAAGACTATAATAATAATTTAAGGAGTCTATGGGACACTATTAAAGATAAAGAGTATCCACGTCATAGGGGTATCTGAAGGAAAACAAGATGTTGAACAGTTATTTGAAGAAGTAATGATGGAAAACTTCCCTAACCTGATGAAGGAAATAGACATAAAATCCCAGGAAGCTCAGAGAATCCCCCAAACTGGGAACTCAAAGAGGCCCACACCAAGACACATCATAATTAAAATGCCAAAGGTTAAATACAAAGAGAGAATCTTAAAAGCAGCAAGAGAAAAGCAGTTAGTTACCTAAAAGGGAGCACCCATAAGACTGGTAGCTGATTTCTCAAGAGAAACTATGTAGGACAGAAAGGCTTGGCATAAAATATTCGATGTGATGAAGACCCAGGATCTTCAACCAAGAGTACTTTGACCAGCTATCATTTAGAGTTGAAGGACAGATAAAGAGCTTCCCAGAAAAAAATAAGCTAAAGGAATTTATTATCACCAAGCCAGTATTACATGAAATGTTGGAGGGACTTCTTTAAGAAGAAAAATCATGTATCGAAAATAGGAATAAAGAATGGTAACAACTACATTCCTATCAATAAGTACCTCAGATGGAGAAGAATTAAGTGCTCCAACCAAAAGATAGAGTGGCTGAATGGATAAGAAAACAAGATCCCTACATATGCTGCCTACAAGAGACTCACTTCAGATTAAAAGACACACACAGACTAAAAGAAAAGGGATGGAAAAGATATTGCTTTGATGGACCTAGAGGATATTGCGCTGAAAGAAATGGGTTGGATAGAGAAAGACAAATATTGCATGATTTCATGTATATGTGGAATCTAAAGAACAAAATCAACAACTAGAACAATAAAAGTAGAAATAAACTCATAGACACAGAGAATATTTAGAGGGATATTAGATGGGAGGAGGGTTGGGGGGACAAAAAAGGCAAAGGGATTAAGAGCTACAAATGAATAGTTGCAGAATAGGCGTGGAAATGTAGAGTGTAGCATGGGGAAGATAGTTAATAATGTAATAAATATGTAAGGGGGAAGAGGGGTACTAGATTTAGTGGGGTGATGGTGATCACTTTGTGAGTTATGCGGATCTCTAATCACTATGCTATACGACTGAAACTTGTATATTATTGTATGCCAACTATAAGTGAAAAAAAAACTCATTGAATTGTACAATGTAAATACAAGCAACTAATTGTCTATTATATTTCAATAAAGACAAAAAATGGACATGTGAGTAATATTTATAATATTAGATGTTAAGGAACGTACAAATTTTTATACCCTAAGAAAATTTTACTAAGCTGTTCAGTCTATGGTAGACTCCTTTTATTCACTAATTTTTTTAAAAAAACATCTTTTTTCTTTCTATGAACAAATATGTATTCCCATAAAAATAAACAAAGGTTTTTTTTTTTTTTTAACCCACCATCTGTCGTAGGCTTATTATTATTAAAACTGACTTGTTTTAATTGGAAAAAATAATTTACCCATTACTCAGCTTTAACTCTTTTGCCTTGTTTCATGTTTCTCTCTCCTTTTTAATGTAATAAAACATAATAGATACAGATGAAGATCCATTTGTAACCAACCCCATACCCACTACCCTCTTTCTTACCCCAGAGATAACCTTTGTCCAAATTCATGTTTTTATTTTTTGTATATGTATTTTAATTGCTATGTAATATTCTAGTGTATGAATAAGCCACAATCAATTCTCCAGTCATCTGTTAATGGACATTTTAGTTGTTATATTGGTATAAATAATAAAGAAATCAACTTTGCAATGTTTGTTTCCATGTACACGTACCTGGAAGTAGCATCTCCAGGTATGTTTATCTCCAACTTGGCTTTTATTGCAAAAGTGCTATCTGCTGTGGCTTTACCAATTTACAGTCCCATTGGTGTGTGAGAAGTCTCATGTATCCAGATCTTCGACAAACTCAATATCATCAGGCTTATAATTTAAAAAATTTGCCAATCCGATTGTATTGAAATCGATGCATTTTGTTTTGTCTTTGTTTAACTACTAGTCACATTGAACATCTTCCCATATATTTTTTCTTCCTTCACATTTGTTAAAGACTATATGAGATGACAGAGAATTATAATAGGTTGGATGCCAACTTTTTCCATGGATGGGGTCAAACTCTTCAAAAAATGAGAGTGGCGATTACAAGTTGAGGAGATACCAGCTGCGAGGAGAGGGAGAAGGTGTTAATAACCTCTCAGGATCAAGAGCATGTGAATGGTGATTTGTGAGTGGCACTGGGGACCCAGAAAACCCATATCAGAAGAACACGAAGCTGCTTCCAGAGGGCTCAGACAGCAGGTGGCCAGGGAGTCTCCGCAGGAGAGAGCCAGGTGTTAACTTAAGGCACAAGAAGTAGAAGATACAGGAGAATTTGCTAATTACAGATTGGGAGGTCCAAAGACCCAGTTGATGGATTTGTGAAGGAAAGAATAGGTCAGAATTAGGCATAAAGGAAGCAGTGTGGAGATGAGAGTTTCGGGATAATGAATGTGACGCATGATGGGATTGGCCCTGACATTCTTTCAGAGGAGGGTAGAAACCTGTGCAGTGGGATAGGCCTCCCTTGAGTACCTCCACTGACAGCTCCCAGGGAAAGTGGCTGGGCTTTTTGGTCTTACTCATTTGTGGGTTCCAAGAACCTAATGTGGTGCCTTTGTCTGAGTCAATAGTTTCCTATGCTTCCTGTCCTTTAAAAGGCCGAGCTATCTGCAACCAGAATCTAGAATCAGAAGCATTTGATAATCTCTGTCTCTAGAATAAGGTTCACAAAAAGAATTCAGAAATTAGATATAAAATTCACAAAGGACTTACCATAAAAAGTCTTTAAAAAAATATTTCTGTTTTAACTGCACAAAAAGAATATTTTATATTTTTAGTTTAGACTTTATCAAAAACTCCACAAGAAGATATTTTTATTATTTAAACATGGCTTTCCACTGGGATTATGTTCTATGTAAACATTAATTCTGAATGAGTCATGGATTATTTGGCTTCATATAGAACACAGAATTTCTTTATTTTATGCACATTTATCTATATTTAAAGGGATATATTTTGAGGATATTTGTTACTAGGAGTACTCTTGATGCTTATAAAAACCAAATTTTATGCTAATGAAAAAATGTTTTCTTCTGATGTGTTGCATCATATTTGTAATAGGAAAGCATATGCAGCATTAAAAAATACTGAAATTATAAATCATCTAAATCAATATACTATTCATAATTTTTTTGAAATTAATGAAGACTTTTCAAATTGACCAAGTATCAGTGATGAGTTTAGACAAAGGAATTAACGCTGGAACTTTTGGGCTCATGTTACATCAGATGATGGTCAGGCACATCCTACTCCTCAATTTTACCTATCACCATGTGGCCTCTTGTCTTGAATGTCTGTTACCTTTGCCCAAATTGAAATAATACATTTCTTGTAACTGCATCTATTTAAATACTTAAATGTATATTTAAAATTTTTAAAAAATATTCAAATGTTGGTCTAATAAAAACTATTGTAAGAAATTAGAAAACCATCCTTCAAAAACATTAGATCTTACTTCAGTTTAACTTCAATTCTGTCCTTTAAATTTTCTATATTTACACAACGCAACTGTTTTTCAGTTTACAACATTTCAAAGAAATGAAATTTTCCACTGAAGTAAGCATTCATCTAGCTCACACCTTCAGGTCAAGTAAGTTAGTCCACACTGAAGGCCTGGACGGTTAGCCTGAGACAGGGTAACATGCTCTAGAAGGCTCCAACTTGCTAACGTTCATTCATTCAACAAACATTCAGTGAGTGCCTACAATTTGCCAGCTGGTGATAAACAGGGAAGAAAACTCTCATGAATACCTATCTTTAAGCTTAAATTCTGCACCGAAAAGTATCTGAGCAGAGAACTTGATTCCTGCCCTTCTCACAGTGTCTCAGTGTTTCCTGCTGTCTTCTCTAGTCCCAGGTCTGAGACCAAAAAGTAAGTATTTTCACTTTGTTTCCCCTGAAAGCCCCTGTCTTTCAAGAGATCCCTGGAGACAAACAAAGCCTTGTCAAGAGTTGCAGATGTCATGGTGAAAGTGATTGATATAGAATGCAGACTTAATTGTCAGAGACATTTTCTTCCTCTTTCAAAACATGTCCCACTTTGACAGCTTCTCCAGTGCCATTTCCCTGTGCCAGATCCTGATCCCTCAATGCTCTACCTGTTTTCTAGTGACTTCATCATGTCTCATCCAGGCACATCACTTTAATTGTACTTCAGTGTGTATCCGGTATATACGTGGAGATTTAAAAAAGGAGCACCCAACAGGTTCCTCCCTTCTAAGAACTCAGTTTTATTGAAGATTTAAGACATTTGAGATGTGACCATATAAATAAACGTCTCTGATTAGAAAAGTAAGAATACATACTTGTGAATATTAGGTATATAATTTTTTTCTTCAAAGTGACCTCTTTAGGTTAGATCTATAAGTTCCAATATGTTTCCTTTTTTAAAAAAAATAGTTATATTGTTATTGGGAATAAAATGGATTGTAAAACTGAAACAAGTCACTAAATTGCGTGTATTAATACACCAAACAAAGGATGGTATGAGGCAAGACATAATCAGGAGGTATACAGAATGCCATGGATTATGGTAAAGGTAACCTGAGTGTGGGTTCTAGTAATGGAGAAAGATGTTTTGACTCCTAAGTTTGACCTTGAGAGAAGGATAAGATCTGCATTGGGAAGAGGGTAGGAAAGAGTGGCAGGAATGTATTGTACCTGGATGGTGTGTCCACTGGTGCCCTGATTGCCACATTTTGGTGAAGGGGAGAGTGAGCCCTTCACACTGGATATCCTAATCAAGACATCCAGGGACTGGACCAGCTTTGGGGTATGGAAAATTGGTGCTTACAGCTTAGTGTCTAGAACTGGGGGGCTCCAGGTTTTCTAGAGAAAGGGGGTCAGTGGGAGAAATGGTGTCCCACTGAGAAGAGCCACTGGACAGTAAATGGCTGACTGGTGATGATGAGGAGTGGGAGTCGCTGGTTGCAGTGAGTTAGCTTCCTGTCAGTTGTTACAAAATGATGGGAAACACTGGTTTTACATGATTAAAAGATATAATGGATGTAAAGAATATAAAAGGATGAATTAAGAAAAAAATTAATTAGTACAGAGAGGCAACAAAGAAGCCCATTTGTTATGAATGAAAAAAGTTCTTAAGAAGTGTTAATGACAAGCTCATGCTTTATGCTGGCTTGGGGTTTGAATTTATGTTATCTATTAAAAATTTAACAAAAATTTTGTCCTGAGCCAGTAATACCCTGGCAAGAGGGAAGACAAAAGGACTCTGGAGGGACAAATCCTTACTGTAGTTTGCACAAAATTCTCATTGACAAGACCCTGTTGAAGATGAACTCACAAACCAAATTCAGGTAACGGCATGATAATTTCAATGTTTTTTGTAGTCTTAGAATTTTGACAGGAGCCCCAAAGGCTTAGAACAACATGTGTCAGATCACCTATGAAGAACAAGTGAAACTTGTAAACGGATTTTTGACCTGCCTTTAGAGTAAGTAGATAAGCTTATATTGATTAGGAGGAATTTCAAAGTGAGGATTTCTTTAGAGAGACAGAATTAATGAGCTAGGTGTTCCCTCCCATTATCCCAGTCCAATGTGGAATGGAAGGCTAAATATAACAACTTAAGACAGTTTTCCCCTATCCTCTGGGATTTAAGAGACGTAGAAAGTAGTTTCTATTTAGGCTTGGAAATACATAACAGCAAGAGGCTGGCCAGATGCCCTGAGGCAGAGTGAGGATAGATGGCTACAATGGGAAGAAGCAACATTTCCATTGAGTGGGGGTAATAATGAATGTTCTTAGGGGCCAGATGTGGACTCATTGGAAGAGAGACCCTGAGAAAAGGCTTTACTTAGAGGAATGATATGATTACAGCAGGAAGATTTTAGGTGTAGAACCCAAAAGCCAAGAATTTCAGAGTTCTTCTTAGTGGTCCCTTGAGATGGGTTGCTCATACCAGGAAAATTCAGATATGTAGGTTCTCAGAAGGGGAACCTCTGAGGAACCCAGAGGGCATTCCAAGAGAGAAAGAAAAGAGCATTTAGTCATTTGCCACAACCTGAAGGCACCAATGCTATATTACTACTGTTCCAGTCAAGATTTCCCACTAAACATTTGGACCCCAGATTAACAGAACTGAGTTAACTATAATTCTTTGTCCATGACACACTCATTGTATTCATCATTGGTCTAAGCTTAGCCCACTTATATATTTATTTTTTAATAATGTAATAAGAACCCATGAAACTACAATCCTGATCAAGAGTCAGGAGCTTGGTAATAGCCTAAATCTAATGGTATGGTTCTCCCATCCCACCTCTGCCTCCCTCAACTCAAAGGAGTCATCATTCTGAATCCTGTGTTTTATATTCTCTTGCTTTGTTTTTCTTTAAAATGGTTTTTGAGCTATAATCAACATATAGAAAAGTGCACACATCTTAAGTGTACAGCACAATAAAATTAAAGCTGCTCTTTAAAAATATTAATAAAATAGACAAAATTCTGGCAAAGCTTATTAAGAAAAAAGAAGATATAGAACAAATAAACAATAATAGAAAGAAGAGAACAATACTGTAGATCCAATGGATGTTAAAAAAAATCTGTGAACAACTTTGTTCCAATAGATTTAAAATATGGAATAGAAAATGCCCGGAAAAATAAAATTTAATAAAACTGACTTAAGAAGAGAAAACCTGACTAGATCTAAAGTTACTAAAGCAATTGAGTCAGTAGTTAAAAATATAACATCCAAATCCCTCAAAAGACAAACAACAACAAAAAATGCATGAGACCCTCAAGATTTTACAATTGACTGCTAGGAAATGTGGAACATATAATACCATTGTTATATCAACTTCTGTGATTCTGAGTTTCCATTTTGAAAATCACTTTGCTTTGTGGATGAGGTTGAGCCACGGCCATGTGAATCTAGACATGGCCTATTATAAATTCTCAATTCTTCAAGAATAATACCACAGGATCTTAGAGAGATACAAATGAAATTTTGATTCCTTACAAATTTTTATAAAAAAGTAATTGAGCCACAGTTTTAATGAAAATTAGTACAGATTACCTTGAAGGAACACATTTCTTAGTTTGAAAACAGCAAGCATTCCAGATACATGTATCCTTTGTTAGCCAACTTTACCAATCAATTCACACCACTGGCTTCAGAAGCAAAATATTTACAAACTACATAGGAATTACTGGGAATCAGCCCTATGGTCTAACTGTTACTGTAGCCCTTTCCTTGGAAGTTACAGTATTTTATGAAACATGACTCAGCCCAAGTTATATCTAAATCCATATTTTAATGAGTCCTAATATAGTAGGATTCTACTGTGTTTTCTTCAGAATTTAGATTTTTACCTAATTATTTCATTTTTATTATTTCATTTTTTTGGCATTTCTTCACTAGCTAACTCCACAGCTCACATAATATTGCCCTGATTAATTAGTGGTTGTGGATTGTTAACTTAGTTTATAGGTAATTGCTTTCATAAAGATAGGTTTTAATCTTTTGTCTGAGCTAACATGCAGAGATTTTTGTATATGTTTCCTTCTTTAGCTAAGGCAGTCTTGATACTATAATTCTTCACTCAGTCATTTATTCGGTTCTCTATATATTTGTTCATTCATCAACCATTTATTTTTCATTTTCTGTGTATCAGGCACTCTTAGGTGCTGGAGACACAAAGATGAATAAGGTTTAGGCTGTGGCTTTGAATTAATTCACAGTTCAAAGGGAGATGTGAACATGCCAATAAATTTATTACAATGGCATAGAATAAATACTATCATAGAGATAGGAACAGAGGGCCAGAGCTGTGTAGAGAAGGGAGAGACTAATTTTGCCTCACTGGGGAGTTGAGTTTTAAGCTATGTTTTGAAGGACTATAAAGAAGGAGATTAAGTAACAGCAATAACAAATGCAAGGAAATAAGTTTCTGAAAGTATCTAGGAATTGCTTAGATGTTCAGTATGGTAGGAGTATGAAGCACTAGGGAAGATGAAATTAGAAAGATATTTTGGGGACAATGTTAATTATCTATTGATGTATAAAAAATTACCTCAAAAGATTATTTCACAGTTTCTATGGGTCAAGAATCAGGAAGCAGCTTAGCTTTGTGGTTCTGGCTGGGGCTCTTTTATGAGGCCATAGTGAAGATGGCAGCTTGGGCTGCGGTCATCTGAAGATGTGAATGGGGCTGAGGATCTGCTCACATGCCGGGCAAGTTAATGCCAGATTTTGGCAGCAGACTTCAGTTTTTCATGTCGCGGACTGTTCCAGAGGGCTGCTTAAGTGTCCTCATGACATGTTCACTGGTTTCCACCTGAGCAAAGTGGTCTGAGAGAGTATAAAGCCAGAATGTCTTCTGTGACCTGACCTTTGAAGTCACATTCATCATTTCTACAATATCCTGATGGTTACACAAGTCAGCCCTATTCAATACTGGAGGGGACCACACAAAGGCATAAAAACCAGAGAGCAAGAATTATGAATGCCATCTTGGAAGTGGCTACTACAAGCCACACTATAAAGTGTAGAATAGCTCAGGAGTTGGATTTTAGAAAATAGTTATGAGGAAGTCAGTGAAGTTTGTTATTTTAACATTTATGAAAGTAACATATATAATTGTAGAAAATTTGGAAAGTATATAAAAGTATGAAGAAAAAGTACTTATTATCTTATCACCAGAGAAAATCAGTTAACATTTTAATTAATTTATTTTTTCAGTGTTTATAAGGCTTTTGTACATTTACCCCCACCTTTTTAGTGTGATGTAAACAGCTTTTCATATAATTAAAAAATCAACAGATTTCTAAAATAGAGGAGTTAAGGAAGCTAAACTGGGGTCTTGAGAAACTTGTGAGAGAGACCACTAAGAATTCTAGTAGAGAAAATGAGATGCTGGGCAAAGCAATGATCGCAGAGTTAGCAATAAAAGAGTTGGGAGAAATTTCTGAGCTGGAATCCACAAAATTAGGTGACTAATTAGATGATTGGCATGTGGAAGGGAGATATTAAGGACAACCCTAAAATTTCTGGAGCACCAAAAAGAACTGTAGTTGATGGTATGCGTACACGTGGGGTAGTTAAGGGTCCATGTTTGAAATTTATTGATGGAGGTGCCTGCAGGACATGTGGGAACTCTTCAAGTGTCCAACAGTTAGAGAAGAAATAAGTGGAGAGAATGAAATTGAAGATAAAGAAAAAAGAGATGAAAAGTGATAGAGCATGGCCTTATAGAAGGCATGAAGCGAGGGGATCCAGGCACATGATAAAGGTCTAGCCTTGGAGATGATAAAGTTCCAACATTATTGAGTATTCACCATGTGTTAGGCACTGAGTATATGTTATCTCATTTAATTTTTATAACAACACAGTGGAAGGTATTATTAGCCTCCTGTAATTGGTGTGGGAGTTAGGCTCAGAAAGGTTAAATGACTTTTTAGGGTCACTAAGCTCATAAGTAATAGGATTCAAATCCAGTTCTTCTTGGAGAGTGTAACAAAGAATCTGACTTCATTTTTGATGTTTTACTGCTGGCAGTTTTTAAGTTCCATTACTCCCCATTCATTTTTCTTTTGATCCCGTCTGGGCAAGTTGATAAGAAAGTTTAGGTGCTCCCTTCTTTGGTGCTGGTAGGGAGTCCAAACCACCAGATCATGTAGGAGAGCCCTCACATTAGCCCTAATCCCTAGTCACAATAACAGCCAAGCCGGTCTCCTCTCTCTACTCTCTAAGCCATTTGTTGGGCATTCTTGGGAACTTGCCTTGCTCTGGCCAGAAAGTCTCATTATGTGAGCCATAAAACTTTCATACTCTTTTGGTGCATGCATGGTAGCTTCAGACTCAACATCTGAACCGATATTTTATTTGGGTAGGACGATCTATCTCCTCTGTGGAGTAATCATGATTGATTACTGCCATCAGTGGGAGATGATCACCATCACTAGTGGTCTTTCTTCTCTTCCGACAACAGAGATGTGTAATGTTTCTTCTCTGAGACAGTCAAGGAAGAAAGGTTGGACACATTAATATGCAAATTTAAGAAAGTGGTAAAGCAGCAGACAAGGTTTTTGGAGGCAAAGAGGAAGAGTGGTGATTTGGTGAGCTTTAGCAAGGTGGTGAGGCTTGTTCATTTGTTGGGGGTGGGTGGTTGGAAGCATGAAAAATTGACTCAGGAGAAATGAGAGGATTTCTGGGTAGCACTGTGGGTCACCCACACATGTGGTGGCTCTAATTTGCATAGATGTGTAATTTTTATCTAGCTGAAAAGTGCAGCTTGGGAGAATAATCTGCATATAATTTTAAGATATTCATGGACACCCTGAAATCCATGTAGGAGATCAAGGACTCCAAGTTAAGAGCCCCTCTGACTGAGAGGACTTGGAAGAAGTTGATGGGGGAAAGTAGGTGACTATAATTAGAAAGTAAGATTATACATTCTGTACACAGACCAGCCATCTTCAGTTATAGCCATGGAAGCCACTGGCCGAAGCGAAGAGGATGGAAAGGTCATTGGAAGGGAGGAACCCAGGTGCCCAAGACCCTCCAGGGTCAAGATGTTTGTTGACCCAACTATACAAATGTTGAAGATACTCAAGGTAATGATAAGAATTGGGATGAAAAAAAAAAGGGACCGATATCCTCTATGATGGCCAGGTGGTGATGATGGAACAAGGGTGGGCACCAAGGAATGTCATAGGCCTCAAAAGAAGATGAGCTTTAAATAAAGACAAATGAGTGGACACAGGCAGTCTGGCATTAAGAGAATGTCAATCCATGGGCATCCTTCTCTTGGGATTTTTTTTTTTCAGAGAAAATTAGTTAAAGGAAGGTGTATCATTTTCTTAAGACTGCCATAACAAAGTACCACGACTCAGTGGCTAAAACAACAGAAATGTATTTTGTCCAAGTTCTGGAGGCAAAAGTCTGAAATCATGGTGTGGGCAAGGACATGCTCTCTCTGAAAGCTCTGGGAAAAACAATTTCCTGCCTCTTTTAGCTTCTGGTGGTTGTTGGTAATCCTTTGTGTTCCTTGATTTGTGCCAGCATAACTCTAGTCTGCCTCCATCTTCATATA
>NW_011888891.1:4256489-4271938 GCF_000151845.1 Pteropus vampyrus
CTCCCTTGATCTGTGCCTTTGGTTTTCACCTTCGAGAGTGTGCTGCCTGCAGGGGTCTTCTTGCTGTAGCTCACCCACACTCAACCACTAGAATGCAAAAAACTAACTCTAAGAAGATCTTAGGATAAAAAAGTACAAAGGTATAAAGTGTAATCATGGCAAAATCAGTACGAGTGAATAGAGTACAGCAATCAGATCTCTAATAGTGTCTGCGGTTTTACACCTGATTCACCAGATGAAAACCAGAGTATTTCCCTCCCTGCTTTAATCCTCAAGGAATCAAAAACTTGTTTCCAAGTTTATCCCTGGTTCGAAATCAGAGCTGTGGTCTCTGCAGCCTCTGAACCACCAGACGGCTCCTTCTGTGAATTCCTTCCTGGTCAGAATTCTTCAGTTAGTAGTTCTCACTGTGGTGCCAGTCCATTTCAGAGAGCCTTCTTGGTTCTTCCTGTTTGCCTCTCTCCAGTCTCTTTTTCTCTCTCTCTCTTCCTCCCAACAGCCCCCCACCCCACCCCCGTGGCCCCATTTTCCTTTGCTTTCTGATCTCTATTACTTTAGAGCTCAAGCTTTACTCTACAAATTGCAATTTCTTTTCTCCTCTTTATATGGAGCTTCTAAAAATGGTTTTCCTTTTATTTTCAACAGTCTCAGTCAAGACCAACCCCCAACCTTAGTGTGACCATGCCCAGGAGTTATGTCAGCATTTTTAAATCTCATTGCTTTCTTGGTTCAAATAGTGGCATATAAATGAGCAGATCTGCAACCCAAATAGCGTTCCCATTTTTTTTTTTGACCTCAGTTGGGTCGGTTCCTCTTGAATTATACAAGGAAATTGGGTTTTGTGAAAGGGAACTGTGCTGGCCTATAACTAAGTATGATGTGAGCTCCATGAAGTCAGTGATCTTCTCTGGGTCTCAGTTTTCTCGTCTGTGAAATGGAGGGAAAGAGAGAAGTGTTTTCAGCTGTGCACACTCTTGTGAAATAAAATGTCATATTTTTCAGTTCCCTTTTATAACATTTACACATCATAAAGTCAGTCAATGAGAGTGACAAATTCTGTTTTAACAAATCGACCAATTTAATTGGTGGAGAGTGGACAATGGACACACTCTCAGATGAGCCTTATTTCTAGTAAATGTAAATCTAGGGGAGCAGAACCCATCCGGAACACTTAACGGAATCCTAGAGTCCTGAGAACACAGTTTTGTAGTCACTGGGCTAGGAGGCCTCTGAGATGTTTCTATTCCAGTGTGACCTCAGATGGCAACATTAGCTTCACCTGAGAGCTTATTAAAAATGCAGAGTCTCAGGTCCCACCCCACACCCTCTCGGTCAGAATCTGCCCTTCAACAAGATCCTCAGGTGATTCGTTTGCCCATTAAGTTTTGAGAAGCACAGATTTGGAACGCTGTGTCTCAACCTTGGCGGCACATTGGAATCACACAGAGCTTCTCAAACTTTAAGTCTCCTTAAACCTTAAGGACCTTGCTCTGAAGTCTTTCTCAGCTCTGAAATGCTACCATTTTAATATCCGATGAATTTGGGGTAGAAGAGATTTTGGATAAATATACAACTAGTTTGATCATTTAGTCCTGACTTTTTTTTTTTTAATCTAGAGGTTGGCAAATGAACTAGGTAGTAAGGAAGTTGGTGTTTTAGATATGAATGAGCCTCCTTTATTATCTTTATTATATATTTAGATAATCTCTAGAACATTAAAAAATGACATCTCGGTAAGTTTCTAAGGATATATCAAAGAGAAATATCCTTAATATAAAAGTGTTTTCTGTGTTGGGGGGAATAACCCTTGAGTGACCATATCTTAGACTTCTTACTTTTATTTTTACTTTCGTTAGTTATCTGAAAGTAGCTCTCATAATTCAACATATTTTATTTCAGCAGATCTACTTCCTCTGAAAGTAATACCTCTTTGCTTCTGGTCTAGACCGCAATGTGATTAACTGAGGTTTATATATATTACTGTGCCTGTGAGAGTTGGTCTCTTCTAATGAGGGCTATCTTGTCAATCAGAGGAAGCATCTGTAAGTATTAGTCTTTTTGATATGGGAAAGGTTCTTACACTTTTTTATTTCTTTATAATTTCTACTATAAACTATATTTCAATATAAATGCAGCCTATGAATTTGATAAGATTTAAAGCCTCACTCCCCCACGTTCTTTCCTTTTGTAAAAATTGTATGCATATAAAAGCTCAACAAGAAGTGTGATGAATGATGAAAATAGCTATTTTTACCTAAGCCAGAAAACTATTCCTAATAGAATTACTGTTGCCAAGGAAAATGAACTTTTCTCTGGGGATGTCACTAACATGGTTAATGCATGCTGTTGAATGTCTTCTAAGGCAGCACATAAGGTTCCACTTGATTAAAAGTAACTGAAGTGTATCTATCAGGTTCAAGGCCAGTTGACAGCAGAGTTTTAAATCTTAAATCTTTTACTCTTAACTATCAAATGGATGAATAAAATACAATTTAACTACAAAATAGAAGCTGCTGCATTTGATAAAATGGGAAATGTAACAATTAGCCTTTCATTTGAAGGAAACTTTATCTTGGTGTTTGTGACATTAGGTCTATGTTTATTATCATATCCCAAACATACTGTCCTTCACCAAAAAGGGGGTCAATTACCAACTGGTTGTTAAAAGATTACAAACTGGGTATGATCTTGAATAAATAAAGGCCAGAAGTTAAAAAAAATGAAACTATACCGTAAAAAAACCCAAAACACTGTATATGAAGGCAAATGAAATTGAAATAATATTTTGGTGATACCTAGAAAGTTTGTCAGTATGAATTTGGGAAGAGTCCCAGTTTTATCAAGAAACTTTCTCCTGTTTATCCACCAACATTTGTATATCCAACTACTGATGGGTTAATGTTTTTTTCTTTTTAAAATTGTACTCAGCACCAAACACTGGGCATTTCTTTATGTTGGGTGAATGAGATCCTCAGAGCTGTAGTCTAAGAAGCTGTATTTAAATTCACTGAAAAGAATTAGCTTAAGATCAGAGAGAAGCCTGGGTCCCCTCTACCCCTTGGGGGTTGAATGCAGATGTCTCTGTAGGGAGACTAGAATATAAAACCGCCCAAGAAGGCTTGAGGCGCTACAAGGGCTGAAACAGCTGGAGCTGTTTGTCCATCAAAGGAAAGTGTAACCAAAACACAAGGGGAGAGATATTTTTCAAGATGGGGATGACTCTGTGACTCTGGCTGAGAATGACCACTCATCTTCAGTTTAAACTCCTATAGATTCCTGTTGAGGGGCAGACTTTTGAATAATAAAATAGCTGATCTAAACCATCCGTCTTAAAAACACTCTGCTTGTCTGAACAGACTACATTACACTGCAATTGGAAGGTTGAATCTGCAACTCTGGGGTCTATATGAAGCAGAGGTCAGGTTATAAAATCTTAGAAGTGAGGGCTGCCCTGAGGTTATGACTCCCCAGGGGCTAGTGGACCCTTATAACACAGATTAATAGCAGAAAATCTTATGTTAGATTCTGGGATTACTAAATCAAGATTTCACCAATAAGCAGAACAGTTTCAACCTGAAATTGAGGGGTAGATCTGGGATTTAGGCAAAGGAAAGTTTTTTTCTTATTTTTTTGTTTTGTTTTTGTTTTTTTGCAGATGAGAAAATTGAGGCACATAAAAGTTAAAACAAACAATTGCCTAAAGTCACAGCTGTATGTGGTAGAGCCAGGATTAGAATCTAGCACTGTGCCCCTGACCCTGTTTTTTTAAACATATCTTGGACAGGGATTCAGACAGGAATAAAACCAGGAGAAAGAGTTTGGACCAGAGAAAGAATCTATGAAGCAGAGGATTTGTGACTGCTCGTTGTAGCTTGCTGCATGCATTTAGCCTGCTGCAAACATTAACACACACTCATGCACACGTACACATGCCCCCGCACAGTATACATGTACCTATACACACATAGAGATGGTAAAGGGGACACCTGGATTTTGTCTTTGAAAAAATCCTCACATTATTTCTAGTAACAGCATCTGAATGTTACTCCAACAAGCCAGAATAGGAACAGTGTGTCATCACAGTTACTTTTATCATTTTTCATTTATGAATAATGTTCTTTTTTTAGCTTATATTTAAAACTAAATATAGGTTAAGAGTGAGAATTCTGAAATGTGGTAATTTTTGTCGTAGCTACTTATAAATTATTTCTAAACAGATAATTAAAAGGTTATTTTAAAATACAAAACTAATGGGGGAATTTGGTAGATAATTTAATCTGATGATCTACAGTCACATCATAGAAAGTATAGGGGCTTACATCATAGAAAGTATAGGAGCTTTTCAGTTGGAATTAGAGAACATTATTATTTTTAACTACTGCTGAGGCAGTTTGGAACTCAATACCTTATACTGTTTCAGTAGCAACAGCTGTGGAGAGGTTGGGTAGATTTGTCTTCTGGTCTTGTTCATGGATGCACTTGTTTAAGGACACTTGGAGAAGCACTAACCTATCTAAACCACTGTGGGGAGCAGTTGGCTTAGTTGGGCTTGTTTGGTGCTGTTACAGACTGAATGTTTGCATTCTCCCCAAATTCACATGTTGCAATTCTAACCACCAATGCGATGGTATTAGGAGGTGGGGTATTTGGAAGGTAATTAGGTCATGAGGAAGGAGCCCTCGTTAATAGAATTAGGGTCTTTATAAAAGGGACCCCAGAGAGCTCTCTGGCTCTCTCTCTGCCATATGAGGACTCAGTGAGAAGATAGGCATCTATGAACCGGGAATTGGCTCTTATCAGGCAGTGAACCTTTCAGAGACTTAATTTTGGACTTTTCAGCTTCTAGAACTATGAGAAATAAGTGTTTGTTGTTTAAGCTACCCAGTCTATGCAATTTTTGTTATAGCAGCCCAAATAGACTAAGACAGATGCTAAGGATCAGAATGCCACTTGGGCAAGCTTAAGTACACGTGGGGAAATCACTGGAAGGATACAAGAGTACTTTACTTAACCAAGGGTAAGAAGAGTGTCCAGCTTCCTCTTTTCTCTCTCTCTCAGGGACTATGTGTTCTCATGTCATCTCTGCTCCTCTCTCTGCCTATATCACTGTTCTTTATTTTTGCAAAATGGCTCTTCTTTATACGTACTTGACCTGACTTTAACTTTATATCACTTCAGGTGCATGTCACACCTGACTTAATTCAGAATCATGGAAGAGAACCTGATGCTTGAGTTTGGTATCCACTCTTGGTTCAATTAGGTGCGACCACCTGGCTGCCCACCTAGAAGGATTGTTAGCACAGACTCTCTGAGAAATGGGACATGGGCACAGAAGGGGATGAGAAGAATTACTTAACAGAGAAAATGGTTTGGGCACCTATAATACAGCAGTGGTCATTTTTCCTTATGTATGTTGCTTGAATGCTCCAAGTCTTAAGAGCAGGTTTGTGTAAATGGGAGTCATACTAACATTAAAAGCTGAATATTGAGACACAGAAAGATTGAAACAATTGCCTAAAGTCACAGCCCGATGTGGCAGAGACAGGATTAGAACCCAATATTTGGCCCCTGAGCCTTTTCTCTTAAGCATCTTGGGCCAGGGTTGTAGGCAAGAATGAAACCAGAAGGAAGGGTTCGGACCAGAGAAAGAAACTTGAAGCTGGGAAGATTTGTGATTGCTCACTTGTAACTTGCTACACACATGTACATACACAGATGTGCATGCTCTTGTACACACACACACACACACACACACACACATTCTCAATCTGAGCCCTTCCCTCAAGTATTTCTAGGCATCCCCAAGGGGTGTCCTACCTATGTCCAGGGGTCCAAGTTATTCTTATTTTGAACTCTGCCACACCAGCTAGTGCCACTGTGGTTCCAGCTGGTTTTGTTCATTCAGCTTGAGCCTTTGTCCTATGATCACTGCTGGTTTATCCTGGCCACTAATGGTGTCAACACCTTCCCATGGCATGGGGCAAGAAAATCCTTCTTTTTTATTGTGTTCTGAATAATTGGTTAAGTCACAAAAAATAAAATAAATCTTCATAGTTTATTAGTCCACTCAAAATCAACTTTGAACAAACTTTTACTTGCTTCATACCTGTTAAGTAAGTATAAATATAAAGAACACTTTATATTCCTGCTTTAGGATTAACAGTTGGAATGCATATTAAACTATTTATAGATTTATGCAAGTCAGATTTAAAAATGAATTACAAATTAATGAGTTTACCCTTAGAGTTTAGAAAGAAAGGACAAAACTTATTTCAAATTAATATAGTGAGTTTTCTTTGCTTTTTAATGAAATTGCTCTCTTTGTGGCCGACCTACTAGTGAAACATTTGCACTTCCTCTCTACTAGGCCCAGGGTGGTGGGCTTTCTGGTAGTATTAGTATGCTGGCTACTTAGGAAGGTAGAGAGACTTGTTTGACAAGCAATGAATCCTAGAGCTAAGCAGATGGTCTCTGTCCCAATTATGTCCTACGGACATGTGATCTAGGATGGGAGGGTGTGTTCTCTTGACCACAGTTCAGTTGCCTAAAGCAGAGCAGCTGTTCTCAGTTTCTACTGCTCAGAAACTATGCTTCCCAAACTTCCCCGATTATGAAAAGAATAATTGAAGGTACTTGGAGGACAGACAGCTCCTCAGGTCACTTTCTTGGAGGTTCTGATTCCACAGGAGATGGGTTGGGGCAGGGAAATTCATGTTATTGAGAACCTCAAGTAATCCTTTATAAACTCCTTGAGGGGAAGATCCAGTCGTCATTCTTTCAGCAACAGTTTTAAGTATCCATTATGAGACTCCCAGGGGCAGTGAATAAGTTTGGATCCCTGCTTTCAGGTAGCTTGTAGTCTAGTGAGAGAGACAAATAAGTAAATAGATGGGTATCACAACAATTCAGAAAGGCACAGAGGCTGGATGTGATTTATTAAAGGATTACATATAATTCACAGTCTAGGCATTGCATAAATAGATCTTTTAAAATATATGCTTTGCCATTATTTGATTAAGTCTTTACCTCTTAGTAATTCTGATTCTCTGTCTGTTTATCTATTGGTACTACATCTGTATCCTTCTCTCTTTTCTTCCTGAACATCTGTAATAATTACTGTGTGGTTTTGGCAAATATCAGACAGTGGTTTACATTTTTTACTACCACTGATGAGCATTGTTAAGCTTCAAGGGGAACATTGCTCTTCTTAGGTCTCGTAAGAGAACTGTACATGCTCTGCTTTGCATAGTTACCAGCATATAATGTGAGAAGGCAGCACTAACATCGGCAGAATCCATAAGGCTGTGGCTACATTGCCAGAAAATTGGCCATCTAATGTATCACAGAAAGCAATGTTCAGAGTAAGGTACCAGCAAAGTAAGGTACCAGCATGACTGGGTAGACAGCTGCAGGGCTTCTCATTCCAGTGGGCCATGGCTTGACCATACCAACCCTAATTAATAACTGTTTAGATGGAGACTTTATGGTCAGATAACAAATGAGTAACTTTAGATGAAGACTTTATGGTCAGATAACAAATGAGTAACTTTCTTTCCCCTTCATATTTTGGCAAGAATTGAAAATAATTAGTGATCTATTCAGCAATTCTGAATACTTCAGCTGGTTTATTCAGATGAAGACTTTAATATATTTGTTAGATGAACTCTGGCTGGTCTTCAATGAAGGATGCATTTTAAGCTATTTCTTTTATCTTTTAAAGGAGGAAATTGGACAGAAATATCAATTTAGGGGAAAAAGGGAAATAAATGAAATGGAACTGGGGTTAGCCTTCAGGATTTTTCTTCTCAGCTTTCTCTCTGTAGACTCACCTATCCACACCTCTGACCTGATACCTAGACCCTGCCAGACTCTTTTCTGTGATCCTTCCATTCTCTTTCTGCTCCCCAGGCTGCAGAGCAGCCCCTCTGTAGCTGTCCCTGACCCTGTGATCAGTGAAAAGACCACAGTAGATTAGGCTCTACTGTTATGCTGAATGCTCTAAAGTTGAATATGACCTGGCCTCTGACCTGAAGAGGTTTAATGTCTAAAGAGAAATGACACATAAACAAAGTGATGACAATGCTTTGTTATGAGTAAAGAAACCTACAAAATATTATAAAGAACAGCAGAGTAGATGAATGAAGAACAACAGACGAGACTGCTTCATCCCACTCGGAGAAACATTTTAAGCTGCTTAGAAATGCCTCCCTCCCCTTGACTTTGGTTGTCTCTCAGTAATCTCTCTGTCTTCCTGGTTCTCTCCAACTTTGGCTTTTAAAGGGATCCTTCACTTCTGCTCGTTAGGATAGTCTTTTTCTCCATTCCTCCAGGCTTGGGTTGAGGCCTCATTTGTTCCAAATCTGTTTCCCATATGTAATAGTACCTCCTCAAAAGGATTATCAACTCCTAAGGGCAGGACTATGCCATTTACTTCCTTAATATGTCTCATAAAAACTAACATAATTTCAAGGCCATTGAAGTGGCTCCGCAACAATTTTTGAAATTTACTTTTGTCAATATGGCCTCAGTGTTTGCATGCCTAATCATACATACTGAATCTGATGAAAGCCAATAATGCAGAGAGGGGAGGTCTATGGAGACTTTTCAACCAGAAATTATTTTGTTTGTATATTTTAAGGTTGATTATTTTTCATTTGACCCTGTAAAAATACTTCTTGAGTTTTAGAAAATAAACCATCTACTCTCATACGCCCAGTGGTTTATGCACTGTGTCCATTTTGAGCAGACCTTCAAAAATAATGTGGTGTTTCATCATCTACTGACACAGAAGAAATGGAATGAAAAATTTCCCCGACATTTGATATTCTAAGTCCTGACTCTTGAAAGATGGAGGATGGCTCAGGGTTCAAAATGCCGATCTGTCATCTGACTTTGGCCTCTGGGAAAAGGAGGCAGGATTCATATAAGCTTTCAAAAATATTTCCCTACTTTTAGTGCCTTTTGTGCTCAAGGTTTCTCATTATTCCCTTCAAGGGTTTCTGTGACCTGTCAATTATCTAAAGGTTTTTTCTTTACCCTGTAGAGATTATTCATTTCCTTTATGTTTCTTCCATCTCTGTGTCTGTGAGTGTGTGTGCATGCATGCACACACATTGTGCTCTGGCTTTTTACTTATTCATCAGCACACCATAAGGGTATGGACAGGTCAGATTAAAATTTGAGCTGTTTGATTTTTTTCATGGTTGTAATGAAAGGTTTGGTGAAAAAAGGGATTAAAATTACTGCTTTCAATGTGGTGTTCTCTGTTGATAACTTGAAAAGCATATGAATTGCACATTTTATTCTCCTAGTAAGGAAGAAAAAATTTCTTTTGTATATAATCCTTAATTAATTTTTTCTATGAATAGTTTCCCTTAAGAGACTATAAGATAGTTTGTTGCCCACGGTTTATATATTTCTCTATTGTTGGGTTTCCTCTTCAACTCAGCCGTGATTTCCTTTTTCTGTTTCTCTCCTTAAGCTCATTCTTTTATGTGAAAACTGCCCAGGGTCTCCCCAAACATGGTATTTTATAGGCACTGCTTCGTCCTCCCACTGCTTTCACCTGGAAAGCAAAAAGTGGTCTTGAGACCTAACCCAAAGCTCCACTTGCTGTTCTATAGGCTGCATCCTCCACTTTCTCAAGCAGTTATTTTAAGAGAATAAAATTAACTTTGTTACCAAATAAGGAAGCATTTTTCTAGTGTTCCTGGGTATTCTAGTTCGGTTAGATGCTGCATAAAAAACGTTCTGTGGTCATGTACGTTTGGGCACACGGCTTACATACTCTATCCCCTTCTTAGAGATTTCCAATGCGCATATTGCAATGTTAGATATATTAAAGGCTTTGCGAAATCCTGCCTTGACAAACTTGTTTATTCTTGTTTCCTTATCAAATCCCTTTTATTCTTGTAGCATACTTTATCACTTGGCAAAACATTCTTTGAGAGAAACTGGGTAAAGAATTAGGGAATACAACTCGATAAGCCTGGATGAATTGCAGGTATGAAATGGCTAACTCTTACATCTGGCTTTTCAGGTTATTTGTTTCATCAGGGAATTGCAAGTTCCATGGGGGCAAGGCCTTTTATCAGTTTATACCGTTCACTGCTGAATCTCCAGTGCTATGAGAGGACCTGGCATGTTTTTGCACTCAGTAACCTTTTGCTGACTGGCATAGTTCATGCATCTGTGGAACACAGACACCATGACTTTCTTAGCTCAGTCCCAGGGGTGGCCCTAGTTTCAGAAGGAAACTGAACTTTTACCAGTTGCATGAATTCTTTAACTAGTTGTTTCTTCTCCCAGTTTTAACAATAAAAACTTCCTAAATTCTTCCTCTTTAGTAGATGTGTGGTGCATACTTATCCTATTCATAGCTTTTCATCATATTTTGACAAGTCTTTCTGTGTATTTGGGGGAAATTCCTTTGTTATGAGTCTTACTTCCCAATGCAGAAGTCAACACTTAAATTTCCAAGCTTTCTTGCAGGAAGATGCATGACAAACATAAGAGCAGGGTGTTGTGAGGAAATGGGCTTAGTCATGAGGCAAATGGTCCAGCTGAGGTCAGTTTCTGATGCAGAAATGAAGCATTGGTGGGACCTTCAAGTCAAGTGGTATGGATTGCTCTGGGGTGGCTGCAGCAGGTCAGCAATTGCCTCATCAGGCCAGTTCTGCAGGGTCCTAGAAGCTTTGCTAAGAACCTAATTCATTTCAATATGTTTAAATGTCACTACTAAAGATGTCTTCTACCATAGAAACATGACATCTATCCTATAATTTCACAAGTCTCATTTCACCATTTCGGAAGATCTTTTTTGTCTTATTGCCCCAAATTTCTATACTTTATAGCTACCCATACCATTTCACTCACTTTTATTGATTGCTTATATACCCACGTACACATACATTTCTCCTTTGCCTCTTTCTCCTGCTTGTTTTTCTGGAGTTTGATCACTCTGTGTATAGGACTTTCCCCTTCTAAAAATCAATGTCTGTGATTTGATTTTTATAATGGGTCTTTTTTCTTTTGATAACTGAGACCCATTGAAGGATTCCTAATCCCTCCTAAATTATACTTTACTATAGTTCTCTTGCACTCCCAAGATTTTTCTTCATTGAAGTGATCATGCATAGGAACTGCAGGATTCTATTTCCCCATAGTGGGAGTCATCTAAGTTAAATTTTAACAATTTAATTTAATATCTCAGTCATCATATCTGTCAAGCATAATTGGGGAGGGAATAGGGAGACACTATTATGTTTGGCTACTAGTAAGAAAGACCCAAAGTAACATTTTCTTAAATAAGACAACATGGATATTTTCCCCTTGAAAGACAAGTCTAAAAGGCTGCTGAAGACAGTATGCTTATTCCATCATTATCAATGAGATAGTGTCCTTCTATCTTTCTGCTCCACTATCCTTAGTAAATGGCTTCCATCTTCAGGGTAACCTCATATTCACAAGATAGTTGCAATAGCTACAGCTTTCTGATCCTTCCTCCCATCTGAGTCAATCCCCTTTTCAAGAAATTATACTCAGCAAATTTTCTTTGGCCATTTCTATCTATAAAGAACACTTAGAAATGTAGTTTTGTCTTTGGGCAAATTGCCACACCCAGTGATGCACGGCTCTGTTCTCATACAAAAGAAAACAGAGGGAATATAGATCAGGAAAACAACTGTCTCTGCTTTGATTGGGAAAAAATTTTGCTGTTTTCCAAAAGATGCTATTGATTTTAAATCCAATGTAACGGTATTGTAAAGATTTATCATAAAACATATATTTCATAAGAAACAATCATTCTTTGTATTTGGGGGACTTTTCATGAAATTTTATGGTCTCATGGGCTAGAAAGTGGGTACCAATTACTGTGTTTATAGCTACTGTGAACAATTTTGTCTTCTGGGATCAAAGCCACACTTAAGTATTGGTATAACTTCTGATATGCTTTCAAAAGAAAGCATGAGATGCAAAGTATGCTCTAAATGAATAATTTTAATAACCTTCCAACACAATTAATTCTTGAGAATAAGATTCACAATTCGAGGAATTTTGAGCTTTCAAAAAAGATTTTCATCTTTTAAACACAAAACAGAGTCAGTTTTCTCTGGGCCGAAAGTGGTTTTGTTATTTCTTTAGGTTCCTTGGTAAATAATGGGAGGTTGGGTCAAGATGATCTAATTTTGAGGAGGATCTGCTCAAGATAAAGACAGATTATGCAGAGAAGAAAGAGTCTGATTGATGTTGTTTTGGAAAAGCTATGTTGGCCTAAGTTTTCTTCTCAAAAAAATGACCAGACTCTGGGGTTTGAAGCATATGGAATATTATCCTTACTGATGCAATGAAGAAGCACTGGATTTCAATCTAGTGTTTCTTTTGAACACATCTGTGATGCAGTTACCTATTTTCTTATTCCCTTTATTTGCAATCCATCAAAAATCACTTTAAAAGCATTCATAGTACCCAGATATCCAAAAGTCAGAATTTTGAGCTATTTTCCCCAAGGTTATTTACTTAAACTAATAACGAAGAATTCAGACTTAGCAAAATGCTGTACATTTCTTGCCTTCTCTCATCCTTCTCCCATATAGTTTGTCTTTGTAACAAACAATAGGTTCTGCTCAGCCAGTGTGATATATCCATAACCACCCTCCCTTCCCTTCCTTTTGTGGTTTGCTGCTATGTTAAAAGGAGGATATAATGATGACTGTTTTATAACCAACTGAGAACACTAGTTTTACCAAAATATAGAGAGAATGACATAGGTCAGGGGACACGCCTCTGTGTCCCATTTTAGAGACATGGAAACACAGTAGCATTATACTGTCAGAGGATGTA
This sequence comes from Pteropus vampyrus, assembly GCF_000151845.1. Taxonomy (NCBI): domain Eukaryota; kingdom Metazoa; phylum Chordata; class Mammalia; order Chiroptera; family Pteropodidae; genus Pteropus; species Pteropus vampyrus. The sequence continues at coordinate 4,269,333 of NW_011888891.1, forward strand.
AGTTTCCAAAGAGATGCGTGATTGTGGGATGGGTTAGTGCTGGATGGAGCAAGGTGTGCCTAGGGTTGAGTTAGCATGGAGGAGGTTGGGTACTGCAGTGGCTGTCCATCTTCCCATAACAATCACATTCGGACAGATGTTTAATTAGCTAAGTCTTCCTTGCTACTCTTGGAGTTGTTCAAAGAACATTCCGGGTGCTGGGGAAGCAAATCATTCTTTCAGCACTGGTGAATTTTCCATTCGAACCCAGCCAAAACTCAGCTGAAGTGGAGAACTACCCATTTACCCAAGCCGTCAGATTCAGTGCTGTCTGTGAAACTGCTCCTCTGTGTAGTTCGAATGCATCCTTGTATGGGTAGAGTGGTAATAGCAGTGGGGATGGGATGGGTGAGAGGGGTGAGTGCTGTAGGCAGTGTGGCCACATGTACATACAGAATGGCAGGTGGATTAGTGTATCCCTGTGCTCCTGGCTAAAAAGAAGAGATTAGAAGACACAGCTTCAGCTCTGTGTCACCATAAGACAGGCTTTGTGACAACTGATGCCATTCCTCACAGGTTTGAAAAATTAGACTCTGTGGTTTATGGATCTGCCTTGGTAAATTCCATTTAAGTTATTTTATTCCTTTACCATTTTTCTAATCTGCGAAGAAAAAGATACAGTAAAAGTATAAACAATAGGTGTTAAAAGCACTTTAAATGGAAAGAAACCATTCCCCATTTTATGAGGTACATAAGAGCAACAAAATTTTTATAGTATATATTTTATTCAAAAATTTTACTTGAAGTCATCTAATGAATATATCAGGCTAAAGCAGTGATTATTTTGTTTTGAATTAAAATTAATTTGTCTATTTATTCAAACTCTAAATTATGCAGGAGGAAAAACGTGGAGCTTAAATCATCCTCCAGTTCTTACTGTTTATTCATGAAGCACTTTCAGCAAGGCACTCACATTTTTTTAAGCTATTGAAAGAAATTAAAACCAAAGATGAAGCAGAATAGAAATTCTGACTATAAGCTTCAGGTTCTGGCCTCTGGCTTTTGTCTTCTTGAACTTAGATACTGACTTAGTGCAGCAGGCAGTCTACTGATGGAGAAAATTGACATTAGCAGCTAAAACATTTGCTTAAACATTTGGAGAACCGAGATCCTTAAACTATAAAGTACTTCAGAATGTGGAAGATGAGGAAGATGTCTTAAGTGTGAGATGATGGATTACAATGTCTTAGAGACTCTGATGAAATGATGATGATAAAAGTTGAAAATTCTATTTTCCCCTTTTAGAGCAAAGATTGTGAAGGTGCTAGGTCAGCGATTTCTTTTTTTTAAAATACTTTAGGATAGCATATTTTTGGATAAGTCATAATGTGGTTTGCTTGGCACCTTTCTTGATAACATTAACATAATATTTTATTTCTCTCTCTCTCTGTGTAATGTGTACACAACTCTTTGTTATGTAGAAGTTTATATACAGAACTTACAGAAGCAATAGAACTCTCATTTTGGAATAGAAAATCACCTCACAATCTGCAAGATGAAAAAAATAATTATAAAGGAGAAGTAGGAATATCTGGCATATAATAGATACTCAAATAGTTGTTGAATGAATAAGTAAGAAAAACTCGTTCATTAAAAATCTTTTGATACAGAGAATCTTTTTCACTAATATAGAGAATTATATTAGTGAAAAAAACATGATATCATATAGTAACCACTTTTTCTGTATGATATAATTCTTATGTACCCTTGGGAAATGAGTAGGTCAGGTATCATTATCCCCCCCTTGCTGATAAGGAAATTACAATTTGGAGTTTGGAAAGACTTGCTCAGAACTGGCAACTGGCAAGCCCAAGACATGACTTCAGTCAGATGATTTTAAATTCTGTGCATTTTGCCAATTTTGGTTTCTATCCTGTGGGGTGTGTGTGTGTGTGTGTGTGTGTGTGTGTGGTGAAGAACCCTAGTTTTCAGTGACTGCTACTGCTGTGGTATGAATATGTTCCCCTAAAATTTATATGTTGAAAATTTAATGATCAAGGTGATGGTATTAGAAGGTGAGGCCTTTGGGAGGTGATTAGGTCATGAAGACAGAGCCCTCATGAATAGAATTAGTGACCTTATGAAAAAGGCCTGAGAGAGCTTCTTTGGCCTTCTGCCACCTAAGGATACACGAAGTCTGTGACCAGGAAGAGAGCCCTCATCCAACCATGCTGAAACCCTGATCTCAGACTTCAGCCTCTGGAACCGTGAGAAATAAGTTTCTGTTGTTTATAAACTACCTAGTCTATAGTATTTTGTTATAACAGCCTGACAGATTAAGATAGCTACTTAACCACAGTGTAAACCAATTAAGTCTTTGTTGTCAGGCCGTATAATTATTTGATTTACATTTGCTCACATTTCCCAGCTCCGTCTTTTGCCCCTCACTTTGTAATGTCTCTGATATGTCACATTATTGGTTTTAGAATAGTCACTAAAAAATAAAATCTTTGAAATAAGAAAAGGGAATGATAAAAGAGAGACGATAAGCTTTATTACAAAGCTGCAGGTCCACTGCCTTTGTGTTAGAGAATTTTCTTAGGCTAGAACATTCATCTTCTATGTCT
>NW_011888891.1:4272443-4288867 GCF_000151845.1 Pteropus vampyrus
CTGGAGGCCTACATGAACAGGGAGATGTGGCCTCCTTGCTTGTCTCAGTGAGGATGAAATGAATTTAAGAAACCCCCTCAGCCACAGTCATCTCCTTAAGGAAGCAGCCAAAGACATTTCTGGCCACGTAGGCTCCTTTACTTTCTGTCATGGCACCCTGATTCTTTGGCCACAATAGATTGGACAAGACACTGGGTACACTCATCTAAAAGGAGCAATCATGTATGCACTGGATAAAAGAGATCTCATGACCTCTGAGGTAGCTAGGCTCCTCTAGTGATCTTGGGAAGTTTCAACACAACAACAACACACACACACACACACACACACACACACACACACACATGGCAGTGAAATAGAGAGTACAAGAGGAGCCAGTAGACATAGCAACTAAATCAAAGGATTTCAGATTCCCTGAAGTAGGGAAAGAGGTAACCTCTGACAAGACTCCTGTTACCAGACCTGCCACAGTATTCTGAGCAGTAATGAACCAATGTTTTCCATTCTAGATTCACATTTTTTCTTAAGGGCTGTGTTTAGGTATAATTCACATGCAATAAATTACACACATTTAATGTGTACAATTTGATACATTTCGACACATGCATATACCTGAGAAATCATCACAGTCAAGATAATATGTTCATTTCTCCCATAAGTTTCTTATTGTCCCTTTGAAATCCCTCCCTTTCACCCCTCTTTGTCCTCTCTCGCTTTCCCTAGGCAATAACTCATCTGCTTTGTACCACTACAAAGTAATTTGCATTTTTCAGAATTTTGTATCAGTAGAACCATACAGTATATACTCTTTTTTGTCTGTCATATTTCATGAAGCATAATTTTGAGATTCATTCATGTTATTGCATGTATCAATGGTCATTCCTTTTAATGTTGAGTATTATACCACTGTATGGCTATCCTACGGTTTTCGTTTTTTAAATCCATATGCTTGTTGACGTAGACTTAAGCTGTTTCTTATTTTTTGCTATTACAAATAAAACTTTTATGAACTTTAGAATACCAGTCTTTGTATGGATATATGCAACTTTTCATATGCTAATTTACCTTCATATAGCTTAATATCTCATGGGTAAAAGAAATAAAAATGAAAATTAGAGAGTATATTGAAGTGAATAAAAATAAAACTGCAAATATTACAATTTGTGAATGTCGTTAAACCATTGTTAGTGGAACATTTATAGCATGAAACACCTGTAAAAGATAAAGCTTCTTAAATTAGTGCCCTTGGTTTACACATTGAGAAACTAGGGGGAAAAAGAGCAAATGAAATTCAAGGTATAGAGAAGGAAGGAAATAATAAAGATCAGAGAAGAAATCAGTGAAATTGAAAACAAAAAAAAAAAAGAGAAAAGTCAATAAAACCAAATTTAGTCCATTGGAAAGATCAATATTATTGATTAAGTTCAACCTAGACTGATTATGAATAAAAGAAGGCACAAATTACCAGTATCAAAACAAGAGAGGTGAGATCAGTAAAGATTCTATAGATATTGAAAAGATAATGAAGGAATATTATAAACAACTTTATGCTACGAAGTTTGACAATTTAGATATAAAGGACCAGTTTTATGAAAGATACATACTATCAAAGTTTATTCAAGAGAAAATGGATAATCTAAACATCCTGTATCAATTAAAGAAATGAAATTTTAAGTTAAAAATTTCCACATACACATACAAAATCCAAATCACTTCCTTGGTGAATTATACCAAATATTTAAAGAAGAAATAATAGCAAATCTACATAAAATTTTTAAGAAAATTGAAAGGAAAGGAATACTTTCCATTCATTCCATAAAGCTGGTCTTATTCTGGTTGTCAAAACAAAGCATAAATATTGCAAGAAAATAAAACTACATAGTTGAAAATTTTATTAACAAAATTTTATAAAATCTAATTTAACAATATACATAAAAAATAATACATCATGGCCAAATGAAGCTTATCAAAGGAATGTAATGTTGATGAGATTTTTGAAAATCAGTCAATATAATTCATCATGACTGAAACGAAAAGAAAACCTGATACTCTCAATAAATGTAGAAAAAGCATTTTACTAAATTTAACATTTATTCCTCATAAAGACTCTCAGCCAACTAGGACGAGAGGACAACTTCCTCAGTTTGACCAAGGGCATCTAGAGCTAATATCATATTTAATGGGCAAATATTGAATACTTTTCCTCTAGATTAAGGAATAAGACAAAATGTCTGCTCTCATCGTTTCTATTTGACATTGTACTAAAGGTTCTAGACATGTAATATGGTAAAGAAAAGATATAAAAGGCATACAGGTTATAAAGAGAGAAATAAAACTATCTTTATTTACATTTACATGATCATTCATATGGAAAAATCTTAGAGAATCTATAAAAAAGCCACTAGAACCAATAAGTGCATGTATGTCATAAGATCAATATACAAAAATCAATTGTATTTCCTTACACTAACAATAAACAATCAGAAATAGGAAAAAATCCTACTGTTTATAATTATGTAAAAATAAGGAAATATTTAGAGATAAATCTGACAGATAATGTGAAAGACCTGTACACTGAAAATACACAACTATTCTGAGAGAAATGAAAAAGCTAGATAAATGGAGAGATGCAACATGTTCATGGACTGAAAGTCAGTGTTGTTAAGATGTCGATTGTTTCCAATGAGTTTATAGACTCGAAGCTGTCCTAATCAAACTTCCAGTAGGTTCTTTATAGATATTAATTTTAAAATTCATTTGGAAATGCAAAGAAACTGGAATAGCCAAATAACTTTGAAAAGAAAAAAGCAAAGTTGGAAGCCTTACAGTACTTGACTTCAAGATTTATTATAAAACTACAGTATTCAAGGTATTGTGGTAATATTGTAAAGATAAACAGATAGATCAGTGAAATAGAAAAAAGAGTCCAGAAATAGACCCACACTTATGTGGTTAATTAGCTTTGACAAAATGTAATTCGGTGGAGAAAGAATAGTATTTTTAACAAATATTCTTGGAACAATGAAATATTTATATGCCAAAAGAAAAAAATTTCAATCCATATCTTACAGCACATACAAAAATTAACTCAAAATGGATCCTAAACCTAAATTTCAAAACCAAAACTATAAAACTTCTAGAAGAACTTAGAAAAATAAATCTATGTAACTTTTCATTAGGCAAAGATTTATAAATATGTATACCAATTATATTTCAATAACATTGTTAAAATGATTAATCCTTATTTAAAACAAAATAATAATTATTGTGGAATTTATTACATGTATGGAAGTAAAATGTATAACAATAACATAAAGAATGGGAGGATACAAATGGAAATATACTGTTATAATATTCTTGCTTTATACATGAAGTGGTATAATATTATTTAAAGATTTTCTGTAATAAGTTAAAGAGTTATAAAGCCCAGAATAACTTCCAGACATTAAAACAAATAAAAGATAAGATTGAAATCCATAGAAAAGATAAAATGAAATATTAAACATTTTTTAGTTAACCTAAAATAGGAAAAGAGGTAAAATGAACAGAAAATACACATAGAAAATGAATAGCAAGATAGTAGATTTAAACCCAATCATACCAATAATTATAATATATGCAAATGCAACAAACACTCAAATTATAAAAGAAAGATGGTCAGATTGGAAAAATAAAGACCCAATTACGTGCTGTTCACAAGAGATTCACTTTACATCTAAAGAGACTTCCAGATTGAATGTAAAAGTACAAAAAAAAATCATGTAAGCGCTAATCATAAGAAAGCTCATATGGCTCTTTAAACATCAGACAAAGTAGACTTCAAGATGGAGAGCATTATTAAAATAAAGAAGGACATATCATAATAGGTCAATTAATCAAGAAGATATAATAGTCATAAGTATGTAGGCACCTAATAACAGAGCTACAAAACACATGACAGTAAAAGCTGACAGAACTTAGTAGTGAAATAGACAAATCTACAACTATATATGTAAGTTTCAATACTCTTCTTCCAATAATTGATATAAAAAAGTGGACACAAACTCAGAAAGGATATAAAAGGTTTATAGTTTAATACTGATACCAGAAAAGAAAAAGGATTTGAATCAGTGATGAAGTTTTCACCTTAAGAAGCTAAAAGAAAAACAAATTAAATTAAAAATGAAGGAAATAATAAAGACATGAGGTGAAATCAATTAAAATAGAAAATTTATGGACAATGGAGAAAGCCAATGATACTAAAAGTTGTTTCTTTGAAAAGTTCAGTAAAATTTATAAACATCAAGTAGACTTATCAAGAAAAAAGGAAATGATAAAGCAATAAGAAATTGATAAAGCAAAACTACTACAGAGCCTATAGATATTTATAGAATACAAAAGGAATATTATATATAAATTCTTGCTCGTAAATTCAACAACTGAAATAAAATGAACAAGTCTCTTGAAAGATATAAATTAACAAAACTGATACAAGAAGAAACAGAAAACTGAATAGAATTATATTTAAGAAAAAAATTGATATCATAATTCAAAATTTTTTTTATAGGAGAAGCCCACCTGTTAGCATGGGTGAATTCTACTAAACATTTAAGGAAAAATAATACCAACCCTAAATAATTTCTTTTCAAAAAATAGAAGAGGAGATAATTCTCATCAATTCATTTTAAGAATTATTTATTCATTTTAAGAATTTCCTTGGTACTAAAACTAATGACATGACAAAACTGCAAAGTGGGAATATTTGAGATTTTGCTCCCCACATATGTTGTCAGTTTGGCTCAAATAAACATAAAAATTCTCTACAGATTTGGACATTTTTTACATTGACATTTCCTTGACATAGTTGGCAGGATTCTGAAGAAATCCACCCAGGACCACCCTGAACCTGGAACTGGTGATACATACAAGTGAAGACTCATTGTGTAACCTTGGCTTACTGCTTCACACGAGAAGGACTTGAGTGAGTTCTCTTTGGAATTATAGGCTTTTTTTTTTTTTTTTTGCTTTAAATAGCAGGCCATGACTTTGAGTTGTTCTTAGCAAATCCTGGAGGTGGTTAAGGGTTGAGATAACCCAGGGGTAAAAATGGGTTGCTGCTTTTAATTTCGGCTTTTTAATTGGATTGCTTACTCAGAGTCTGAACAAAATCTTTGGTGCGTAAATGAGAGACTGAACTCTCTTTAACTCTTACAGAGAAAGAACACTTGATTCCTCAACCCAAATAGCCAGTGGGGTGATGATAGTTGTTCAGATCTCTGAATCCAAAGTGGTGGAGATGGATACTAGGAGTCTTCCAGTGCGGGAGGTCAACCAATCTTGGAGAAGCCAACAGGAGTCTGGGAAGAAGGGCAGGGCACCCTGGAATGAGTTCATCCCCAAGAGAGAGTTCCGAGAGAGGGGCCTGTGCCTTGGAAAGTGTTGCATTCTGGTAGCATCTGGTAAGCTCTTGCTGGCCCTTGAAGGGGTATTCTTAGGTGACTAAAGATTTTTGTGGGATTGCCTCGAGAAAAATTTCTTCTAGGGGCATAAAGCAGCCCTACAGTGATATCCATGGGTTTTGGCTCATCGAGAGACACATGCACATAAGGGCTGATTTTTCCTAGAAATTTGTTCAGACTCTACAGATCTCAAAATTAACACGGGAAACCATGCTTTGGAGGCTGACAAGTCCCACAAAGTGTCAGCTTCCTATTAATACCAAGATGGCTAAATGAGTATTCTGTGATACTTGTAAATTTTTGCATGCATAATTAGGAAAAGCTGGCTATAAAATTAGGTCAAATGAATGGAAAACAAACATTCGTTGATCTCTTGAAGCTTCAGAAAGAGGATTTAGATAAATAGATCAACCTATGATGTCATTAAGTGTCAATCCAATTTTTTGAGGTATAAAAAATGACTGTCCTTATTTGGAAAGGAGGAAGGTCATTTGGAACTTGATTTGTCAAGGACAGATAAATTGTAAATGACTCCAGGGCAAATTTTGGATCCAACTGTTCTTTTATAAAGAAACGAGATTTTCTCATGGCTAAAAGTTCTCTGTGTCTCTCTGTATGTATGTTTATATTTATGTATGTTGTAAATGTGAAGTAATTTTCTACCACTGGATGGTATTGTTAAAATTAATGTAAAGGTAAGTGCTTATAAGAATTGGATATTCTAAAATTCTCAGAAATGTAGAAATGAACTCAAATGCTTTTCAAGTTTATGTGATCTAAGATTAATCCTTAGTAAATAAAAGCTAGCCTACATTTGTTGCTTTAAGTAAAACAGATATGTCTTTATTTCGCCTGGGTTTTACAAATATAAGTCCATGTTAATAACTGGCTTTTATGTCTGTGAAAAATGTTTGCAGAGGTTATAAAATGTCCAAACTAAAGAATGATAATTGATTACTTCTTAGTTTTCATTAAACATTGAAGTTTATTAAAATCTCAATATATGTAGAAATAATTTTGCTGTGTTTCAGAGTGGCTCCTGGAATACCTCAAAGGATTTGAAATTGCATGGGAAGAATTGCAAAATAAGTGAGGAAAACTTGTAGGGTATAGTGTATGGGTAAACAGTGGTTGTAAATGAAACAAATATTTAGGGCTATGGGAAACCCCAGATGACAGCTTGGTTCTTCTCCGCTCCCTGGCTCTCGATTTTTTGTTTTTGTTTTTTTGCATTTCTTTATGAATCACAATGCATTTAAGCTGGCCTTAGATGAAGGAACTTAAGAGCTGACATTATTGAAAGAAGACATCTTACACTATTGCTAAAGTTTGATTGAATCGCTTCAAGAAAATGCCAAGTTGGTAAACGTTTCTTTTCACTGTGAATTCCCAGGAGACAAAGACTTTAGATATTGTGTTTTGGAAATGACATCAAATAAAATACACTCTCTAATCTTATTGGAAGGGATCTTATCAGATGTCTAACCACAAATGGATATCTACTCTCATCTCTGACATTCACCTCTGCCTACAAGCATCAAAGACTCCTCTAGGATGAGAACCTGCTGATGTCTGAGGTAGACAGCTATCCCAAGACATCAACAAGGCCTGTATACCTAAGGGTTGATGATTGAACTCAGAATCCATTTTGTTTGATTGTTTTTATGTGTTTGCTAATGATATTAGTCATGATAATAGTTTAATTTTTTTGGAGGGGGGGTTCTATATTCCATCTGTTTACGATCACATGTGTAAGATAACTGTTAAAACCCTTTTACTAGCTTATCTAAATGTTATATTAGATGCAAAATACAGGAATGAGACTAAAGGCAAAACTTGAATCATGACTGTTCACAAGACAGAAATGATCCAGCGTATGTTTTTCACTATGAAAGCCATTAATGCTTGTCTTTCATTTACCTGCCCTTCCTTATTGAGGAAAGATTCATCCTCAACTCAGATCCCGCGGTTATGGAATTGCCCCATTCCCAGTAGTCAACAAGACAACGTCGATACTGAGACTTTGTAGGCACGAGCCTTCCTAATGCTGTGAGACCACAATATCTGACTAAAAAGTTGGTCATCAATGCATTCTTTGGATTGATTTATGACCAAAAGAGGGAACTGTGGACAAAAAAATAATGGGTTCTATGGAAAGTAACCTCACAAGGTGATCTGGTCATAAATTCCTAACTGGGCAGGTTATGATGGGTAGTCACATCCCAGGCATATAACTTTTCACTAAAAAGCTTGTCTTTGTTTTAAGCCAGCCCTGTCCATTATTCTTGCACACTTAGGTTAACACATCTTTGAAATACCAGAAGTAATACACCTCAAAGGGGGTGTTAACCCTTATGAGGTCACAAAATCTTGTTAAATATCCTGTAATTCAATCCCTGCCTTGTTTTCTCCAATCTTCCTTGCATCCCCTTCCTAATTTCATATACATAAAAGAAGCTGCAAAAACTGTTATTCTCTGGAGCATTTGAGATCTTCCTCCCCAGCATATGTTGTTAGTTTGGCTCAAATAAACTCTTATAAAAATTAAAAAAAGAAAACTACAAACCAGCCTCCCTGAAGAATATACATGTTCAAGTCATCAAATTATTATTAGCAAACTAAATTCAGTGACGTATAAAATGAATACTATATCTTGACCAACTGATGTTTATTTCATAAATATAAGATTGGTTCAAAATTTGAAAATCCATTAACATAACTTACCACGTTAAAGAAAAGAACAAAATTCATACATACAATCTCAATAGAGAAAAAAATATTTGTCAAAATTTAACACTCATTTATTTAAAAAAAAACTCTCAGCAAACTAGAATAGAAGAAACTTTCTCAGTCTGATGAAGGGCATCTATGAGAAATATATAGCTAATATCATATTTAATGGTGAAATAGGAAAAAATTCCTCCTAAGATTGGAAACAAAGCAAAGATGTCTACTCTCACTTTTTCTATTTATCATTGTATCAGAAGTTCTAGCCGGAGTAATAAAGTAAAACAAATAAAGACATATAGAATGAAAAGGATGAAAAAAGTTTCTTTGTTTATAGACAACATGTTATATACATAGATGATCTTAGAGAATCTACATAAAATCACTAGAACTAATAAGTGAGTTCAGTAAGGTTGTAGGATTTAAAGTCAATATATAAAAAATAATTGTATTTCTGTATATTGATAATGGCTTTCTGTGAAATGAGCTTCAATATTATTTAGAATAGCATGTAAAACCACAAAACACATAAGATTAAATTTAACAAAGGATGTGTAAAATTTGTATACTGAGAACTACAAAAACATTGCTGAGAGAAATGAATGAATATCTGAATAAATGAAGAGATATACCATAATCATGAATTGAAAGACTCAATATTGCTAAGATAGTGGTACTCAACCAAATTAATCTATACCTTCAACAAGATTCCTGTCAAATCCCAGTAGGCCTTTGTGTGTGTGTGCATGTGTGTGTGTGTGTAGAAATTGATAAGTTGTTTCTAAAATTTACTTAGAATGTAGAATAGCCAAAATAATCTTTCAAAAGAAGAGCTGTGCTACAAACATAAGATTTCTCTAGTGAACCCAGAGAGCACTAAGCCATAAAAGAAAAAAGTAATGAAAAATTGGACTTCATCAAATTAAACACTTCTGATCATTAAAGATCAGATCTTTTAAGATCATTATTAAGAAAATGAATAGAAAATTCACAGACTAGCAGAAAAAAATCATAATACATGTATCTGACAAAGGACTTATATCTAGAATATATAAAGAACTTCTGCAATTCAATAATAAAGAGGCAACCCAATTTATAATTGAGCAAAAGGCTTGAATAGAGAGTTCATAAAGGAAGGTTTTTGAATGACCAATAAGCACATGAAAAATGCTCAATATCATTAATAACAGAGAAGTGTAAATTAGAACTATGATGTAATACCATTATACATCATTTGTATGATATAATTAAAAAGACTGATGACACCAAATATTGATCAGGATGTGGAGTGAGGGTGTAAAATGGTGCAACCCCTTAGAAAATAGTCTTCCATTTTCTTATAAAGTAAAACATGTACCTTTAGTTCTAGTAATTCCACTGAACCTTTAGTTCTAGTAATTCCTACTAGTACCTTTAGTTCTAGTAATTACACTGAAGAGAAGTGAAAACATGCATATATAAAAAAGACTTGCACACAAATGTTTATTGCCCCAGACTGGAGGCAACCCAAATGTCCATTATCAAGTAAATGAATCAGTAAATTGTGGTGCATTTATACAATAGCATACAACACAGAAATGAAAAGGAAGAAATGACTGATCATTTCAACCATATAGATGGACCTTGAAAACAGTATGTGAGTGAAAGAAGCCACACACAAAAGGCAATACAGTATACTCTTCCATTTACATGAAATGCTGGAACAGAAAAGAAACCACAACTTATATTGATAGAAATCAGATATATAAACGTGTGAAGTGAGAGTTGAAAGGGGCACAAGGGAACTTTCTAAGATGATAGAACTATTCCACATCCTGATAGGAGTGTAGGTTACGAGTGTGTTTACATGGATTAAAACTCATCAAACTAATAAAGTAGTTAATGTCTGTACATTTTACTCTATGTAAAATTTCTCCCTTTCTCTCTCAATAGATAGACAGACAGACACATGACTGCTAGGTTACGGCAGCTACCTAAGCACTGTGTGTAGTTTACTCATAACAGTTTTGTCACCTTACTTTTTTCTTTTAGACCTAGGCTTTCTTATGCAAAATGTGGTAATTGAATTTCTTTGGGTTTTTAAGAACTTAGTTCATCTGGACATTGAGGTCTTTTTCAACTGTAAAATGTTTTGTGGATTACTATTTGTACTGCTTCATTTCATCAGACCATCAGTTTGAAAACTCCTGGAGCCCAGGTGCACCCTGAATGAATTAAGTAGACCTACTGGGGGTAGAGATAGAAGAGCCCAGCTGTTTCTCGTTATACTTGGCAGATACCAGAAGAAATGCCTGTTTTCACCAATGTGGCTAAGTTAGTATGGAGGATCCCAGTCAGGTGAGTAGATACATAAGTTGAGGAAGCATTGAAATTCCCAAAATGGGATGCTGTTTGCATTTTGGAAGCAGTGTGAATACAAGGGCAATAGGCATACTAGGATGTGGGCAGCCGACTGTCATAATGTAACATATATGTTCTCCCATGTCCAAGGACATCCCCCTGGGAGCCTAAACTCGTTTACTCGCCTGGTTGATGTGTAGGTAAATCAAAGGAAGCACATTAGAAGCCCGCGCGAAGAAAGTCAATTCATATATTGAAAAGCCTTAATAAAAGGAATACTGGAAGTCTAGAGTCTAGAAACGCCTACATTTTTACAAGAATGTCTAGAGCATTAAAACAAACACCTTCCAAGAGACACCCCAAAGTTTCTCTTAAAAAGCCTGCATTTGGCATGATCATTACATTTATTTTCTTCTCAGTTCTTGTTGAGAATGATTTTCCTATGGAAGGTGGCAACCTACTCTCTACCACTCACCACTCCTTTTTCCTCCTTATCTTTTATGAAAAGGGTACTTTAGTTTCTAGTTCCTTTTGTATAGCTGATTTTAATTTGTGGTGATAACTACAGTTGTCCTCTCCAGCACAAAAACCTGGTTGGAGTAAAGCCACAGTTGGTAACTAACAAGAACACATAGTTATGGCTCAAAGTTCACGTTGCAGGGAACAAACTGAGCTGTGAACTTACAATAAAATCTCACTTATTCTTTTTACCCATTTCAGCAGCATTTCAAAAGCAATTTATTTCATTGGCAGGTGGTATGATTTGTTGATTATTTAACATTTCTTTGTTAGCTTTAAAAGACTTTAGCAGTTTCTTTATTGTATCTCAGTGGTTTAGAATTGTATTACATTCAGAACCCAGTATTTGATATAATATTACCCATTATATATACATTTTTTAACTCAACTTATATTTCAAACTGATTTTTTAGATTAAGCCCATGACAACATGTATCTGTTAAACTGTTCTTACAATGAGATGACATATGTTCAGCTAAAAGCAAACTCCCACCTTCAGAGTTCTATAGCATATTATACCATTCATTTGCCAGGAATTTGAGATTGTAAGCTTCCAGAAGTGGAAGGCTACGTAGCCCAAACTTGTTTGCAGTTATGCAGTCAGTTCCTCTTCTCATCACTCAAAGAGACTATTTCCTAACGTCTCTCCTGGGAGGGTATGACATTCATTCATTTTGGTGGGGGTCTCAGGAGAAAGAGGAGATATACTCTTTCGGTCAATATATTCTGTGGTCCATCTGTTGTCCTGTGGCACTTTTGATTGACTTATATCTTCTATTGACTGTATCTCCTTCTCTTTTCCCATTTGTTAACAGAATGCCACTCAGTATAGGCCAATGTAGGCCCTCAGTTTGTGTTTTTTAAATAATTTGAATGCCTGCTTGTTTTGTGTGGTTTCCCTTCTTCCAAGGAAACACAGAGTCCTCTATCAGGAGACATGAGTTCAATACAATGCTGTTCTTTTTGCTAAACCTTTGCCTATCGCACCTAGCTTATATTCCAATCTTTACTGCACTTTACAAACCTGTTCTTTACTCACTGTTGGACAAAATATCCTGGCTGCTCTAAGTATAACTACTATCATTACAAATACACCCTTGGGCATGTGTTATGGGAATCTGCTAAAACCTTTTTCCAAGGAAGCCAGCATTCATTGATCCAGATGATGTGCTCTACATACATCGTCTGGGTGCTCACCACTCACTACATCACTCAATCCAAACAACTAAATTATCCCCATTTCATAGGTTAGGAAACTGAGGACCAAGGAGGTAAGGTAACTGATCTAAGTGTTCAGGTTAGACAGTGTGCTACCAATGCTCTTTTCTATTACGTCTTATACCACAGGGCTCTCTGACAAAGATCATTTGAGGATGATAGAAACCTTATTAAATATTAAGCACACAGTGCTGATGGAATTGTGTGATTCTGCTCCGTTCTCAAGGCTTCATAGGGGAGATGTGTTAGACTAGTCAGGTATGAGTGTCCTGATATCTTTAGTGTGTCCCATCATTTCTCAGGCCTTTTCATTACCCTCAAAGCCACATTCTGTTCATCATTTTCCTTGATAAGCTCTCATAAGTGTTTCTGTCTTTGAGTTAAGTATTTTTGATCTGTGTTTGGTTTCCAAATTAAGAAGTAGACTGCACAGTTTCTATGGACTCAATTGGAGCCTGCTGTGTGATGCCCTTACCAGCCTGCTTGTAATTATTCCCAGATTCTGTAAATTCAGTTATTTTGGTCTTTGGCTTAAGGTAGAGATATATTACCATTTCAAAAATGTCATCTGGTGGGATACTTTTTTTTTTTTTTTTTTAATAGTAGCCAGTACCAACTCTGAGGAAGCCACAAGAACCCTAGCACTCACTTAAGAGTTAGTGATAATCAACGTTCTTTGAGGATAGGAATAGGGTCATATTTATCTATGACTCGTTGGTGCCTGGCACATAATCATTAAGAAGCATTAGCTTCAGAAAGAAATTAGATGACATTGTTTGGCATATTAGAAAGTAGTTATCAAACATTAGTGCCCAAATAAGAGGAACATCTGTTTCTAGAAAGCCAATTTACTCCCTACTTTTCACATCTACTTATTTAAGATAGATCTGAGATAATAAAATTGGCATTAAAAAGGCCTTTTCCCCTACTGCTTGCTATTCCGTGTTTCAAAGATGTGACTTATTATTTTTCCCAGTGCTTCTATGTTTCATTTTTTTTTTACAAAACAGTTACATTTGGGGGAATTATAGAAATTTAGAACTATGAAAATTCATGTGAATTTTGGAAACCCAGGTTTGGACAGAACTGAAAAGCTATACAAGAAAGTTAAATAAATAACTTTACAAGAAAGTTAAATAAATAACTTTGCTTAGAACAGTAGGACAAAATACCTGTTGAACAGACACATCTTTCTGTCCAGGAATTGGCTAATGAACAACGTTTTTTCCAGATCAGGGCCAGGGGTTCATTGATTTTTGTTTTCCCAGCAATTTACTAGTATTTTGAACATAGTAGGTGTCTAGTAAGTGTTGATTGGATGGATTTATAAGGGAATTAATGGAGAAATCAAAATGATGTTTCTTTATTTAAAAATAATCAGAGTTACATCAGAGGCATGGCAGCATAAAGGGTGCCCCTGATATCACCCCTTAAAGTTACACATTGGACAGCTATAATTCAATCAAAGATTCTCTTCTCAACACACAAACATATCTGAGAGATTCACACATTGAAACATCTGAAGGTGTGTGAATTCAGGCAAACAGGGGAGGAAAGAAGGGAGAAGAGCAGAGATGGGTGTCTCAAACACAGCCCAGAGCTCACTGTGGGTCTCTCAGGAGACGAGAGGAATCAGTTTGCAGCATGCAGTCTCTGCAGCCCTGAGGAGCAGAAAGGTAGAGAGAGTATTCTTGCCTGAGTAGTCAGTATAGACAGCTGAACCCAGTGACCCAGGCAGAGGTGCAACAGCTGTGGTCTGGCAGCCACCATTGCCAGGCAGAAAAACAAAGCCACAAAGCCACAGAGCCTGGCCACCACCCCTCATCCTCCTGGAGCTAGCAGCTGGCCCCAAAAGCTGTAGCAGTGAGTGTCAGGTTAAAGAGCACACTATCTGCAAACCTGAGAACTGGAGAGGCAGGAGCATCTTCCTGAAATTTCTTCCTGACTAGCTATGTCTAATCTCAGTGACAGGCAACATAACTGAGATCTGGCAGTTGCTCGTTACTGGGAGGAGATCAATGCCACAAAGGCAGGAACCAGCTTCTCCCAGCCCACCCCACCCCCACCATCCAGAGCACCTGGGACACCCAGACAGTGCAGCAAGGCGGCAGAGTCTGGTTGCTGGGG
The DNA here is from genome assembly GCF_000151845.1 of Pteropus vampyrus. Classification (NCBI taxonomy): domain Eukaryota; kingdom Metazoa; phylum Chordata; class Mammalia; order Chiroptera; family Pteropodidae; genus Pteropus; species Pteropus vampyrus. Next base: position 4,286,813 of record NW_011888891.1, read on the forward strand.
GGCAGGCCTGGGATTTCACAGGCTTGGAACCCCATCACTCAATACTTTCCTCCATGGGGGAGATGCCCTGAGACTGAGGCAACCTGGTCACAGAAGAGATGCCCATCTTTTCAGGGAATATAGGACATTTTCCATATTTTGAAGAGATCAAAGTCAGACAAGTGCAAGAGAGAAATAAAAAAACTTGCACTTCAGCTCCACCTACTGGAAAATGAAAGACTTCTCTTTATCAACCTAAATAGAGAGCTGTCACTTTTTAAAATAAAAAAAAGCAGATTTCCATAAATACCTAGGCAGAGAAATAACCCATCGAATACCATAAATAACCAAGATGACAAGGCAGCTCAGAAAGACAATGAAAAAACTCCAGAAAATAAACTTAAATATGTGGAACTATATGATTTAAATGACAGAGAATTTAAGATTACAGCTCTGAAAAGCTCAACAAGATAAAAGAAAATTCAGGTGGTTTAATGAACTCAAAATAAAATCAACAAACAAAAAGCGTACTTTACCAAAAAGATTGAAACCTTAAAAAAGAACCAAATAGAAATTCTGGGACTGAAGAACTCAATAAAAGAGATGAAGTATGAAATAGCGAACTCAGGAAATAGAGCTGACCAGATGGAGGAAAGAATTAGTGATATTGAAGACAGAAACATAGAAGTGACACAAATGGAAGTAAAGAGACATTTGAGAGTGGAAAAGAAAAAGAACCCTGGAAAGTCTGACACCATTAGAAAGAGCAATATAAGAATAATGAGTATGCCAGAAGGAGAAGAGAGGGAGCAGGGAACAGAGAGCCTATTCAAACAATAGTCGATGAGAACTTCCCAAACCTATGAAAAGAGCTGCATCTTCTAATCTAAGAAGCAAACAGAACACTTATTATCTCAATCAAAAAAGGCCTTCTTCAAGACACACATTAAAACTGTCAAAAATTAACAACAAACAAAAAATTCTCAAGGCACCCAGGAAAAAGAAGATGGTAACCTAACCTATAAAGAAGATAGATTATCATCGGATTTTTCAACAGAAATCTGACAAGCTAGGAGACGGTGAAATAAAATATTCAAACGATTGAGATAGAGGAGTTACCAGCCAAGAATAACACATCCAGCAAAGTTATCTTTTAGATATAAAGGAGAAATAAAGACTTTTCCAGACATATAGAAGCTGAGAGAATTTACCACCACAAGATACACATACTGAAGGAAGTTATTCTACCTGAAACAAAAAGAAAAAAAAAGATACAAAACTATGAGTAAGATGACTAATATACAGACAGAAGTAGGAAATTGCAACCCTCATTTACAATAAGGCACTGTACACTTAAATATAACCTAAAGGTTAAAGAAGGTAAAAACATTAAAAAAAGAGAAGACGATAGTTATTGCTACTCGGAAATAAACTTACAGCATAAATAGAGATCATTTGTGATAAGAATAACATAAAAAGAGAAGGGGTAAATTTCTGAATTTGCAAAGGAAAATGGAAATAAGATGCATTCGAAAGAAAAAGGACTACTGTACATATGAAACTTTCTTTTGCATAATCCTAGTGGTAAAAAATCCAGAACCAAGACACATAGCATACGAAAAGAGGAAACAAAGGAAAAAAATTACAGAATACCATAAAACTACAATAACAGATAGAAATACAAGGGAAAAGAAACAATGGCGATACACAGCTACCAGTAAACAAATGATAAACTGGTTATAGGAAATTCACATACATCAATACTCATCTTAAATGTAAGCGGATTGAACTCGCCAATAAAAAGTCACAGAGTAACAGATTGGATCAAAAAACAAAACCCAACCATATGCTGCCTTCAGACACACATCTCTGCTGCTAGGACAAATATAGATTCAAAGTGAAGAGATGGAAAATGATACTCCAAGCAAATGGCATCCAGAGAAAAGTGGGCATAGCCATAGTTAGATACGACAAAACAGATTTTAAGATAAAAAAGGTAACAAAAGACAAAGATGGATATTTTATAAAGATGGATATTTTATATTGGACAATGCATCTAGAAGACATAACACATCA
>NW_011888891.1:4288917-4289778 GCF_000151845.1 Pteropus vampyrus
TTTAAGATAAAAAAGGTAACAAAAGACAAAGATGGATATTTTATAAAGATGGATATTTTATATTGGACAATGCATCTAGAAGACATAACACATCAGTATATATGCACCTGATCAGGGAATGCCAAAATACATAAAGCAACTTCTAGTAGAACTAAAGAGAGAAAGTGACAAAAACACAATTATAGTAGGGGGCTTAAATACCCCATTGATAGTTATTGATAGATCATCCAAATAGAAAATCAATAAGGAAATAACGACCTTAAATAACATATTAGACCAAATGAACATAATTGACATTTACAAAGCCTTTCATCCTAGAACGCCAGATTATACATTTTTCTTTAGTGCACATGGAACATTCTCAAGGATAGACCATAGGTTGGGACACAAAACAAACCTCAAGAAATAAAAGAAAATTGAAATCATACTAAGCATATTCTCTGAACCACAATGCTTTGAAATTGAAAATCAACTGCAAAAAAGAAGCAAGAAAAATCACAAATACGTAGAGATTAAACAACATGCTACCACTGACTGACTGGATCAAAGAACGTGATCTCACCTGATCTTCGAAGCTAAGCAGGGTTGGGCCTGGTTAATACTTAGATGGGAGACCACCCAGGAATACCAGGTGCAGTAGGCAAAAAAAAAAAAAAAAAAAAAAAAAAAAAAAAAAAAAAAAAAAAAAATGCACAGAGACAAAAGAGAATGACAATATGACATATCAAAACTTTTGAGATGCAGCAAAAGAGGTAATAAAAGGAAAATTTATATTATTATAGGCCTATCTCAAGAAAAAAGAAAAATCTCAAATAAACAACCTAACATTACATCTTTAAGAACTAGATAAAGAACACATGA
>NW_011888891.1:4289828-4293948 GCF_000151845.1 Pteropus vampyrus
GCCCAAAGTCAGCAGAAGGAAAGAAATAATAAACATTAGAACAGAATTAAATGAAATAGAAAACAAGACAGTAGAAAAAATTAATGCAAGAAAGAGATGGTTCTTTGAAAAGATTAATGAAATTGACAAACCTCTGGCCAGACTAAGGAAAAAAGAAAAGACACAAAATCAGAAACAAAAGAGAAGTTAAGACAGACACCACAGAAATACAAAGGATACAAGAATATTATGAAAGACCATAAGTCACCAAATTTAATAACCACCAAATTTAATAGAAGAAATGCACAAGTTCTTAGAAATGTATAACCTTCTTATACTGAATCACGATGAACTGGAAAATTTAAATAGACCAACCAACAGTAAGGAAAATGAAACAATCATCAAAAACTTCTCAAAAAGTAGAAGTCCAGGACCAGATGGCTTCGCTAGTGAATTCTATCAAACATTCAGAGAAGACTTAATGCCTGTTCTTCTCACACTCTTCCAAAAAAAATCAAGGAAGATATTTCCTAACTCATTTTATGAGGCCAACACTACCCTGAAACAAAAACCTGCCAAGGATAACACAAAAAAAGAAAACTACAGAACAATATGTCTGATGAATACAGAAGCAAAAATCCTAAACAAAATACCAGTAAATCAAATACAAAAAAAAAGTTAAAAAGATAATACGTCATGATCAAATGTGGTTCATTACAGGGGTACAAGGATGGTTCAACATATGCAAACTGATCAATGTGATTACCATATTAACAAAATAAAAGATAAAAATCAAACAATCATATTAATAGATATAGCAAAATCATTTGACAAGGTGCAACATCCATTTATTAGTAAAACATTCGATAAAACAAATATAGAAAGAAAGCACCTCAACATGATAAAGGCCATATATGACAAATCCTCACCTAATATTATACTCAAAGGTGAAAACCTGAAAGTTTTTCCTCTACGATCAGGAATAAGACAAGGATGACCACTCTCACCACTGTTATTCAACATAGTACTCGAAGTCCTACACAGAACAATTAGGCAAGAGAAAGAATTAAAGGCATCCTAATTGAAAATGAAGAAGTAAAATTGTCATTTTTTGTAGATGCCATGATTTATATAGAAACCATAAAGACTCTACGCCTCCCCCCAAATAAAGCAAACAACTATTTGAAACAATAAACAAATACAGTGAAGTTGCAGGATATAAAATCAATGTACAAAAATCCATTGCATTCCTATATACTAACAACAAAATTTCGGAAAAAGAAATGAAAAAAAAATTCCTTTTACAATTGCTGCAAAAAGAATAAAGTACCTAGGAATAAACTTAATAAGGGATATGAAGGACCTATACACTGAAAGCTACAAGATTATTAAAAGAAAGTGAAGACAATGCAAAGAAATAGAAAGATATTTTGTGTTCATGGTTGGGAAGAATCAATATAGTTACATTGGCCATTTTACCCAAAGCAATATGCAGAGTTAATGCAATCTCCATCAAAGTCTCAATAGCATTTTTTAAAGAAATATAATCAGATTTGTATGGAACCACAAAAGACCCCAAATAGACAAAGCAATCCTAAGAAGAAAGAACAAAGCTGGAGGTATTGCACTCCCTGACTTCAAATTATACTACAAAGTGACAATAATCAAAACAGTATGTTATTGGCAGAAAAACAGACACACAGACCAATGGAACAGAATTGAGAGACCAGAAATATATCCACATGTATACAGGCAACAATTTTTGACAAAGGAGCCAAAAACATACAATGGAGAAAGGAAAACCTCTTCAATAAATGGTTTGGGAAAGTTGGAAAGCCACATGCAAGAGAATTAAACTAGACTGTGATTTGTCACCATATACAAAAATTAACTCAAAATGATTAAAGATCTAAATATAAGACTCAAAATAATAAAATACATAGAAGAAAACATGGGAAATAAAGTTACGGACCTTGTTCTTAGAGAGGTTTGTATGAATTTGACTTCAAAGGCAAGGGAAATGAAAGCAAAAATAAATGAAAGGGACTACATCAAACTAAAAAGTGTCTGCACAGCAAAAGAAACCATCAACAAAACAAAAAGGCAACTGACTGAGTGGGAGGAGACATTTGCAAACAGTGCTTCCATTATGGGGCTAATATCCAAAAGGCAAAAAGAACTCATACAACTTAACAACAACAACAAAAAAACCCGAACAATCCAATTAAAAAATAGACAGAGGACTTGAACAGACACTTCTCTCAAGAAGACATACAAATGGCCAACAGATATATGAAAAGTTGCTTAACTTCACTAGCTATTAAGGAAATACAAATCAAAAACACAATAAAATACCACCTCACACCTATTGGAATGACTCTTATCAACAAGACAAGTAATAAGTGTTGCAGACCTTGTGGGGAAAAAGGAACCCTTATACACTGCTGGTGGGAATGTAAATTGGTATAGCCGCTATGGAAAACAGTATGGAGGTTTCTCAAAAAATTAAGAATAAAGTTACCATATGACTTAGCAATCCCTTTTCTGGATATCTACCCCTCGAATTTGAAAACATTTTTCATATAGATAAGTGTACTCCTATGTTCACTGCAGCGTTATTTACGGTGGCCAAGACATGGGAAAAAACCAAAGAGCGCTTCAACAGATGATTGGATAAAGAAGATGCAGTACAAATATACAATGGAATATTGCTCAGCCATAAGAAGAGATGAAATACTACCATTTGTGACAACATAGACGGATCTCGAGAACATCATGCTAAGCAAAATAAGTCAGATAGTAAAAGTCAAGAACCATGTGATTTCACTCATGTGCAGGATATAAATTTGAAAGAAACAAGCGAACAAACAAGACAAGCAAACAAAGAAAAACTGATAGACAGTCAACAGTATGGTGGTTATCAGGGGGAAGGGAGTGGGGATGAGGTAGACAAGGGTAAAAGGGGTGAATATATGGTGATGGAAGGAGCTTTGATTTTGGGGGGTAAACACAATGCAATATACAGATGATGTACTATAGAATTGTTTACTTGAAACCTATATAATTTTGTTAATCAAAGTCACCCCAATAAATTTAATAAAATTAAAAAAATCAGGAGCACAAGCTGAAGATATATATCTAGTTTTTAATTTTTTAAATGATTTAAATTTTTTTTCAATTATAGCTGACTTACAATATTCTATTAGTTTTGGGTGTATAGATCTACTTCTTGAGTGTGTATTCTTTTCAGGTGTTAGAGGATGAAGAGAAGAGCTGCTGTATTTGGGTCAAGTTTCCTACCCTCTGCAGGCAAGACCAGAGAGCTCCTCAGTGGGGCAGTGGTCTATGCTTCTCCAGTCATACTCTGTCTTGCCATCTGCGTATCTAAACGCACCTTCACCCCATCCATGTGCTTGAGGAATATGATGTATGTTAAGATGATAGGTTTCATTTGGCTGTTTATAGAATACTCGATTTTACTTATTTACATCAATGGCCAGGTCATTTTGAACTCATGGAAAAGCTTAAGTATAGAATATTAAAAAGAAAACAAACAGAAAACAAGTACCAGCTCTGGCTTAGTGTTAAAGCAGTAACAGTGTCTGTTAATACTGTGAAAACAAGTTTGGAGCATGTTAGGAAGAATGTAGTCCAAAATTAATGTTCTTGCTTTTTTTCTACCAAATTATGGATGATTGCCTTTTCTTTTTTCTCCATCCCCAACTATCATCTGTCATCTGTTTATTTATCATTGTTTCTATCCCTGTCTATCTATTTCTATCTATTTATCCATCTATCATTTCTCTCTCTTATCTATCTATCTATCTATCTATCTATCTATCTATCATCATCATCATCAGCAGCAGCATCTATCTACTAAATGAAGTGGAGTGAGATCATTTACAAAGTTATATGAGTGTTATAAGATTATATGTAGGAACTAGGCACACCTTGTTTAGTTTCTATTGCTTAAAACATGTATTCTCCTACAGTGTGTAATTTCCATCTGAAACACCCCCCCTCATTTCTTGTTTGCCCACAAATATTATTTTTTACACTGTATATGTCTTCCACATTACATATTAGACATTAGTATGCTCGTGACGGCAATGACCTTGTTTTCCTCCCAGCTGTATTTCTA
>NW_011888891.1:4293998-4297975 GCF_000151845.1 Pteropus vampyrus
GCTTGAGGAATATGATGTATGTTAAGATGATAGGTTTCATTTGGCTGTTTATAGAATACTCGATTTTACTTATTTACATCAATGGCCAGGTCATTTTGAACTCATGGAAAAGCTTAAGTATAGAATATTAAAAAGAAAACAAACAGAAAACAAGTACCAGCTCTGGCTTAGTGTTAAAAAAGGAACTCCTGGGATGAGACTATCAAAACCTCAGTCAAAGCAGTAACAGTGTCTGTTAATACTGTGAAAACAAGTTTGGAGCATGTTAGGAAGAATGTAGTCCAAAGTTAATGTTCTTGCTTTTTTTCTACCAAATTATGGATGATTGCCTTTTCTTTTTTCTCCATCCCCAACTATCATCTGTCATCTGTTTATTTATCATTGTTTCTATCCCTGTCTATCTATTTCTATCTATTTATCCATCTATCATTTCTCTCTCTTATCTATCTATCTATCTATCTATCTATCTATCTATCATCATCATCATCAGCAGCAGCATCTATCTACTAAATGAAGTGGAGTGAGATCATTTACAAAGTTATATGAGTGTTATAAGATTATATGTAGGAACTAGGCACACCTTGTTTAGTTTCTATTGCTTAAAACATGTATTCTCCTACAGTGTGTAATTTCCATCTGAAACACCCCCCCTCATTTCTTGTTTGCCCACAAATATTATTTTTTACACTGTATATGTCTTCCACATTACATATTAGACATTAGTATGCTCGTGACGGCAATGACCTTGTTTTCCTCCCAGCTGTATTTCTACACCTAGCACAATGCCGATAGGTTAGGTAACTCATAAAAATTTATTAAACATAAGATTACAGGAACAAAAGAGTGAAATGAATAAATGAATTTAGTAAACATATTTAGATACAGTAAACTAGTATAGGTGTAATAGAAATTGTATGGATCTTGGAACCAGGCAGACAGGATTATGTATAGACTCTATTAATTACTAGTTGTGGCAATGTGGACAAATGACAGCTTTTCTCAAAACTGATTTCTCCATCAGTGAAACATTATAATGATAATGTTTTAAATCAGAAAAACATTTTCTGTTTTTTATTGCTCTTTAAATAAGAAAACATTTTAAATCAGAGCTGGTTCCTTGGCCTCTGCTAATTATCTCCTTTATTACCTGCTAATTCTATCCCCTTTCAGCATTATGAATATTCAAAGCTAACAAAAGTCCAGGGAAGTTTCACTATAGGTTTGAATTACATGTTTAAGAAAGCATTTTGATTAAGAAGCCTAACCCTTAATAATCATTCCATGTTTAGTTTTGTGGGACGCATTTGATCCTAGAAAAAGAATTTAACATTTTAAGAAAGAGATGCAGATCTTAATCTGAGCAAGATATGATTTCAGTAAGTTTAATTCCCAAGACTAACGCATTAGGTCTGTTGAATTTAAATCAAAGTGTTGTGTGTACTGTCCTAAGGCCTACTGAGGGGCTTGGTTTCAGGGTGAGAGGCAGTTTGAGCATAGGGGTGGACAAGTGGGTAACCAGCTAGGGCTTCACATTCGCCAAGATACACCAATTTAGTTTTAGATATTGTTAAAAGTACTGATTTGTTAAATATAACATTTAAAGTAGTATTCCACAAATTTTGTCACACTTTTTTGGGCATTCATGTTTTAAAAAATTATTATTAGATCCTCAAGAACTATAAATGGCTTACTTTCTCTCAACTTTTGAAAGCCCTATAATGCTCTATGAGGTCACCTTTGTTCTTATGTGACCAACATTTCCACTAGAAGATGTGCTTTTGCACATGAATGTCACAGATTTGCTTGGATTCCTTTTACCTTACAGAAAACTAAGGCAAAGTTCTCTTTGCCACATTGTCTTTTTTTTTTTTTCCACATTGCTTTTTAACTTTTGAGTCACTAGGTGATATCTACTAGTAGGATTACTAACGGTTAAATCTGATGCAAAATTAAGTGCTCTTGACACATTGCACTGCTATATTTAGTCTTTCTATGTCAGGGACACAATTTCTTTGGCACTATCTACTAACTGGTTCTAGACATTCAGAAACCTAATCTCTCAAGAAATCTCATGTGAAACATTTGCTTCTGGTAGTGGTGGTCTAGGTGATTTGGATCCAACCAACATATTTTAGGAACATGATTTTAAATATAGGGATTTGTTTATTTTTCCTTGTATCAATTTTGCTTTATATATTTGGATGGGAAATTAGTAGATATATATAAGTTAAGAATCTTTATATCTTTCTGATGAAGGAAACCTTTTGCCATTGCAGGTGACCCTCAATCTGTAACAATGCTTTTTCTAATTTTCTGCCTTTCTCTATAGCTTTTCTTGAGCTGAACGAAAAATACTTTGCAACATTCCAAAGTAGAGATAATAAGGTTCATAGGAGGTCAGATTAACCTTATTTTAGTCCAATACTTTTATTATTGAAGCTTTGTGAACAGCCATGATATTTTCTGCTCTCTACTCCTAATCGATATGGCTATTTTAAGATCTGCCTTGTTTTCCTATGACCTTACCCCTGTAAGTGAGCATTTGACGCAAACTGAGCCAGCACCATTTTGTTTTAGATTTTGACTAATGAGAGTGTCAGTCTTTATTCTGTGTTAGAAGTTGGAAGAAGTAATAGTAAGAGATTTTGGTACCATGTTTCCCATGAAACTCATGTAAAGGAGTTTCATTTGGTACCATGTTTCCCATGAAACTCATGTAAAGGAGTTTCATTTGGTACCATGTTTCCCATGAAACTCATGTAAAGGAGCTGTCATTAGTGAGAGAGAATAAAACTTCCTATAAAACAGAGATGACGGGTAGAGAGAAAGGGTAGATGGAATATTACTTGGGTTGCTTGTTCCAATAGTCCCTGAAGCCAGTTGTACTTCTGATATTTCAAAATTTTACCTTTGTCTTAGTCTTTTCTGGATTCTGAAACAGTAATCTCAATCTTTTGCTCAAACTAGTTCAGGTTATATTTCTATCATTTGCAACCAAAAGAGTCTTTATTAATATATGCAGTGAAGAGTTAGCCCTTTTGTCTATAGGAGGGTATTAGGCCATAGTTTTCAGAAAAACAAATTTTAGTTAGATGCTCAGTAATGCCAGTTTCAGCTCTGCTATGGGATTTTAAGAAATAAGATTGCAGTCAATGCCATACAGGAATTAGCAAAGTCAGCGTAACTTCTTTTAAGCAATAGTGTCTGGAAAAGTATTTTATCCCATAGGGTGCACACACAAAACCTTACCTTTGGGTTGAGACCAAAGCCATTGTGTGCAGAACCTAAAATCAGTGAGCACAAGTTGTGAAAAATCCCAAGCTCTCTAGACAAACACGACAGTCGAAAGGATGAACACCAAAAAATGTGCATGATTAGGGGGTTTAAATTAGTTTCACTTTGAGGCTTTATATAATGGTAGCAATATTTGGGGTATTTATCAAATCCTATTTCTTCTTCTTTGTAAAAATGAAAATTAGCTTCAGTGGTTGAAATTTGCTTTGCTCTTTGAAGGCTTTGTTTGTTACTCTTATTTCTCTATCTAGATTTGCAGATAGCTGTCCAGTTCCCACAATACCACTGAAAGCACAGTCTGCCAAGGGGTTGCTACCGCTCCCTGTGGCAGTAGAAAAATGTCACAACTAATAAATCTGAAATATTTCAAATTCTGAGTCCAATAGTTGTTTGTGTCTATTTAGTTGTAAGAATATTATGTTTTTCCTCATTAAGAATAAGAGAGAACTGATTTAGGAGCTGGTGAAATCATAGGAAATGAGGCCAAGACAAGTTAGTCATAAATTACTCTTTTCACTTCTGCTTTTTAGTCTGGCGTGTCAAATTAGCAGAAATTAGGAATTCAGATTATATAATATAATTGAACCTTAGAGAAATATTTACTTCAATAATTTCTTATGAAACTGTATTTGCAAACTTTATTTAACTCACTTTAAATGTGGATGTAAATCCCATGACTCAAG
>NW_011888891.1:4298025-4316326 GCF_000151845.1 Pteropus vampyrus
AAATCCTATTTCTTCTTCTTTGTAAAAATGAAAATTAGCTTCAGTGGTTGAAATTTGCTTTGCTCTTTGAAGGCTTTGTTTGTTACTCTTATTTCTCTATCTAGATTTGCAGATAGCTGCCCAGTTCCCACAATACCACTGAAAGCACAGTCTGCCAAGGGGTTGCTACCGCTCCCTGTGGCAGTAGAAAAATGTCACAACTAATAAATCTGAAATATTTCAAATTCTGAGTCCAATAGTTGTTTGTGTCTATTTAGTTGTAAGAATATTATGTTTTTCCTCATTAAGAATGAGAGAGAACTGATTTAGGAGCTGGTGAAATCATAGGAAATGAGGCCAAGACAAGTTAGTCATAAATTACTCTTTTCACTTCTGCTTTTTAGTCTGGCGTGTCAAATTAGCAGAAATTAGGAATTCAGATTATATAATATAATTGAACCTTAGAGAAATATTTACTTCAATAATTTCTTATGAAACTGTATTTGCAAACTTTATTTAACTCACTTTAAATGTGGATGTAAATCCCATGACTCAAGATGACACTGAAAACTGACCCAAGTATCACAAAAAAAAACCAGTAAAGTGAAGTAATGATGAAGCAGTGCCTTATTTAGCTACCATAATTAGAAAATAAGGTATTCCGCATAAGTATGTTTTCTAAATAACTGAAGTATGATTACTGAAGCTTAAAAATTTTTGAATATTTTCATAGAAACATTTCTAAGACAGGTTGCATATTTCCTTGTCTTACTGTGTAGAATACGAATTACAATAAAACTTATTTATTCAGTAAATATCTATTAAAGACCTACTATGTGAGAAGTCTCCAAGTTATTAAGAGGAGCAAGACACACATGGTTCTTTACCCCATAGGGGTACATTTTAGCCATGTCTTAATGACTCATTTATTATTATGAACATGCATTATAAAAGTGATGTTCTCAAGTGCTTTTGACTTAAGCAAGACTCAACATTTTAACAGTTAATTTTGTTGTGATCAAATACAATAACTTTTTTTTGCCTCATGATTTCTAATTTTGGAGTCTTGTTTAATAAGACTTTCTATATTGTTAGGTCACAAAAGTGTTCCATATTTTCTTCTTTTGCTTATAGTTTTATCTTTCAGCATACAGTTGGAGTCTAGCTCTGTATACTGTGCAAGGAAGAGATACAGTTTTATTTTTCTTCATATTGTCAGCCAGTTTTTCTGATAACATTTAATAATTTATTTTTTCCCCATAGATTTGTGAGGCTGATATCACCTAACAGGGCTCCATGGATCTTTGCTGTGTTCTAGTCTTGTTTCCCTAATCTGTTTATTCTTGTGCTTCTACCATACTGTTGTTTTATTACTCTGGCTTTACAGTATGACCTAACATACAATGAGTTTTTCAAAACTGACTTAGCTATTTATACAACTGTGTTTTTCCCTATAAGTTTTGGAAATCAAGTTGCAAAAAAAAAAAAAAATCCTATTATAATTTATATAGCAATTGCATTAAATTTAGAAATTAATTAGGGGGAAATTGACATTTTTACTATAAGATATTCTTCCATAAACATAGTATTTTCATAGCTTCACTTATTTACATCTTCTTAATAATCAGTTTTAGAACTTTTTTTTCCTATAAAGGTCCTGTGTATTCTGTTAGGTGAAGTCCTAAATCTTGTATGGGGTTTTTGCACTTGTAAATGTTATAATATTTTCTAATTGACTATTGCTGGTGTAGGGGAATTCTATTGAATTTTCTAAGTTGATCTATCAGGCAATAAAGCTAAACTCTCACATTACTTCTATGAGTTTATTTATTGAGTCTGTTGGCTTTTCTGATTATATGATTATATTATCTGTATAATGAGAATTTTAGATTTTTTAAAACAAACTTTATATCTCTTAACTTTAAAATTTCTCTGCTAAAAATGTTTGCTTTAGGTTTTTGGTATTTGGTCTTTATAAAGTTAAGGAAATTCCATTTTATTTTTAACTTTTTTGAGAAGAGTTTAAAAAATTAACTCATTTCCTTCAGTTTACTAATTGGGTGAATTACATTGATATTTTTCTGATCTTGAATCAACTTTGTGTTTCTGGAATAAACCTTACTTAATCATAATGCAGTATTTTTAATATACTTTTGGGTTTGCTTAGCAAATATTTTTGTTTAGCATCATTTACCAATGTTTCTGAATAGCCCTACGATTTTCTTTCTGTCCTCTTCTTATCCATTATGGAAATCAAGATTATACTAGTCATATAAAATGAGGTGAACGGTGTTTCCTTTTTTTCTACATTTTATAATGACATATGCAATAAGAATACATTCTTTTAATATGTGCTAAAACTTATCTATAAAATTATCTACGTTTGATGCTTTTGTTGCATGGACGATTTTATTATCCTTTCACTTTTAAAATGGCTATTTATTTATTCAAGTTTTTATTTTTTTTGGAACTAATTTCGGCATTTTATGTTTTCCTTTTTATCTATGTGATCGAATCAGTTACTGTATAATTATTATTCCTTTAATTACTGTTGCAGCTATTGTTATTCTCTTTTATAAGGTAATACTCATATAATTCTATATAAATTTATGAATTAGAAATAGTATATGACATATATATACCATACTATATATATACAATATGATATATATTATTCACAAATATAAACATACATTGTATCATATAGTATATATTTTAATATACATTTTTAATTACAATATATAAGTACAAGATATAATGAAAATATATGTAAAACACATATACTACATATAGTATAAATGAAAGTTAAAGGTTATTATGTATATTACTCAGAGTTACTACATTTTATTCTGTATTTATTTATCTTTGTGCTTGGGTGTTCTCTTTCTCAGCTTTTCCTGCAGGCCTCTCCCTGTGCGCCCCGCCCCTGGCTTTATCAGTGGCTTATGTTACACATTTTTCCATAAAACCAGTTTCAGGCACAGTTAATCTTCTCTTCTTTTGTTCTGTCTTTCACTGATTTCTCTTTCTTATCTTTCCTGTGTCTTTTTCTTGTTCCTTTGGGTGTGTGCTTGTTCCTCCTTTTTTCCAGATTCTTGAGTTGAATGCTTAGCATTTGTTTTCAATCTTTCTTATTTGCTGGCAAATGTATTCCAAACTAGAAATTTTCCTCTAAGTACTTGTTTAACTGTGTTCCAAAATCTTTGGCATGAAGTCTTTCCTTGTCTCTCAGTTCTGGGTATTTTGTAATTTTCCTTATGATATTCGTTTTAACCCCAAGATCACTTACTTAATAGTTACTTAGTTTCCAGACGTATGAGATTTAAAATAATCCTCTGTTGCTGGATTCTAATTTTATTGCATGATGAACAGAGAACATAGTCTGTATGATGTTGATTATTTGGAATTTAACATACAAAGAATTTTATGAATATTCCATATTTGCTGAAAAACAATGTATATTCTCTGTATACGTCTATATTAATCAATCTATATCAAGCTATATCAATGAGCTTATCAATCGTGTTATTCAAATCTCCTATAATCCTTTTTCTTACTTGATTTAAATGAAGGGTTGTGTTAAAATCTCTAATTTTCACTCTGTATGATGATGTTCTATATACTTATAGAATATATTCTTAGATACATATATGCTCATTTTCATTCTATCTTTTGATTTATTATTGCTTACTAACATATAACATCTCGCATAACCCAACCCTTGAGATACCAGAGAAGTGAGAAAATTCTAGATAGTACAAACATGAGGGGATTTAGTGATCAATCATATGCAAATGAGAAGATGGCTTCATGAATAACTCTAGTTTATGGCTTGGAAATTTGGGTCAATGACAATATTAATTACTGTGATAAAACACACAGGTTTTAAGGGCAGCAAAGGTCAGAAAAGATGAGATGAACAAACATTTATTCATTTATTTATTTCCTTGCTAGGTAAATATTTACTGAGTGCTTATTATATGCTAGACACTATACTAGGCATATTTTTACAGAAAGTTTTTAGGGTAGGTATAAGATGAATTAGTTTCATAACCCTATCAAAAGTTTAGTCATAAAACATGAAAATGTAAAAACAACAACGATGTAGGTCTTCAGATGCAAGAAATCGAATGTGGTGAGCTTTACATAGAGCATTTGGGAAGTTCTACTAGGTATAACCTTTAATCATCTCTAGAGAATTCTCTGGCTATATGTAGACTTACCATAATAGATTAGCGTGATTTACAAACTACAGCTCGATTCCAAAATAAAAAATATTCAATCTACTACTACTCTTGTATCTGTAACAATCTTATCTGTTAGCACCAGATTGTACTTATAATACATCCTCTTTAAAGGTTTAAAGTAGTGATTTTTCAAACTTCAGTGAGCATGTGGCTTACTTGGATGCTTGATAAAAGTGCAGATTCCTACACTCCAGCCCCAGAGACTCAGGAGGTCTTGAATGAGCTCAAGAATTTACATTTAACAAGCTCCTTAGATTATTATGATTCTAAAACTGTATTTTGAGAAATGCTGCTGTAAACTCTACTAATTGATTATAGGCTGTTAATAATGCCCTCCCCCCACCACCCCCTGCAAAAAATAACTTACTGCCTCCTAGGCTGGGAATAAAAAATTGGCATACCTATAGACTTATTTGGATGTGATTATTTTCCAGGTGTGGCAATTTTGCTTCTTAAATACATTTAGAACATTTTTTTTTGTAATGTATTAACAACCTAAAGGAAATAATCTTTATAGAAGATATGAAAAACATAATTTTCTTACATTTTCAGTTATACAGATAGTCTCCAAGCTGTCTTATTTTTATATCTGCAAAAGGGCTGTATTTGTTACTTCTAGACATTCCACTTTTAATAATCTTAGGCTCAGTGACCACACAGAGTCATCACTAGCTCCTTCCTTTGTGGAAGGAGCCATCTTGTTGGTAGTTTCCTGATTTAGGAAAGAGATAGTAGTGAGCAATCTTACTAGTTTTTCTTCTCAGATAAGAAGATAAAAATTTACTTGTTTTGACCCTGCTAAAATCTTATTTTCTCCTCTGGAAACCATTAGATACATGCACTGAGGCCAAGTGCCATTTGATTTCTGGAAGCATCCTGGGAGCATTCCAGGGAAAACCCCATGACACGCCTATCAATAAGGAGATTACTTTTTTTCCTCCCCTGACTAAGAAAACTCCCTCTATATTGCTTTCTGCTGACAACTGAAGGAGGTTTGGGAAGCTATTCAACTTTAATAATGAGATGCTCTATGTAGACTAAGACATGATTCATTTCAAAGCTGTTTTTGGATTAAAAGGCAAAAATAAGACTGAAAATTAGGATAAAATTGAATCAAATTTAATACTCATGGTATTAAAGAGGTAAAGTAATCATTGTATATCAGCACATATGGATCTTTAGACTAGGATAACAAGATTGCCCCAAATTGAACATTCAATAGATAACATAATGAATAAGCATATATAATAGGCCATTATGTTTAAGGCATCCAGTTAGAAAATTGTAAAAATTTATGGGTAAGCAATGTTCAAGTGATTTTTCATAAAATATCCTTAGTTGACAACTAGAGTAAATGGAAAAACATGGAGAATATTGGAATAGGGCCATTGTGAATGGAAACGTACACACTGCCATCAAGCATGATGCTGCTGGAGGACTTATATTTAATCCAACAATGAACGAAGAGACCCGTCTGGGGAAGAATGAGAGTAAAGAGACACACAAGGCTGGAACACAGAGGAGGACACAAAAGTGCTCAAGATTGAAAACCTAGGAGCACATAAGTATTTCCTATAATGAAAAGAAAAACAACTGTCAAGTTTTGATGACCGTATTTGGTGATTATAGTCTACATTGTCTCTCTTATCTGCTGATCTAATAATATCTTATCAAAATATTAGTAATCTTAACTCAGTATGAATTGTTGTTACTTAGCCTACTTTGGCAGCTAGTGATACTGTTAGCCTTTTCTAAAAATTTATTAACTAGTTGGTTGATTAATTGTTCCAGAATTTTGATAGGGACTGGTATGGACTTTACTACAATTTAGTTATCTCTCCTCCTCCTTGAAAACCAGAGTAACATTTACCAGTCTTAAGTTCTGGTTATTAGAAAATGCATATTAAAACCATCATGAGATACCACTAACACATTTAGAATGGCTAAAATTAGAATGATTTACCATTTTAAGTGTTGTTGAGGTTGTGGAGTAACTAAAACTCAGACACTGACGGTGGAAATGTAAAATAAATAAAACCACTATGAAAAACAGTTTGGCAGTGTCTTAAGAAGTTAAACATACATTTACCACATGATCCAGCCAGTGCACTCCTAGGTATTTACCCCGGATAATTGAAAACATGTATGCATAAGACTTGCATGCAAATGTTCGTAGCAACTTTAGTTGTAACAGCCAGAAACTGGAGACAGTCCTAATGCTTATCAGTACGTGAATGGACAGACAATTTATGATGTATCTATGCAATGGAATATAGTAGTTTTCTATTACCCATAAGGAAGATGTTCTAAGACCCTCAGTGGCTGCCTGAAACTGAGGATAGTACCAAATCCTATTGTTTTTTCATATACACACATACATGTATATTGTTTTTTCCTATACACACATACATTTTCACTTAAAGGAAGCACTTTACGGCTTCTCTTTGGCATATCTGAAATGCCAGCATCACTACTCTTGCACTTTGGGGCGATTATTAAGTACAATAAGGATTACTTGAATACGAACACTGCCATATCATAACATTTGATCCCATACTAAGTGACTAATATTTAGGTAGCATATACAGTGTGGATCTACTGGTCAAAGGGATCATTCATGTCCTGGGTGGGATGGCGTGAGATTTCATCACGCTACTCAAAATGGCATGCAATTTAAAACGTATGAATTGTTTCTATCTGGAATTTTCCATTTAAAAATTTTGGACCTCAGTTGACCGTGGGTAACTGAAACTGCTGAAAGTGAAACCACAGATAAGAGGGAGAACTACTGTACTACTTAGCAATAAAAAGGAAAGAATTATGATATATGCAACAACATAAATGAATCTCAAAAATAGCTGAATGAAAGAACCAGGAAAAAGAGAATATATACTTTATTATCTGATTTATTTAAAACTCTAGAAAAATCGAACAAATCTATTGCAAAAGAAAAGAGCTCAGTGATTTCTAGTGATGGAGTGGGCAGGGAGGAAAAGGAGAAATTATAAAGGAATGCAAAGATACTTTTGAGGTGATATGTTCTTGATTACGACAGTGGTTCCACGGATATATACATATGTCGCCACTCATCAAATTGCATAGTTTAAATACGTGCAGTTTATTGTAAGTCAACTATGTTTCAATAAAGGTGAACAAAAGATAAAAGAAAAAGTTACCACAAGCTTTCACCACTAGCATTAGGAAAAGACAGAATGCTTCTCAGTAAGATATGCATAGGTAGCCCAACAGTACTTGTGGAGGAAGGAACCACAGGGTTTCATATTTGGTTTCACTTGTATTTTTAGCTAACACATGTATGATTTGCTGGAAAGCAAAGTAAATTGTTTTGAACCTAAAAACTTTGAAATGGTGATAGTCACAAAACAAATAAGTAAAAAAAAAAAAAATCATACAACTCAATAACAACAACAACAAAAACCAATACAGTTAAAAAATGGGCAGAAGACCTGAACAGACATTTCTCCCAAGAAGACATACAAATGGCCAACAAACCTATGAAAAGATGCTCATCATAGCTAGCTTTTAGGGAAATGCAAATCAAAACCACAATGAGATACCATCTCACACCTGTTAGAATGGCTATAATCAACAGGACAAGTAATAACAAAAGTTGCAGAGGATGCAGAGAAAAAGGGATGCTCATACACTGCTGGTGGGATGGCAAATTGGTACAGCCACTATGGAAAACAGTATGGAGGTTCCTCGAAAAACTAAGAATTGATCCACCATATGATCCAGCAATCCCTCTACTGGGTATTTACCCTAAAGACTTGAAAACTCATATCTGAAAAGATATTTGTACAATGATGTTCATAAGAGCATTATTCACGGTGGCCAGGACATGGAAGCAACTGAAGTGTTCTATGATAGATAATTGGCTAAAGAAGCTGTGGTACATATATACAATGGAATATTACTCAGCCATAAGAAGAGATGAAATACTGCCATTTGCGACAATGTGGATGGACCTTGAGATAATCATGCTAAGCAAAAGAAGTCTGACAGAAAAAGTTGAAAACCATATGATATCTCTTATACGTAGGATATAAACCTAGAGGCAACAAATGAACAGGACAAACAAATAGAGACTCGTAGACATGGACAATAGACTAGTGGTTACCAGAGGGGAGGGGGTGGGGGAAGGAAGGAGATAGATGAGGTAAAAGGGGTCAAATATGTGGTGACAGAAAAAAATCCACCTATGGGAGGAGAACGCACAATGTAAATGTATATGTGCCTTACTGTTGAATAACATGCCTGAAACTTACTGAATTAACCAATGCCACCAAAAAAATAAATTTAAAACAAAAATAATAAATAAATAAATAAATAAATAAATAAATAAATAAATAAAATTAATTGGGAAAAAAAAGCCATAAAAATATTAAGATTGCCACAGTTGGTAAAAATAGCACTGACAAGAGAAAGAAGACCTGAGTTCTAGCTAGAGCTTCCTCTGAGACATTATTGACAAGTGCTGGACTGGTTGAGCCTGAAAACAGGCTCTGAAATTTGGTGATCATGTATACTAATTGCATATAGAAATAGGCTTGTGTGAAAACCCCCATTCTTGTGACACATCTTTGATCTAACTTCTAGCCTAGATTGCCTGCTGTTTTGACCCAAAGTATAGTCCCTCTCAGTGGCTCTTAAACCTGTGGTCCTTATTTTAAATGAAGATTCTGAGGCCATAGCCAAGATATTCAGTCTGAGGCCAGGCCCAGGAATATGCATTTCATAAACAGGTTGTATGATGTAGAGGGTCTGAACACCATGCTTTATTCTCTAGCCAGATAATAAAAAGGATGTATCACCTCTATCATTTCTCCAAATCATAGACTATTAAATTTACTAAACAGCTCCTCAACACTATAGCAGCTTTTAAAATTACAGGCATGAGCCTTCAGTGTCACATCCCTTCGTGAGGAACAAATTTTAAACCATTTGTATTGTTTCATGTACCAGAAAAGTCATTTAGAAATAGAAACACTCACAACATTTATTGCTCTATTATCGGCCTTTGAGCTTATAGATTACTGAAACAATTGTAATTTGCGACAACGTGGATGGACACCCCCCCACCCCGCAGTCTGCATCTGCTGTAAATTATTCTACAGGCATACTAACCTTGATAAGCTTGTACGCTAGCAATTCAATTTCAAATGTGGGTTGGTTAAGGAACTGAGTGCCCTAAGTACAGATTCCAGAACATGTTAGAAATAACCACTACAAGATGTTCTGGAGTTGAGCTATAATATTAGCTTAACAGATATTGGCAGGCACTCCTTTATTTGATAAAACAAATAAGGCAGTGGAATTTACTGCACTGTTTAGTGGGGTGGGGGTGGGGTGGGGGGTGGAAGCAAAAACCTGTACAGAGGAAAAACAAAGAACTTTTGCTTTTAACAGAGGAACTAAAATAAATGCCTTATAAAAGGGGCTGCATAGCATCTTGGGCCACTTCTCTATGTCTTGACCTCAGCATCATCATGGTTTCTTCCTCTTCTGGGCCATTCCCAAATCCTCTCTTCACTCAATCAATTGCAATGTTCTTACTGAATTTACCTGCACAGCATCTCTCAGCTTGTTCCTTTCTCTCTATTGCCTCTCTCCTGAGTCAGACCTCTCTTATCTCTCTCCTGACCACTTGCCATAGCCAGAGCTAACAAAATGTAATTCTCAATGCATGGTCTTCAGACCAGGGGCATTGGCATTACCTGGGAACTTGTTAGAAATGCAAATTCTCAGGCCCCTCTCCAGACCTCTTAAAACAGAAATTCTGGGGGTGGAGCCCAGCAATCTCTGGTTTAATGAGTCCTCCAGGTGATTCTGATACGTGCTAAAGATTGAGAAACATTGCTCCAACCCATTCTCCCTTTCACCAGTTTCTCTTCCCAGCCACAATCAGATAAGATTTCACCTACCACTGTCAGATAAAATTTCCAAAGCATAGATGTGATCATATCAATTCCTAGGGTAAAGACCTTCAACCTCCCTCATTGTTAATTAACAGTGAAATGTCACATCTCCTGAGCACTTTCTATGTGCTCGGCACTGTGGCTCCCAGCTGGGCATAATAAATATTTAAGAAATGAGTGATGAATTGATGTATGACCACCTACTCTTTGTGGTGTCTGTTTGCAGTGCCCCCCACCAGTCATTCTTAGCCCTGGTTGCACATTAGAATTACCTGGGGCCTTAATAAAATATTCCTCCCAAGAAAAATTAAATGGGTGTTGCATCATATTTTTAAAAACTCCTTAGAGTGATGTGTGTACAACTGAGATTGAGAACCACCAATCTCGGACTTCCACCTTTTCAGCCTATTTCTCTCAAAGCTAAGGTCGCTATGTCCCCATCTGCGGTGGCTACTTCCCTGCCCTGGTTCTGTCATCAATCTTGTTCTTAGACCAAGGAATGTAAGAAACCAGGGGGTAGTGCCTGAGCTGACTCCATATTATGTCATCTACTACCTAACTAATGCCTCGAGTTTAGAATTTTCCTGAGCCTCTCTACAATCTACTTTCTACACAGCAGCCAGGGTGAGCTTATTGAAATCTAAGTCAGACCATCGCAGAAACTCTCACAGGGCTTCTTCCCACTGACAGTAAAAGCAAAAGTTCATACAATGTCTTATCTATCTTTTTTCTCTACTTCACACACCCATTCACCCATTGTCTCTCTGGCCTCAGCAACGACTACTCTCCCTCCAACTTATTCTGCTCCAGCCGCACTGTTCCTTAGGCATACTCCTGCCTCAGGGCCTTTGCAACTGTTGGTTCCTTTGCCTGCTGATCATCCTCCCCAACTTAGCCACATACCTTTCTCCTTTACCTCTTTCAGGACACAAATGTCATCTTCTCAGTAAGGCTTATCCTGACCACTCTATTTAAAATTGTTAACACCTTCCCAGTATTCCCTAATTTCCTTCTTTGCTTTATTTATTTCTGATGTTTATTATCTACTTGTAAATAAAAACTCCATAAGAAAGGGAGTTTTATCAGTATTATTCACTGCTGTACTTAGAACAGTGCATGGCCCATAGTGGGTGCTATAATAAATAAATATAATAAATAAAATGGATAAATACCTGGCCCCATAGTAAGAGTGCTAATTTTATAGTCCACTGTAAAGCTTAGACCTCTGTCTTGACCCCTGGGTGACCTCTCCTCCATCCTAGGTCACCTAAGACAGGATCCGATCCCAGCTCTCCTCTGGCCCAGCTTATAGGGGCTGAAGAGCTGCTCTGAACACCACCCAGATCTGAGATGCTCATGCCTATTTCCATGCTTACTAGTCCTGCTCCTACTCTGCCTGTATTTCTCTGTGAGCCCATATTGGCTCACCCAATTCTGCTGGCTATTTCTACAGCTGCCTATTTCTAGGTACTGTAGGTAGTCTATACCATTCTGGTGAAGGATACTTGTGGGCAGGCCTAGGTCCATGTTCTTAGCCTGTCCCAGTTAGCTCTTGTGCTCTAAGCTCCTTTTGTGATGGAGGACCTTTCTTGTGTTAGAAATATTTGGCCAAATCAATTGTTATATCTATTTATCTATCTGTTGTTCATTCCCCTGAATGTAAGCTCTAAGACAGCAGGGATCTTCATCTGTATTATTATTATTACTATCGTTATTATTATTATTATTATTCATTGCTGTTTTTCCAGAGACTAGAACAGAGACTGACCCATTATAGTCACACGATATCTATAAATACGTGTTAAATGGATGAATAAATAAATTACACTGCTAATGCTTAAGAACTTTGCTGCCACTGCTGAGTTCTCAGGCTATGAAAATTAAATAAAAAAAATCAACGCAATGCAATGGTTGTATTTGAGTGAAGTTACAGAGTGAGTTGCCATGATTCTTGATCAGTTCTTCATCTTTCAAAACCTTGTTGCTTGGTCCTGAAAAGGGAGTAAGCAAGACATTAATCAAATATGTGGAAAGTCATTTTAGGAATGCTTATAAAGGTATAAAATAACATAAGTGGAATTTCACAGCCATATATTATAAAATCAATAAGCATTCATTTTAAAATTTGAAAAATGACATCTAGATGTTTTCAGACATGCAGATGAGAGGAAGTACAAGCAGAATATGTAGTTGACATTTTTACTTTTCATGGTAAGACTCGGCCTTAAGGAATTTAGAAGAACAATTGTGAAGCAAGCTATTTTCTCCCGTGTGGAAAAAAAATAGCAATTTTGATGTCTTTCTATGATGAACAGCTTTGGGAACACAACAAAAACAAAACAAAACATCTGAAGCTTCTGATGGTCACAGAAGTGCTGGTTCTCTCTCTTGCCTCAGACAGGATTAATAAAAATAATGACAATGACTCTTATTTTGGGGCACTGCGCAGGAGACTTACATACATTATTTCGTTTGGTCATCCCAGCTGCCTACTGAGGAAGAAGTAAGGATCCCCAAGTAAAAGATAAAGAAATCAAAGTTGAGCAAAATCAACGATTTAAGGGTATTAATGGAGCCAGGAAGGAAAAACCTTCCTTCCTCTTGCCGCTGACCTTGGCTTTCGTGCAGCTCCCATGTCCCAGTCTCTTCCCCTCCTCTGCTGTTTGCCTGTCTCTGCTCATGGCAGTGGACATACTTACACTAATGTATAAGCATAAAGTATTTAATATAAACATGGGACATACTAATTTTAAAATAATCATTTGTTGTTTATCTGAAATTCACATTTAACTGCTGTCCTGTTTGCCGAATCTGACAATCCTATTCCTGGTATCTCCTCTGAAACAATTATTATTTTTATGTTGTGATATAAGAGAGTTTAATTAAGATAAAGAATATGAAGGGAAAACTATAGGAAGTACTTATATACCTTCTTAATCTACCATCTCTTGTACCTCATTAGCTTATAACATTACTTACCAAACTAGGTCTTAAATGATTATTATTCATGGGCCTGTTTTTTCTCCAGTAGGTGATAAGCAGCTGGAGGGAGGGAAGGTATTTGCATGTCCTATTCTCTCTCCTCAGCACTTTGTTCAGTGCCTTCACAAGGGGGTTTCATCTGTGGTAGCCATCCAAGCCAGACTGGGCCAACCCAGAGGAGTTGGGAAGGACAAAGTGGTGGATGTCTAGTGTGAAAGTCTGATTTGGCCTGAGTGAGAAATACACTTGATCTTCATCATTCACAGATTTCATATTTGTAAATTCGCCTGTCACTAACATTTATTTGTAATCTCCAAATAAATACTTGTGCACTTTCTTTATCATTCACAGACATGCACAGAGCAGTACGTTCCCAGCTGAGATGGAACAAGGTGTACCTCTCTCTGCCTTCATGTTTCAGCTCTCACGCTGCAAACAAGTATTCTTTGAACAGTGTATTCAGTCCCATGTTTTTTATATTTTTGTGCTTTTTTTTTTTGGTGATTTTACTTTTTAAAATGGCCCCAAAGTGCAGCACTGAAGTGCCATTCAGTGTTTCTAAGCACTAGAAGGCTGTGATGTGCCTTATGGAGAAAATAAGTATGTTAGATAAGTTTCATTCAGTCATGAATTAGTCATGCTGTTGGCCATGAGTTCAATATTAATGAATCAATTACATATGTGAGTGTGCATGTATGTGTTTATGTATATATATGTATGTGTATATATATACATATACACATATACATATTCATGTATGTTTCTGTTTAAAGACACTATATATATATGTATATATATACTATATATATACACATACATGTATGTGTATACTATATATGTATACTATATACATGTATGTGTATACTATATATGTATACTATACATATATAGTATACACATACATATATATATGTATATAGGTATATATGTATATATGTATATGCATATATACATACATACATATACATGTATGTATATATAGTGTCTTTAAACAGAAACATACATGAATATGTATATACACATACATATATGTATATATAGTATACATATATAGTATGCATATATGTATATGTGTATATATGTATATACATATATACACACATACATATACATGTATGTATATATAGTGTCTTTAAACAGAAACATACATAAAACAAGATTATGTATTGGTCTGTTGATGAAAATGTTGTGACCGCAGGCTCACAGGAACCTAACCTAGGAGCAATGATTCTATGTTCTCTAGTATTCACGGTGACCTTATAGAATACAACTACTGCAATTAATGAGAATCAACCTGTATCTCCTAGATTTGCTCATTTCTAGGATTTCGACAGGCAATTCATCATGCTGGTATGAACAACTTAGGGGGCATGGCAATAGGTTCACTAAAACACTTTTTCTCAGAAGAGGGAAAAAGCGGCAGTCTATATTGCTAGAAACAGGAGAGGGGATGCCAATGGACTTGCCAGTTTTCCCACCCACTGAAGATGGTCTTTTTGAGAAAATGCCAGTGGCAAGCTTTCCTGCTTCTGGCATTTGTTTTTCCTTTGCAAACTTAATTTATATTCCTACTTTTCAAGAAGAAAATTTCTTGGCAGCAGGTGATGGTACTTATGGGATTTTATCTTGGGATCAGATGTCTTTTTGTTCTGCTCTTAGAAAATCCAAGCAGACACATAGCAATGAATTGATGCAGAGCTTGACAAGCATAGGGTGAATATGTTTCATGAGATTTTTATTAATTTAGCTAAGGCAAGCCAGAAAGAGCCTATTTATCGATGTCAGTCCCCTTCACCCCATTTCACCTGAATGACTCATTCATCTATTGCATCTTGTTTCTTCTGGGGATTCCGAATGGTGTTAGAATTAAATTACTACCACTCAAACATTTTGCACTTGCTGCTTTTGAAATAAACCCTTTACAAAAGGCCTTTATCTCCTGGAGTGAGGTACAGAGAGCTTTGACCAAAACCAGACAGGTAGATTAGAAGATGTTCTTTCTTCAAGCCTTTCTTATTTTTAAGTATGTTGTGAAGAAACGAAGTTATCAAGTCTTGACTTGCTGGGAGGTGTTTGTTAATCAATGGCCCCTTCTTCCCATCTCTCATGCCTTGCAGCACACTCAGCAGGCCCAGCCTGAGGCAAGGTCTTGAGGAGACTGCCCTTGATTTTTCTGCTTCTTTACCTGCCTATTCAAAATCCTTGGTGCTCATTCTTCATCTTTTCCACTTTCATTTTCAAGAAAATTACCAATTAAAAGAGTTTCAAAGAGTAAAAATCAGTACTACTATTTTGTAGGGGCAATGGGCAATATCAATCAAAATTTGAAATGTGCATGCCCTTTCATCTAGCCATTCCACCTCAAGAAATTTATCATACAAATAAATGCACAAAGATATATGTACGAAAATGGTCAGAAAGTACAGTTTTTAATAGCAAAAAAAAAAAAAAGAAAAAAAATCCAGAAAACGAAACACTAGAATTAACCTATAATGATGTACATGAAATTCATTAAAGTGATTAAAGCACATCTCTCTGTACTGACTTGGAATGATGTCTGTTAACTAAACATGGCAAGTTGCAGGAAATGTACAGTATAGTCTAGTTGTATAAAAAGAATATGTATGCATAGAAAATATATAAAAGAATAATACCAATCTGCTGATAATAGGAATCTTGAATTGGGTATGGGGGCTTGAGAGAGGGGAGAAACTGAGGGGAGGCCTGTCATTTGTATTTTATATGTGTTTTGTTGTTTATTTTATTACAATGAACATTTTTTTACTTTTATAATGCTATAAAAATACATTTTATGAAAGGTTCCCCAAAGTTTTATTTTTTATACTGGAAACTTCTGTGGAGAAGCAGTAAATGCTTACCTCTTGAGTGATCACACATGACAGGGTTGGACTGCTATGTCCACGGTGTGCTGCTTTGATTGTCTCATTGGTGCTGCGTGGATTTGTATACTTTATATCTCATTTCTGTGTTACCTGCTCTATGGGTATTTGTGACACATTAACAGAAAGTTGGGGAGAATATTTAGCCACGAAAAGAGTAACTGCCAAGAAGTGAGGTATAGGTAGATGAGGCCTAATTGGTGTGCAAGAATTGGGAGGTCACAGTTTGACCACATATTCACTAAAACTTAATGACCTAGACCAATGTGATTGGTTCTTAAGTAACACTCCCAAGAACTTGTCCTTGACAGATAGCAGGAACAAGAAAGAGGGTGATTAAAGTCCTGCACTGGCCTGAATCCAGGGTGAAAATTCCAGGAACTCTGCTTTCAACCGTTTTATCTATAATCAGTTCAGAAGATGCCTGTGGCCTAGACAGTATATTTGTTAAGCTGGTATAGTTAATTTTGTGCTATATGAAAAAATCTTTGCGTTTTGATTAATTGATTAATTCAATTAATCAAAACGCAGTTGCAGATGCAGTTTTTCAACAAGCATCTATAAAACTCCTATTATATGCTAAGCGCTGAGCATGATTTAAATATTACAAAGATTGTTCACTTACGCTTAGCAAAGCCCACACAAAAATATTAAAACATTTCAATGCTGAGGAGTTGATTTGTTGGCGTATGAAGCACTCATTTCCATAAATATAAAACAACACCACCATCTGTTGTTAGAGAAAATGTTAATGATGAAAATTCTCTGAAGATGATATGTAAAACCTCCATACTCAATTTTAAGCTGTCAGGTCTTAAAACATGTAGAAATTAGATAAGTCAAATAGCAAAAAATTTCTTTTGGCTAAAGTCTGCTGACATAAATGGGAAAATGTTTTCAGTTCAGATTTCAAGGAAAATGTCAAGGAAGGATAATTAGATGACCTTATTGCAGGGCAAGAAACCATATGCAAGGATTCCTTGAAGGGAAGACAGGAGACAAACAGGGGGAAACAACATAAAGACTAACCTTTGAGCCTTTAAGAAACATGAAATAGGTCAGCATAGGAATCCTGTGTGTGGAGAGGTGCAGAGCGATGTCTGGTCCTTTTTCAAAAGCACAGTGCTTATCCCAGCTCCCCTATAATTCTCTTCTGGACTAACACAAGAAATAAATTCATGCTTTCTTATGGATGCATGAGAAACACATCTACCTCCCCTCTTGCCTAAAACCAGATCTCAGGAGTTATGTTTTTATAACCTGGCCAGACAGCAGCCAGTGTAGATATAGGCATTATGTGTCTTTTCCTTTCTTTGTTCAGGAACAGAGACCAAGTTCCATTTGTTTTTACATTCATTTACCTATTTATCACCCAACAAATATTCATTAAGAGGGACCATATGCCAAGCCCTGTGCTAGTTTGTGAAAATAAAGAGATGAAAAAATATTTTTCCAAACAGCAAGGGCCTTACAACATCATAGGGGAGATAGCCACGCAAGCAATGAGTTGCAGAATCACCCTGAGTGTCCTCTTTCCTTCATTACCAACATTAAGTCTTCTTGTCTGTAAGTCCAGAATGCATCCCCAGCATGTTCACTTCACTCCAGTTCTACTGCCTACATCTGAGTCCAAGCCTCTCTTTTTCCTCACCTAGATGAACTGGTCCTCCTGTGTCTACTCCATTCCCTGCAATTCCTTTCCCTAACAACAACCAGAGGATATATAAAAGAATGCAAGTCAGATCATGTCACTACCTTGCTAAAAACCTTCCAGTTGCTTCTACTGAACTGAAAAAAAGAGTTCAAATTTCTTACTTGGCTTGCTAAGCATCAACTAGCCTCTCTCTCTTCCACCCCATCTGATATCTTTCTCCTTGGTGTTCCCTGTACTTCTGTCATACTAGCTTTCTTTCTGCAGATCATTCCCCTCTCAGGGGCTTTGCATTTGCTCCACTTCTGCCTGAACAATCTTCCTCAGATCTTTATATCACTCATGGGGCCTGAGCACAAGTGTTCCACCTTAGGTCTTTCCAAATCACCCTGTTTAAAGTATGTCTTTTTCAATTTCTAGGTAGCACATTACCCCATTTTATTTTCCATGGCATTTATTGCTGTCTGAAAATATCTTGTTTATCTCCTTGCTGCTCATTGATAAGCAGGGATTGAACTGTTCTTTCCCCTCAAATTCCCCTGGGCATAGGCCAGTGTCAGTATGTATTCATGGAATAAATAAATGAATATGTGTCATGGAAGT